>NW_028270152.1:87314708-87914708 GCF_037043375.1 Chiloscyllium plagiosum | reverse complement strand
CTAGAGACTGGACCCTAAACCCAGCACATTAAACCTCTCTGGATTAGTGGTGCTGGAAGAGCACAGCAGTTCAGGCAGCATCCGAGGAGCAGTAAAATCGACGTTTCAGGCAAAGGCCCTTCATCAGGAATACAGGGTTTCACCCGAAACGTCGATTTACTGCTCCTCGGATGCTGCCTGAACTGCTGCGCTCGTCAGCACTACTAATCCTCAATCCGGTCTCCAGCATCTGCATTCATTGTTTTTACCTACATTAAACCACTCGGCGACGCTCCCTGACGATAACTAAGCGCCAAACCTGTCAAGACTAATGTTTCAGCATCGCTTCACTTCAGGCAATTTCCCCTGGCGCTTTCTACGAATACCTTCGCATCATTAAAAAAAATATTTACAATGATTTGAAAGGTTTGCACGGTGTGGACATTACTGAGAAGCTGAATATTCTTCGACAGTTTTCCCCGGAGCTTCAGGCCTGAGGGATGTCCTTGGAAAAGTTTACAAAATCATGAGGTAGACGAGCAGAGGACATAGTCAATCTACACTTTTTCAGAAGTCACGTGAGTTTAAAGCGAGATAGCATAGGTTTAATGTGAGAGCAGTACAATTTGAAAGGGATGTGAGCGACACTTGTTTTTAATACAGATATTTTTTGTGCGTGTGGAATAAGTTGCCACATTGAGTGGCAGAGTTTGGTGCGCTCACAACACTTCAAAGGCATCTAAATGGGTATGCAGACAGGAAGTGCTCGGATAGATAAGGGACAAATATTGGCAAATATGTTTAGATTATTTACGGTCATCTGTTCAGCAGGTGCAAGTTGGATAGGAAGGTTTGCTTCCGTGCTCGGAAATTCTGTGATACTCCAGGACCTGACAACAGTTTCAATAGACCAATTGCAAAAACGCATGCTGTTTGTTACTAAGTCAGCGCATTTGAATTTTATTTTTTCTTGAGGCGCAATGTTTTGAAATGACATAGAGAGGAATGTTTTCCAGACATTTACAGACAATGACCATTCTCCTTGATACATTCCTTGATACAATCAAATAATTTTGTTGACTAAAAAAAACTCACAAATCGTGTTATCACCTCAACTCTCCAGTGAATCCAAAAACTGACAGCTCTTAACGTGGACCAGGTGCAAAACTCAAAAGGCAGAGTCATTATCAGACACACAAACTCGTTACTTCTGTCTGTGAGGCAGTGCGAGACGTGTATGTCAAGAACTGTTCACACAAATAGTACCGAAGCAATTCCAAACGGAGCTTCCCGACATTCTGGAGATTTAGTGTATTGCCAAGTAACAGCAAGTGTTCAAGTAACATAAAACATAACAGAAAACTGTACCATGCAAAGTGAATATTACCAATTATATTCTCGATTAAATTAGGTCAACAAGGCGCTGGTGCCTCCATTTTATCGAGAGAGCTAATCTCCATCCTCCCTCACCAGAACAGTAATGGAGGAAATGAGAGAAATATAACAACGTTTCACGTTGCGGTTGCCCACCTTTTACCCAAAACAACAACAAAAAACGAGGGAGCAGATTCAATGCAGGATCTGGCTTCACAACAGCGGTGAAATAACGACGTCCACTCACTTTCAGGGAAAGCTGTGAACAACTCACATTGTCCAGAATATGAATACACAGCGCAGGCTGTTTAGTTCCCATATTCTACTGCTGCCCCGACATTCATACGAAAATGTACATTTCCAAAAGAGCGTCTGGAGCTGTGGAATGACAGTGGCAGCTGTTTCCCCGCGCTCTTACTGCCGCCCTTGGTAGTGTAGGGGCTGGTATTCTCATCTTGCACGCGGTAGTTGAGTGTGCAATTGTCTGTTGTGGAAAAGCGGAGTGTTTTGGAGCAGAAAGATGTGAAGTTCGGATGCTTCTGGAGATCTTGTTGAAAAGTTCGGTGACGCGAGGAAGATGGTTTGCAGACTTTTCCTCGCCTGTCTGGGTGACATTCTCAGCACTGCAGAGGTTCCTGTGAAGCGCTGCTCTCATGTTTTGGTACGAATTCATTTGGTTTCATTCTCGCTGCTTCCGTTTGTTGGGATTGCAGATTGGGTCCAACGGATGGAATCCGTGGATGAGTGCCCTGCTTCCAGGAATTGTCTGGCTGTCTTCTGCTTGCCCTGTCCTATTATTGTTGTGCTATTCTAGTCGAATGTGTGGCCCTTGCCGTTTTTATGTATTGCTACTAGGGACTGCTGGACTGACGTCCACACAAATTCTTTGACAAGAACCAATATCCACACACCTTCATCCGCAGATGCATGGCACACAAAGTTCGCAGCGAGGATATGCTTTGAGGTAATTTTTAAATCATGCTTCCCTGTATTAAAAACAAATTCTGGAAAACGATATCCAGACTCCTCCGAACATTCGGACTTATGACAACACAGAAACCGAGAGCCTCACTGAGACAACAACTCACGAGAAAACAAGGCCCAATCCGCATCATGTGCAGGTCAAACGTGGTTGACGAGATTCCACGCAGGGACTGCACGATACACGACAAAGGAGAAAGAGGCTGACAACTAGAGAGCTGCATTCATAATTTCACATGGACTATAAACGCCTCCGACAGCTGTTCCTTGCAGTTATGCACAGAATATTGAATGTCTCTGATTCCAGGGCTTGGAACTCGGATGATATGACCGTCTGCAACACTGGTTACTTCCTTGTGTGAGGTAGCTCCTGATGGAACACATGTGACACTCTATTGCTCATTGAGAAATATATCCAAAATAGGAGCTCAGAGCAGCATTTCTGTTGTATTTCTGGTGCTGTCCCTGACATGCCCTGTGGCACTACACTTATTCTGTGATTCCTGAGGGTTTGGCACATGCTTCCATGATCGTATTATGGGCAGTAATCTGCATTTTCGCTTCAATAACGGGTTTGTGAAGCGGAGGTCCACAATTCTCTATTCAATTTTTCTCTTCTTATGCGCAACTGCAATACAGTAAAGGATCAATTAATATTGTAAGATGATATACAGAGGCGTGTGAAATACCGAAGTTTTAATGACATTTATGCAATGGTTAGAGATTACCTTGATTCAGGAAGTAAGGATGTAAAATCTGTTTGGCTGGATTTGAGGAACAGTGAGGCATGAACTCACAAGCATGTGTAGTTTACAAGCCCACTCGCAGTAACCACAAAGCGAAATAAATCGTACAAGGAAGAAATATTGTGTGTGAGTGACAAAAATGGCAATAGTCATGCGTGATCTTAACTTCCCATCGAAAACTCTCGGTTCCATTGTAAAAACGTTTGCAGAACAATAATCAAATTATCCCACATGTCCCATAAAAGATCACGAGGGATATCTTGGTAATTGATTACTCTACTGGTGACTTAATTTTCCTATTTTCTTGGAAACCATCTCTTTAATTGTGAGCATCAGAAAAGGCTTTCCTTTGCCAGCAAGAAATAAATATGTGATTAACCTTTGTTCGTTTCATATATAAGAACACTGAGTCTCCTCTGCACTGCACATCTTTTGTGTTTCTATCGATTTTAATAGTAGCGTGTCTTTTGATTCTTCCCAATCAGTCTCCCATGGGGAACATTGTTCAACGCCTTACTGAAGTCCAAATAGACCACATTTACTGCTCTGCCCTCATCAATCTTCTTTGTTACTTCTTCAAAAAACTCAATCCCGACATGAAACTGCATCTGCCAAGAATACTCCAATTGTTGGAGGGAATCCTGAGGAACAGAATGTACATGTATTTGGAAAGGCATGGACTGATTCGGGACAGTTAACATGGTTTTGTGCGTGGGAAATCATGTCTCACAAATTTGATTGAGTTTTTTTGAAGAAGTAACAAAGAAGATTGATGAGGGCAGAGCAGTAAATGTGGTCTATATGGACTTCAGTAAGGCGTTCAACAATGTTCCCCATGGGAGACTGATTGGCATGGTTAGATCTCATGTAACAGCAGTGGACCTAACACCGACCCTTGTGGTACGCCGCCAGTACATGGACACCAAGAAGAACATGTTCCATTAACTACAACACTGTTTTCTATTGGCAAGCCAATTACTGATCAAAGCTGCAATCTCTCCCACAATTCCATTCCACCGCATTTTGTATAATAGCCTATTGTGGGGAACCTTATCGAACAACGTTCTGAAACCCATATACACCACATCAATCGGTTTACTGTAATCTCCCTGTTTGGTCACTTTGTCAAAAAAGTCAAGAAGATTCGTTAGGCAAGGCCGACTCATCACAAAACCGTGCAGACTGTCCCAGATCAGATTATTCTTTTCCAGATGGTCATAAATCCTATCCATAATAACCTTTTCCAACACGTTACGAACAACTGCAGTGAGACTCACTGGTCTGTAATTACCAGGGTTGTCTTTACGACACTTTTTAAACACGGGAACAACGTATGCTATGCTCCATTCCACAGGCACTATTCCTGTAGATAACGATGATTTGACGATCGATGCCAAAGGCTCATCAATCTCTTCCCTTGCTTCCCAGAGGATACTAGGACAGATCCCATCCAGCCCAGGGGACTTGTCTGTTATCACACTCTGCAGTATTTCTATCACCTTATCCTTGTGAACCTCAATCTCTCGTACTCTGGACGCAAGTATCTCAGTATCATCCTCGCCAACATTTTCATTTTCTATAGCGAACACTGTCGAAAAATATTTATTTAGCGCTTCCCCAATCTCCTCTGACTCCACACACAACTTCCCATTATTATCCTTGATTGTCCCAAATTTAACTCTCGTCATTCTTTTATTCCTGACATACCTATGGAAAACCTTAGGGTTAACCCTGATCCTATCTGCCAACAACTTCACATGTCTCCTCCTGGCTCTTCTCCGCTCTCTGTTTAGATCTTTCCTGATATCGTTGGAACCCTCGAGCGCTCTAACTGAGTTTTCACATTTTGTCCTAACATATTAAGACTTCTTGTTCTTCTTGACCAGGGATTCCACTTCCTTAGTAAACCACGGCTCACGCGTTCTATATCTTCCTCCCTGCCTGACAGGTACATACTTATCTAGGACACACAGGAGCTTTTCCTTGAATAAGCTCCACATTTTAATGCGCTCACCCCCTGCAGTTTCCTACCCCATTCTACGCTTCCTAAATCTTACCTAATCTTCCTAAATCGTGGGACTTGTGCCTCACAACACACTTCACATTCAACAACCAGATATACGAACAAATCAACGGAACACCCATGGGCTCACCGATCTCTGGACTCATAGCAGTAATGCAAAGGTTAGAGCAGTCTTACCGCAAATTCAACCCAAACACTGGTTCAGATACGTGGATGACACCTTTGTAATCATTGAAAACACGGAAATTGAGAAAACACACAGGATCATCAACTCCACACTCACAGGAATCCGATTCACCAGAGAGGAAGAAAAGGGCAACCAACTCCCATTCCTACACGTGATGGTACAGAGAACACCTAACGGAGAATTCACCACAAAGGTCCACAGGAAAGCCACACACACAGACCAAGTCCTGAATTATGAGAGCAACCACCCCAACATACACAAACGAAGTTGCATCAAGACACTATTCAAAAGGGGCACAACACACTGCAGCACACCAGAACTGCAAAAAGAGGAAGAGGACCACCAATACAAGGTATTCGCCGAAAACGGATATCCTCGCAATTTTATCAACAGATGCCTAAGGGATAGACCACGGAAAGAGGACATGCCACAACCCAAAGGACTAGCCACACTACCACACATCAAGAATATCTCCGAACTGACAGCCAGACTACTGCGACCACTAGGACTCTTAACAGCACACAAACCAACAGCCACACTCAGACAACAGCTTACCAGAACTAAGGACCCGATATCCAACATGAGCAAAACAAATGTAGTATACAAAATCCCATGCAAGGACTGCGCAAAACACTATATAGGACAAACAGGAAGACAGCTAACGATCCGCATCCAGGAACATCAACTAACCACGAAACGAAGCGACCAACTATGCGTAGTCGCCACACACACAGACGACAAGCAACATGAATTCGAGTGGGACAACACTACTATTATAGGGCAAGCCAAACAAAGAACAGCCAGGGAATTCCCAGAAGCATGGCACTCATCCACAAACTCCATCAACAAACACATCGACTTGGACCCAATATACCAGCCACTGCAGCGAAGAGCTGAAACTGACAACAGCAAGCGGCAAGGACAGGCCACTATAAATGCCACACGAAACACCACAGAAGCGCTTCACAGGAGGATCCCAAGCACGGAGGATGCCACCTCGACAGGGGACGAAACGTTTCCAACAAAAACTTCCAGCTTGGCGAACAGAAACACATCATTGTCTTGAGTGTTCCAGAGTTTTTCATTGTCCCAGAGTCCAGATGAAGTTTGCATTCCTCACGTACGTGAGCGAGAATTCTTTCAATGTCTCAGATCAGTTCCTGTCCCGATAACGTCAAGTCAATGTCCCGTCCTCTACTCGGTCCGACAGTTCACACTTCATCATCCTCCTCTGATTCCATTTCCCAACGAGTTTCTCAAGATTTACAAAGCTGGAGCCTAAATTATATGGTTTGCTTCCTAAACATTTTTTCAACTGCCAACTGACAATATTTTCACAGTATCTCTTCACAATCCTCTGGCTTGCATCATGTCCAGGGATGAGAAGTCCCGCTTGGTGGAGAGATTCCCGAGGCTGATAATTTTCACTTTGGAACAAAAATGGTTAAGTGGCGATTTCCTGCGGTTGTTTCTAATGATGGAGAGGGAGCGGTGGGGAATGAGCACTTTGACGAGCAGGAGGAAGTGTTGCCACTGACCCGGGTCACAGAACAGTGGACAGGGATTAAAGGAATCTAATGAAAAGTAGCACTTCTGCTCAGGACGTGTCGAGCAGTGTATCTGGAAAGAGAAACAGAGATAATGTTTTAACTATGGAACATTTCTGATGAAGAACTCGAGTTTCCCAAGTCTAATCAAATTACCGGCCTGGTTCACAAAATAGTTTTTCTGAACTTTGAGCGAAAATTGTACCAGCAGGAAAGCATTCACAACGTTGTCAGCAGGATTCGAGCCGACGTGGGGAAAACCCAATAAATTTCTAATCCATCGCCTTAACCACTTGGCCATGACTACAGACAGCTCAGGTGGGTTGAGCATTGACCAAATCAGCCGTGATCTCATTGAAAGCTACCGTTGACTTGAGCGAAATGCTTCCATCTCCTTTCATACCTTTGCTGTCATTTGTAAGGTGCGAGACACCAATGTAAAAGAAGAAAAGCACAAAGGTTGGAAAAGATATTTGCAGGCAAACTGAGTCAAAATTATTTATTGAAAGGAAAATCACACTTGGCAATTTGCCATATCTCTTTGCGAACATGACCAGCAGAAGTAAGCAAAGGAGCTATTGATCTGAGTATTCTTGGACCTGAAGCAAACAAAGTTTAGTGACATATTCATTTCTTTTTCTGGCGAACGAAATGATCTTTCCTGATGGTTACAATGAAAGAGATGGTTCCCAATAAAAGAGAGAGATTAATTCGCATGTAGATATATTTCAATGTGACACGATTCATTTTCAGTCCCTAATTACCCCAGAGATGGAGGAGGTGAGTTACTTTTCTTCACTCTTCAACTCCTCAGCACGGAGGTACAAACATGAAACCGCTAGAGATGGAGTTCTTGAATTGGGAACCAGAGACACTGAAGAAACTAGGCAAAAGTGAGGACTGCAGATGCTGGAAACCTGACTTTAGATCAGAGTGATGCTGGAAAAGCACAGCAGGTCAGGCTGCATCCGAGGAGCAGGAGAGTCGACGTTTCTGTTTCCAGTCATGCTCCGCTGCACAAACAATTTTCGTTTTTGGCTCAGATTTCCAGCACCTGCAGCTATTTGTTTTATGTTACCTTCATAATGTTTTGGACAAAACCAATGACCTGCCAGCATCGGAAAATCGGCAGAAGTACTGGTACACCGATATGTTTGCTGAACAATACAACCATTCCATGAGCGGGAATACGATCCGGGCCACGGTGCTGAGAATACCGAATCCTCACAAGTAAATAACAAGACAAGGCAATAGATACTATCGTACTTGGTGTAAATAAAACACCCTGTCTGAACATTTTCGTTGCAGATTTTTTTCAAATTGTCTTCGAAGATTTACAAAGTGGGAAAAGGCCATTCCGCCCGTGTGCATTGCGGCTAATCAGAGAGCCATCTATTCTAGTCGCAGTTTCGAACTTTGGCCCAAAGTCTCGTGTGTTCTAATGTTTCCAGGTCAAATGTCAATGAGGTTATCCTATGTTCTTACATGGCACAATAATGGGACAGAAGTATAACGAATTGTAACTCTTTTGAGGAACTCATGCTCATTTTCACCCACAGAGGGAGACACACCAGAAGATACCGCCAAACTGACGGAGGTGTCCGTTGTGGAGAGCTGGAATTTGAAATGGACAATAGGACAAATGCAAGCTTTACATGCGGAAGCACAGAGGCGATGTCCCGAGAGAACTTTCCAGGGAAGCGTCAACGTATACCACGGTTAAAGCAAAACATTCCCCCTCGAGCCAGGTAGGACTCGAACCTACCATCTACTGATCCGAAGTCAGACGCGTTATCCATTACGCCACTGGCCCAAGAGACAAGCCTGTACTTGGCAGAATGTCGATATGTAATGCCATGGACTTTCACGGAATCAGAATTAAAAAGGTGAACAAGCAGCGAAGATAATCACCAACATTGCTTCACTTCGAAGTTTCCAATTTGCGAAGCAGTGCCTTTCACTGGCAAAGGAGAAACATTTGTACTCAGCTGCCTGCTTCAGGGTCGCCTCCTTCTCTGCTGGAAGTTTCCATCGTTTTATTCACAGTCACGACGCGATTTCATGATCCACTCCAGTGAAAAAGTGTCATGGTGTCGTCCAAACCAGACCCTGCAGATACTCAGCGAGAGACCTCCGGTCATTTCGAGCTCAGGATGTGGAATTAGACGAGATGCGTGACACCTTTTATTGGCGCCGCCACTTCACTGCAAATTAGCGGCTCAAAACGAGCCGTTGTTGCATCAACTTGATTTGTACCTTCCTGTCGTGCTTTTGCTAAACAACATCAGATAGATCCCATCCGGCCCAGCTGACTTAAATATTTTCACACTCTGCAGTATGTTGTGGTTCTGTTCGCCGAGCTGGAAGTTTTTGTTGCAAACGTTTCGTCCCCTGGCTAGGGGACATCATCAGTGCTTGGGAGCCTCCTGCGAAGCGCTTCTTTGATGTTTCCTTCGGTGTTAATAGTGGTCTGTCCCTGCCGCTTCCGGTTGTCAGTTTCAGCTGTCCGCTGTAGTGGTTGGCATATTGGGTCCAGGTCGATGTGTTTGTTGATGGAGTTTGTGGATGAATGCCATGCCTCTCGGAATTCCCTGGCTGTTCTCTGTCTGCCTTGCCCTATGATAGTAGTGTTGTCCCAGTCGAATTCATGTTGCTGGTTGCCTGCATGTGTGGCTACTAAGGATAGCTGGTCGTTTCGTTTGGTGGCTAGTTGATGTTCATGCATGCGGATTGTTAGCTGTCTGCCTGTTTGACCTATATAGTGTTTTGTGCAGTCCTTGCATGGTATTTTGTACACTACATTAGTTTTGCTCATGTTGGGTATCGGGTCTTAAGCTACTGGACTTGTGCCTCACAACACACTTCACTTTCAACAACCAGATATACGAACAAATCAACGGAACACCCATGGGATCACCAATCTCGGAACTCATGCAAAGGTGAGAACAAACAGTCCTACCACAAATTCAACCTAAACTCTGGGTCAGATATGTCGATGACACGTTTGTAATCATTAAAAACACGGAAATAGAAAAAAAAACACACCGGATCATCAACGCCACACTCACAGGAATCCGATTCACGAGAGAAGAAGAAAAGGATAGCCAACTCCCATTCCGAGACGTGATGGTACAGAGAACACCGAATGGAGAATCCCCTACAAGGGTATACAGGAAAGCCACACACACAGACGAAGTCCTAAACTATGAAAGTAACCACCCCAACACACACAAACGAAGCTGCATCAGGACACTATTCAAAAGGGCCACAACACACTGCTGTACACCAGAACTGCAAAAAGAAGAAGAGGAACACCTGTACAAGGTATTCGCCAAAAACGGACACCCGCGCAACTTCATCAGCAGATGCCTAAGAGAATGACCACGGAACGAGGACATACCACAACCAAAAGGACTAGCCACACTACCATACATCAGGAACATCTCAGAACTGACAGCCAGACTACTGCGACCCCAAGGACTCATAACGGCACACAAACCAACAGCCACGCACAGACAAACAACTCACCAGAACGAAGGACCCGATATCCAACATGAGCAAAACTAATGTAGTGTACAAAATACCATGCAAGGACTGCACAAAACACTATATAGGACAAACATGAAGACAGCTAACAATCCGCATACATGAACATCGACTAGCCACGAAACGACACAACCAGCTATCCTTAGTAGCCACACATGCAGGCAACCAGCAACATGAATTCGACTGGGACAACACTACTATCATAGGGCAAGCCAGACAGAGAACAGCCAGGGAATTCCGAGAGGCATGGCATTCATCCATAAACTCCATCAACAAACACATCGACCTGGACCCAATATACCAACCACTACAGCGGACAGCTGAAACTGACAACCGGAAGCGGCAGGGACAGACCACTATAAACACCGAAGGAAACATCAAAGAAGCGCTTCGCAGGAGGCTCCCAAGCACTGATGATGTCGCCTAGCCAGGGGGACGAAACGTTTGCAACAATAATTTCCAGCTCGGCGAACAGAACCACAACAACGAGCACCCGAGCTATAAATCTTCGCACAAACTTTGAACTCTGCAGTATTTCGAATATCTCTTCCTTGTGAACCTCAATCTCTTCTAGTCTAGACGCAAGTATCTCTATACCTTCCTCGCCAACATTTTCATTTTCAATAGCGAATACTGTCAAAAAATATTTATTTAGTGCTTCCCCTATCTCCTCTGACTCCACGCACAACTTCCCATTATTATCCTTGATTGTCCCAAATTTAACTCTCGTCATTCTTTTATTCCTGACATACCTATGGAAAACCTTAGGGTTAACCCTGATCCTATCTGCCAACAACTTCTCATGTCTCCTCCTGGCTCTTCTCAGCTCTCTTTATAGGTCTTTCCTGATATCGTTGGAACCCTCGAGCGCTCTAACTGAGTTTTCACATTTTATCCTAACATAAGACTTCTTGGTCTTCTTGACCAGGGATTCCACTTCCTTAGTAAACCACGGCTCACGCGTTCTATATCTTCCTCCCTGCCTGACAGGTACATACTTATCTAGGACACACAGGAGCTTTTCCTTGAATAAGCTCCACATTTTAATGTGCTCATCCCCTGCAGTTTCCTACCCCATTCTACGCTTCCTAAATCTTACCTCATTGCATCGTAATTTCCCTTCCACCAGCTGAAACTCTTGCTCCGTGCAGTACACCTATCCCTTTCAATCACGAAAGTAAACCTGAGAGAATTGTGATCGCTGTCTCCAAAGTGCTCACCTGCTTCCGAATCTAAAACCTAGTCAGGCTCGTTACCCAGTACTAAATCGAAAGTGGCTTCGTCCCTTGAAGGCATGTCTACATACTGAGTCAGGAGGCCCTCCTGCACACACTGGGCAAAAACTAACCCATCTATAGTACTCGTACTGTCGTGATCCCAGTCAGTATTTGGATTTTTTCTTGAGTGTTCCAGAGTTTTTCATTGTCCCAGAGTCCAGATGAAGTTTGCATTCCTCACGTACGTGAGCGAGAATTCTTTCAATGTCTCAGATCAGTTCCTGTCCCGATAACGTCAAGTCAATGTCCCGTCCTCTACTCGGTCCGACAGTTCACACTTCATCATCCTCCTCTGATTCCATTTCCCAAAGAGTTTCTCAAGATTTCCAAAGCTGGAGCCTAAATTATATGGTTTGCTTCTTAAACATTTTTCCAACTGCCAACTGAAAATATTTTCACAGTATCTCTTCACAATCCTCTGGCTTGCACCATGTCCAGGGATGAGAAGTCCCGTTTGGTGGAGAGATTCCCGAGGCTGGTGAGTTTCACTTTGGAACAAAGATGGTTAAGTGGCAATTTTCTGCGGTTGTTTGTAATGACCGGAGAGGGAGCGGTGGGAATGAGCACTTTGAAGATCAGGAGGAAGTGTTGCCACTGACCCGGGTCAGAGAACAGAGGACAGGGATTAAAGGAATCTAATGAAAAGCAGCACTTCTGCTTAGGACGTTCAATAAAAACTGCAGAAACCCGATGTGTCGAGCAATGTATCTGGGAAGAGAAACAGAGATAATGATTTAAATATGGAACGTTTCTGATGAAGAACTCGATTTTCCCAAGTCTCATCAAATTACTGGGCTGGTTTGCAAAATAGGTTTTCTGAACTTTGAGCGAAAATTATTCCAGCAGGAAAGTATTCGTACGTAGTCAGCAGGATTCGAACCTACGTGGGGAAACCCCAATGGATTTCTACTCCATCGCCTTAACCACTCGGCCATGACTACAGACAGCGCAGTTGGCTTGAGAATTGACTAAATCAGCCGTGATCTCATTGAAAGCTCTGGCTGATTTGATGAGCGAAATGCTTCCATCTCCTTTCATACCTTTGCTGTCATTTGTAAGGTGCGAGACACCAATGTAAAAGAAGAAAAGCACAAAGGTAGGAAAAGATATTTGCAGCCAAAGTGAGTCAAAATTATTTGTTGAAAGGAAAATCACACTTGGCAATTTGCTAGATCTCTTTGCGAACATGACCAGCAGAGGTAAGCAAGGGAGCTATTGGTCTGAGTATTCTTGGACCTGAAGCAAACAAATAGTGACATATTCATTTCTTTTTCTGGCGAACGAAATGTTCTTTCCTGATGGTTACAATGAAAGAGATGGTTCCCAATAAAAGAGAGAGATTAATTCGCATGTAGATCTCTTTCAATGTGACACGATTCATTTTCAACCCTAATTACCCCAGAGATGGAGGGGGTGAGTTACTTTTCTTCACGCTTCAAATCCTCAGCGTGGAGGTACAGACATGAAACCGCTAGAGATGGAGTTCTTGCATAGGGAACCAGCGACACTGAAGGAACGATGTAAAAGTGAGGACTACAGATGCTGGAACCTGATTTTAGATCAGAGTGATGCTGGAAAAGCACAGCAGGTCAGGCAGCATCCGAGGAGCTGGATAGTCGACGTTTCTGTTGCCAGTCTTGCTGCGTTCCGCAAACAATTTTCGTTTTTGGCTCAGATTTCCAGCTACTGCAGCTATTTGTTTTATGTTAACCTTCATAATGTTTTGGACAAAACCAATGACCTGCCAGCATCGGAAAATCGGCAGAAGTACTGGTACACCGATACGTTTGCTGAACAATACAACCATTCCATGAGCGGGAATACGATCCGGGCCACGGTGCTGAGAGTACCGAATCCTCACAAGTAAATCCTCACACGAACATTTTCGTTGCAGATTATTTTCAACTTGTCTTCGAAGATTTACAAAGTGGGGAAAGGCCATTCCGCCCTTTGTGCATTGCGGCTAATCAGAGAGCCATCTATTCTAGTCGCAGTTTCCAACTTTGGCCCAAAGTTTGGTCATGGTGTCATGCAGAAACTCAGCGAGTTCACTCAGACATTTTTGTGTGTGCAGAATGATTTGCCACATTTAAGGCAAATTCAATGGCATCCCGAATGGGTATATAGACAGGAAGCGTTGGGAGAGATAAGGAACACATTTTGGCAAATATGGTTCAATTAATTTCGGTTATCTGTTCAGCAGGGACATGTTCGATAGTAGGGTATTTTTCCGTGCTCGGCATCGTTGATGTGCTCCCGCAGCAAATACCAGTTTTAATGGACCATTTGCAAAAAAAATGCACTCTGTTTGTTAGGCAGTAAGCGCGTTTGCCTTTCTTTCTGGAGGGTGGATGGGACGAGTTGACCCAGCGATGAGGGTCTTTCCGGACTTTTGCTGCCAATGACCATTCGTTTGGCACCTTCCCAACTTTGCCATCAAAGAGTTTGGCTGAAGAAAAATACCGCACGGATAATGTTACCCCCCTCAGCTCTCCAACGAATCCAGAAACTGACAGCTCTTCATGTGGAACAGAATCAAAACAGAAAGGGTGGACCATTGTCAGACACACCGAAGCATGCATGCTGCCTTTGTTACAGTGCAATCCGATTATGTCATGAACTGCTCAGAGAAACGGCAGCGAACCAATTCAGGACATACTAGAGATTTAGTGCATTGCCAAGTCACAGGAAGTGCTCAACAAACATAAAACAAAACGGAACAGCAATAACCCATGAAAAGTGAAGTTTACCAATTGCACTCGTGATGAAATTAGGTCAACAATGCGCTGATGACTCCATCTGATCGAGAGGACCAATCACCAGCCCCCTTCACCAGGACAGTAATGAAGGAAATGCGAGAAATACAAAAAACATTTCTCATCGCGATTGCCAACCTTTTCGCCACTGCAACAACAAAAACGGCGAGCAGATACAATGCAGAATCTGGTTTCGTATCAGCAATGAAATAGTAATATCCATTCACGTTCAGTGAAAACGGTGAACAAAGGAAATTGTCTGAAATATGAATACCCAGCGCAGGCTGCTTGGTTCCCTGATTATACTGCTGCACAGACTTTCATATTTAAAGGTACCTTTCAAAGAGAGTGTTTGTGGCTGTTCATATGACAATGGAAATTGTTGCCCTCGCTCTCACTGCCATTATTGATCGTGTTGGGTTTGGCATCCTCACCTTGCACGCGGGAGTTCAGTGTACAATTCTCTGCTGTGAAAAATCGGAGTGCTTTGGAGCAGAAAGATGCGAAGCTCGTGTGCTTTATGGAGATGTTGTTGGAATGTTTTGCGGTGCTGGGAAGTGGGATCCTCACAGTTCTGGGTAACATCCTCAGGGTTGCAGAGCCTGTTGTGAAGCCTCCTGTCCTGTGGCGGTTGGAATTGATTTAGTTTCAGTGCCGCTGGGCCCAGTTGTTGGTGTTGCAGATTGGATCCTGATCAATGTGTTTATTGATGGAATCCATGGATGGGTGCCCTGCTTCGAGAAAATCTCTGGCTGCCTTCTGATTGCCATGTTCTATTACTGTTGTGCTGCTCTCGAGGATGCTTTCTGTCTGTACGCATAGCTACTCGGGACAGCTGGCCGTGCCAATTAGTGACGGCCACACAAATTCTTTGCCAAGAATATGTATCCCACAACTGCATTCCCAGATGTCTGGCACACTAAATTGTCAACTAGGATATGCCATAAAGCAATTGAAACACCTTGCTTCCCTTTAATAAAATACATTTCTGGAAACTGATAGCCAGACTCCTCTGAACACACGGATTTAGGACAGCATATAAACCAACAGCCTCGCTGAGGGAAAGCTCACCAGAAAACAATATTCAATGCCCATCTTGTGCAGGACAAATGTGGTTGTCAAGATTCCACGCAGTGACTGCACGAAACACTATATCGGAGAAACAGACAGACAACTAGCGAGCTGCAATCATGAACTTCAGCCAGCCCGTATCCGCCACGGGCAGATGTTCTTGTAGTTGTATGTAGGGCATTGAGTGTTTCTGATTCAGGGGCTTGGACCGTCTGCAGCACTGGTTAATTCCTTGTGTTGTAACTACTGTTGGAACATATGTAAAACTCGATTGCTCATTGAGATGTACATCCAAAATATTAGCCGAGAGAAGTATTTTGGTGGTTTTTCTGGTGCTGTTCCTGTCATGCCCTCTGGCACTGGACTTATTGTGTGCTTCCTGACGGTTCAGTGCATGCTTCCGTGATCGTATTCTGGGCAGAAACTTGCAATTTAGCTTCAATAACGTGCGTTTGCAAACCTGGTACACCTCCCTGTGTTTTGTTATCTCTTATTGTGTGCAATTGCAACACGGCAAATCATTAATTTACATTGGAAGGTGACAAACCTTGTGAAATGCCAAGGTATTAGTGACATTTATCAATTGGTTGCATATTACTTTGATTCAGGAGATAAGGATATAAAACGTGTTTGTGTAGAAATGAGGACCAGTGAGGAAAGAAGTCATCCGCAGGTGTAGTTTCCAAGTGCACTCGCAGTAACCACTACGTACAAGAAAAAAATACTACATGTGAGTGATAAAAGCTGGCAATAGTTACGGGTGATCTTAGCTTCCCATCTCCCACTCACAGTTCAATGGTAAAAAAAAAATTTGGATGACAATAATCAATAAATCATATCTGTCCCAGAGAACTACGCGAGCCATATTTTGGTCATCGATTAGTTTACAGCTGACTTAGTCTCTGTCTTTTCTTGGAAACCATCCTCTTTGTTGTGACCATCAGGAAAGATATTACTTTTGACATAAAGAAAATGAAGATTATGTCACTAATCTTTGTTTGTTTCATGCCCAAGTACAATCAGGCGACCTTGATCAACTCTGCTAGTCATGCTAGCAAAGAAATCTGGAAACATGCCAAGTATGATTTTTCGCTCAATAAATAATTTTGATTCAGTTTGACTGAAACCACCTCTCCCTAAAGTTGTGCTTTTCTTCTTTTAAAATGGTGTCCGGTATCTTCCAAATGACGGCAAAGATACGAGAGCAGATGGAAGCAATTTAGCCTACCAAGTCTGCGACAAAATTCAATGAGATCATGGCTGATTTGGTTAATTCTCAACCCCCGTTTTTATTCTCATCTCCGTGATGCTCCATGTCTGTCTATCACAGCCTTGAATAGACCTCGCCTTCACAGCCCTCTGTGGTTAGCAAACCCACGGATTTGCTACCCTCTGAAAGAGTGAATATCCTCCTTATCATTTTCTTAAATGTTTGATCCTTTCAGCTGTGAGAACGCACTCTCGTCCCAATTTCTCGGGGGTGTACATCAGAGCAGAATAAGCCCCTGAAGGTAGGTCTGCACTCTCCAGTGCCGCTCCGTGTATTTGACACATTTTCATATTTTGACCTCTGATTAAAAATAGTATACCTAATTTGCACATCAGATTTGCCAGTGGTGAATTGTTTTCAAGAAGACTTCAATGAGCGTAATTCTACTGCCAGTGAATAGGGCTAGACACATTAGATTACTGACAGTGGGGAAACAGGCCCTTCGGCCCAACAATTCCACACCGCCGCGCCGAAGCACAACCCACCCATACCCCTACATTTACCCCTTACTTAACACTACGGGCAATTTAGCATGGCCAATTCGCCTGACCTGACCTGCACATCTTTGGACTGTGGGAGGAAACCGGAGCACTCGGAGGAAACACACACAGACACAGGGAGAGCGTGCAAACTCCACACAGTCAGTGGGTCTCTGGCGCTGTCAGCCAGCAGTGTTAACCACTGTGCCACCGTGCCGCCCTAATGCAAGGACATTTTTCTTTCGCGATCCAGTGCTGTGTTTATTCACCTCTCTGCGCATGAAAATGGATCCGACCCATCCACTTTATCTCTCATCAATATGTGTGCACTTCAAATTGATGCGGCCATGACTACATGCGCGCAATGCTGTCTTAGTATGTCTTATGTAATGGAAAGTTCCAACCTGAAACACCAGGATTTGGCTTTTCTTGGCACCCCAGCATTCTCCTCCTTTCGAAAGCAAGAGAGTCTGACAGCGAATACTGGGGTACCAGAAAAAGCCAAATCCTGGTGTTTCAGCTTGGATTTTTCCGTTACATAAGACATACTAAGACAGCATTGCACGCGTGACGTCATGGCCGCGTGGTACAGGTGATGGATTAGAAATCCATTGGAGCTTCCCTCCACAGGTTCGAATTCTGCTGGTTCCGTTTTCAGTGATGTCATGCTGGACGATTTTTCACTCACAGTTCAGCAATCTCGTCTCAACAAACAAGACCAATCAGTTGATTAGACTTCATCCACTACACTAACACCTTCCACCCCGACCTCAAATTCACCTGGACAGTCTCGGACTCCTCCCTCCCCTTCCTAGACCTTTCTGTTTCTATCTCAGGCGACCGAATCAACACGGACATCTACTACAAACCAACCGACTCCCACAGCTACCTGGACTACACCTCCTCCCATCCTGCCCCCTGTAAAAACGCCATCCCATTCTCCCAATTCCTTCGTCTCCGCCGCATCTGCTCCCAGGAGGACCAGTTCAAAATACGTACAACACAGATGGCCTCCTTCTTCAAGGACCGCAATTTCCCCCCCGACGTGGTCGACGGTGCCCTCCACCGCATCTCCTCCACTTCCCGCTCCTCCGCCCTTGAGCCCCGCCCCTCCAACCGCCACCAGGACAGAACCCCACTGGTCCTCACCTACCACCCCACCAATCTCCATGTACAGCGCATCATCCGCCGTCACTTCCGCCACCTCCAAACAGACCCCAGCACCAAGGATATATTTCCCTCCCCTCCCCTATCAGCTTTCCGTGGAGACCACTCCCTCCGCGACTCCCTTGTCAGATCCACACCCCCCACCGACCCAACCTCCACTCCCGGCACCTTCCCTTGCAACCGCAGGAGGTGCAACACTTGCGCCCACACCTCCCCCCTCACTTCTCTCCAAGGCCCCAAGGGAAACTTCCATATCCGCCACAGATTCACCTGCACCTCCACCCACATCATCTACTGCATCCGCTGCAGCCGGTGTGGCCTCCTCTATATTGGAGAGAGAGGCCGCCTACTTGCGGAGCCAACCAACCTGTGGCACAGCATTTCAACTCCCCCTCCCACTCCACCGAGGATATGCAGGTCATTGGACTCATCCACCGCCAAACCACAACAACCCGACGGTCGGAGGAGGAGCGTCTTATCTTCCGACTGGGAACCCTCCAACCGCAGGGGATGAACTTGGACTTCACCAGTTTCTTCATCCCCCCTCCCCCCACCTTGTCTCAGCCGGATCCCTCGAGCCCGGCACCGCCTTCCTGACCTGCAGTCTTCTTCTTGACCTCTCCGCCTCCATCCTACTCCGACCTATCACCCTCACCTTGACATTTCCAACTCCCCTCCTCCAAGTCCCTCCTCCCTACCTTTTATCTTCTCCTGCTGAACACTCTCTGCTCATTCCTGAAGAAGGGCCTGTGCCCGAAACGTCGAATCTCCTGTTCCCTGGATGCTGCCTGACCTGCTGTGCTGTTCCAGCAATAAAGTTTCGATTAGACTTAGCAAACTCAAGTTATTAATCAAAAATGCAACACACTTAAAACATTATCTCCGTTTCTCTTTTCACAGTTACTGCCAGACCCATCAAGATTTTGCAGTATTCTTTGAATGTACTGTGCAGAAGTGCTGCTTTTGAATTGATTCCTTTTACCGCAGTCCTCCGTTCACTAACTCTGGTCAGCGGCAACACTTCCCCCCGCTCGTCGAAGAGCCAATCCCCACCACTAATTTTCCCATCATTATAAATAGCCGCAGGAAATTGCTGACAAACCATCTTTGCTCCAAAGCGAAACTCATCAACATCGGGAATCCCTCCACAAAACGGGACTTCTCATCCCTGGACATGGTGAAATACAGACGATTGTGAACAGAATTTGGGAAAATATTGTCACTTGTCGGGTGAAAAAATGTGAAGAAGGCAAAACACGTCACCCAGTCTCCAGCTTTGTGAATCTTCAGAAACTCTTTGGGAAAAGGACTCAGAGGAGAATGAAGAAGGGTGTATTGTCAGACTGATCGGAAACAGTCAGGACAACTTCCCATTCTTTAAGTGGACGGGACATTGATTCTGATGTTCTCAGGACAAGAACTGGTTGGAGACATTGAAGTAATTCTCGGTCCTGTACATGAGGAATATAAACCTTATATGGACACTGGGACAATGGAAATACTCGATACCACACAAGACATTGAGAGGTTCGAAGAGAGATGTTCCCGATTGGAGCAGAGCTGGATCCCAGTGACATGGGTGTGTCTGTCGTGGATGGGATCAGACTGTTCCCATGTCGCGATTATGAATGTCCCAGTCCTTATTTCGGAAAAGTAAAACTGATAGAGGACAGTTGTCGTTCTGGGAATGGCAGCCTGAAGTGGGAGGTCAATCACAGACTGCTTTCGAGGATCGTCCAAGATGTTAGGTTGGAAGTATCAGCTCATTCGACTGTTAACTGAAATGTTACTGGTTCAATAGCGCCAGGGCGACAGTGATTGATGTTCTTACTGCATCTGTTTTCTGTGCAGCACTGTTTCGTGTTTCTAATGGGGTAAGGAAAATGATTTCCAAACAGCAACCTTTGGTTTGACGAACGATAAAAAAAAGTTTCTGCATTGCTTTAATGGTTAATGTAAAGAACTGTGGATTCTGGGAATTTGAAGCAAAAACAGAAACTGCTGTCGAAACTAACCAGTTTGGCAGTGCCTGTGGGAGATTACCGAGTTCTGATGAAGTTTTGAAATATTTGTCTCTGATTCTCTCTGAATAGACGCTGTAAGATCTGCTGAGATTCTCCTGGTATTTCTGTTCGTGGTTTTAACTGAATGCCTATTCCATTTATAAGGATGATACAACCAAACCCACCACAAACCAAGATTAAGAAATAACACCTCAGCATCTCACTCCACCGCAAGCCCAAGGATAACTACACGACACTGCACTTCTCCAGCTTCCACCCTAAATATATTAAAGAAGCCATACCGTAAGGACAAGCTCTTCACCTGCATAGGAACCGCTCAGATGAGGAATAATGCGATAGACACCTAAAGATTTTGAAGTATATCCTCATGATGATGGGGTACATGTTGAACTGATTGATCGCCAGTTCCGGTGTGCCACAGTGAAAATCTGCTGTGAACTCGTCAGAAGACAGACAGAGGAAGCGACTAATAGAGTATCTTTCATCGTCAGTACTTTCCTGGAGTTCAGCACGTTCTTCACAGGATTCAGCATGTCACCGATGATGATGAGCATCTCACTAAGAACATCCCCATGGCTTCTATTCTCACCTTCAAACACCCAGCAAAATTATAACATACGACCGTTTACAGTGAACTACTCAGCCTTCACATAGCATTAACCACAACACCACAGCACCATGCCTTCGCAACCTTTGCAAGACATGGACACTACCATCACCCGTTGGTACACCACCCACCACGTACACGACAGATACTCATGTGACTCAGGCAATGTTGTTTGTCACATATGCAGCAGGCAATGATACAACAAGATACCACAAGATACTCAGTAATGGTATATTGGCGAGACCATGCAGATGGTGTGCCAATGGATGAATGGTAACGGCATAACAATTGCCAGACAGGATTATTCACACCCAGTCGGGGAAGAGTTCAGCAATCAAGGACATTTGGTTTTCAATCTTCGACTAACTGTCGGCCAAGGCGGCTTTCGAGGTACACAACAACGCAAAATCGACAAACAGAATTGGATCGCCAACTGCCTTCGTTGTGGTGATGCCATCAACCATGATATTCGGTTAATGTCACACCACATGTGACCCACCACACTGTTCTGTATCTGTGAAATCTTCCTTATTGTTCTGTTTTCACACCATCCCTGTGACAAGTTGTTATTGTCTCTCTACCTTAATCACTTTGTTCAATATTGGCTAACTGATAATTTGGGTCAGTCTCGCAGCATGTCACTCTAGCCAAATAAAAATCAGAAGAACTGGGAATTTATTAAACCAGGAGCAAGGGCAAGGGTTACTGGGCGGGGTGGGGGAATGAGACTGGGGCATCGTGGCGAAGGGGGCAGGTGTTTCGCTGCTCTGGGGACATCTGTGGAGGAACATGAGAGTTAATGTTTCGGAGCTGGTGTCCCTTCCTCTGGTGTTTTTGTTGTGGAGCGGTTTTCCAGTTGCTTCTGTTTCTGTTCCATGTCATTCCAGTGCCTTGATTTGTCTCCAGTACGACTTTATTTTAACGGTTTGTAATTATCTCTCTGCCTCACTTTGTTGGATCATAGTTCAACCATTCTGTTGGCACTCAGTTATTGACACATTACTCACACTGTCGGACACTCTTGTTCACTTGCAGAGACTAAGTCTTTTACACTCCGCTCCCACAATTTGCCTGATATTTTGATCTGTCTGCCCTTGATCTCTCTTCCCTTAAATTCAGTGTTCTGTGTTATTCCCTCCCATTTCACCTAACGAAAGGGCTCTGGTCCGAAATCTTGTTATTTCAAATAAACATGTACATCTATAACCTGGTGTGATTTCTGAATTGGTCCATCGCAGTCCAAAACCGCAACCTCCACAGCAGGTACACGGAAACACCACTACACGCACTTTCCCCTCCACACGATGTTCAAGCTCATTCACTCCCGTTGCCGCATGTAATTCTGAACTTGTTGTTGTTCGTGATGAAATCTTAAGGTTCAAGCGGTTATCTTGCAATGTAAGAACTTTGGAATGTGGTTTAATTTCAAAGAAAAACATACTTCAAGGGACGATATATGCTTCAAAGCTTTGCCTGAGTTGTTTAAATGTCATTTATCTTGAACCCATTGAGCTGACGGAAGAATAAACATGCTTTGCACTTCTACCACACGGTGCCAGGGACCCAGTTCAATTCCAGCCTGTGACGACTGTCTGTATGGTGCTTGTATTCCTCCCATGTGAGCGTGAGTTTTCTTCCCGCATTATGAAAGCTGTGTAGTTTCAGTGGATTGCCAAATGGAAAATTACCCAACTTGTCCATGTATGTGGACTTCAGGTTATTTCGCTGTGAGAAACTGGAAGGGGATCGATTAGGAAGTGGTTTTTGTTGGGATAATCTTCAGTGCTTTGGTGTGGGCTTGACAGACCGAACGGCCTACTTCCACACAATTGGGATTTTACGAAAATTATTGCGATCGTGCGATTTTCCAGACAGTCCGAAAGATAAATAATGTTTCTAGGTGTCGTTTTGAATGTCTGCAAACGATATTCCAATTCTCACACAGGAACTACACCTCGAAGTCTGCACTTACGCAATTTAAAGTTATGCATTCAGTGTTCACGCTTCGGAAATCACAGCTTTTTACCATTAAGATCAAATCTTGTGTTTCTTAATCTATATCATAAACAGTCGAAATAGTCTCATTTATCTACATTTAATGAATGTACTTCAAGCTGATTGGAATGATAACTTCTCAGATTCTGGTTCATTTTGATCGTGGATAGGTAGATGATAACCACTCTTCCCATCAGCCCAACTGGATTTGCAAGGCATCGATCACCAACGCTGAGCGTTGCTGCTCCCTGGGAGAGGGTGAAGCGCGGTGATGGCCTGTTCGGTGACATCATACATGTATTTGTCTCCAGTTAGTTTCTATGGAGTAGGACTGACAATGAAGGGAAGTTCGAAGGCAAGAGCTGATTCTGGGAGGGGAAGCTTCTTGAAGAGGTTTTGGCAGTATCTGAGAGACTTTCCAAATTTCAAACAGGCAAAGTCATGAAATAAAATCTCTGGGGATGGATGCCTTCTAACAGGAGAATGGTGTAACCGAAAATATATAACATAGCCTAAAAGAACATAAATACCGCAGTCTTAGCAGGACGAATGGTAAGAAGAACATATTTGATTGAGGACTTCCTGCTGCAGCCTTTAAGTAGCGCAGCTTAGTCAGCTGCTCATAAATGATGATAAAACATCTATCCTCTAACTGATCACCTTCAGCCACGTGCTGGAGTATGTCTAGTCTACTGATGTATACATTTTGCTGCAAAATGGCTATGGAGACGTGTATGTCTTTGATATCAGGCTTATTCGGAAGAATGGCTCTACTCAGGTTTGAAGTTAGCTTTCGTGATTCGTTGGTTAGCTCTACTGCCTTACAACATGAAGGACCTGGATTCGATTCCAGCCTCAGGCGACCGTTTCGAGTTCGCATATTCTTCCTGTGTCTGCATGGGTTTCTTCGGGTTGCTCCAGTTTCCTACTACAGTCCAAAGCTGTGCAGGTTAGATAAATTGGATATGCTAAATTGTACCTCGTTCTCCAGAATGTGTTAGTCATGAGCAGTGCAAAGTAATAGGGAAGGGAAATTGCTGTGGGTGGAATACTCCTTAGAGGTTGCGTGTGAACTTGTTGGGCCTAATGACCTGTTTCCACACTGTAGGGATGGTATGATTCTATTTCATAACGTCGATACTTTAACAGCGTAAGGCATGGTACAACTCAGCAGCTTGATAGTAAAATGGTGAATGGTGGATTCACGCTGATTATCTGTGTCAAAGTTAACTGGCATGTGTTCATCTCAATTGGAATTGACGACTATGCAAATTTAATTGAAACAGAATCATGGCTGGAAAATACCTCCAGTGAAAATGCATCACCAAATTCAACATTTCTATTCATGGCAAGTTGCTGAGTCAGCGTATCTCAAATGTCTGATTACATGAATCTGCTGCAAGAACACAGGGATACATATTTCCAAACTGCTCCTCTTAACTCTGTAGCTTAAGCGTTACATTTTTGTGAAGTTTTTCTCACCTCCCAGTAAGTATTGACCTTCTAACAATTGAGTTTGATAAAGTTTATTTGAACAGTTCTTTTAACTATTCGGATGTTTTGAAGTGGGGGAGGAGAGCAACCCTCTGATCCACTGGGACAGTGAAGGACTGACTGAAGGAATACCTATCCAATTGTGATGGTTAGTAGCTTGGAAGGGAACATGCAGATAATTATATTCTCATTCGTTTACTTCCTTTGTCTTTAGGACGATAGTAGTACTAGAGTTGGAGTGTGCTGTCAAATGGAAATTGTTGATGAATCAAAAAAACTGCGACAGTGGTGAATGGATTGAAATTACACATAAAGTGCCAATCGAACTGGCTCAATTGCCATGGAATGGAACGTTCTGACGAAACTCAGCCGACCTGTTAGCAACTGGGTAAATTGTCAGAGAAGTAATGTTTCTTGTCCTACATGTCCTCCCTTCAGGACTGTTCTGAAGAAGAGTCATTTTGGCCTCAAAAAATTAACTGTATTTCTCTCCAAGTATGCTGTTAGAGTTGCTGAACTTCTCCAGCACTTTCTGCTTTCATTTCAGTTATTCAATATTCGAAGCATTGTCCTTTTGTACGAATGTTTCATAATGGCGCTTTCCAACAACTTGGGGTATGTTGTCGATATATTTGTTCAGTCAATCGGGGAGTATTCCATCACACACTTGACGTGAGACTTCTCCGTATTGGAGAAGCGATTGGAGTCAGAAAGCCCATTACTGATGGCAGTTATCTGGCCTGCGCTTGTAGCCACATTATTTATGTAGGGATGACAGTTCATTTTGGGGTTAATAGTAACTTCCAGATTGTTGATCGTTCAAGACGAGGTAATGGCAACACCATTGAATTTCCAGAGGTGTTGATTGGATTATCTTAATCAGGATGTGTGAAATTCATTTCACTTTTCTGCCCAGGCCTTCACATTGCCAGAATTCTGCTGCATTGTGAAATGGAATGCTTCAGGAGTTGAGGAGGTAAGAATGCGGCTGAACTCTGGACATTTATTAACGAACAGAACCTTGAATAATTCCTGAAGTGAGGTCCTGGAGTTTAGATAACTGACCTGCAACAACCAATCCAGTTTCTGTGCGTCTGCAGTCACATGTATCTTGGAGCAAATAAGAATAGCAGCTTTACTTCCCTAAGGGGTAGAGGCGAATCGGAAGGGATTTTCCATGGTAACTTGTAATGGGTCAAAGGCATTAGACATAGAATTTCAACTTAGAATTCATGGCATCTGTCGTTGCAGGGTTTGAATTAGGTCTCTGATATCAATTCTGCAATATCTTCACGAGAGCTGATTATCATGTACTGATGAGCAATGCTTCTCCAAAACTGGGCTTAAGCTTGTTATTAAGCTTCTTCATTTCTCAGAAATTTGAATAAAAAACAAAAAAAAAAATGTGAGCAATGCTACAGTCTCAGTCTCCACAAGCTGCTTACACACAGTACCATGCAACACCTTTGGTGATGCATCAACTCAGATTTTCAAACAAGGAGCTTGTCAGTTGCCTGAAGGGAGAGAAAACGTCGCACAGAAAACTGCATCAAACAATTCAAACATGTGGAGTAGGTGATCCTCACTATCCTGGTCTTCATTGGCGTTCCTTATAAGGCATTATGACAATTTCACTTGTTTAGTCTGCTGCTGATCTGCTCTTTGGTTTAAACTTTTGAACAATAAAGTCTCCAATTCACTGACAAGTTTCCTTATTTAGACACAGGAAGTGCGATATCAGTTCACTGAGCAGTAGTCACCTTACAATTCTCTCGTGATAGAGACTCCCGATGTCACTGGAAATGCAGAACTTCCTAATCTCTGTGTTCTGCCATCCGTTCCGGTTTCATACCGTTTGTCGGTATGATAAGAAATCAGGCAAGTCAGTTGCAAAGAATGGTAAACGGAATTGAAACATTAACTCTTGCTAACCCACAGATGATGTAAGACATGCTGAGCCATTTCTGTTTCTGATATACAAATGAAGCCTGTTTTTGCGACAACTTTGAATGTTAAGTGGTGACCTGAGAGAAGTAATGCAAGACACTAAAATGAAGCGATAAACTGTTTCAGTTCGCTGTGGATTCTGCAATGAGTCTGAAAATGAGGTTCAGAGAATTCAGGACAGATGTTAGTGAGCACTTCTACACACAATATTTGGGAGAGGTTTGGAACTCACTTCCACAAATGACAGTAGATGCAGGGTTTTTATTTTGGTTTTAATCCAGAATTAATCCTGTGATTGTTTACATCTATCTCTAAAGACAATAGCAGCAGAAACAAGAGAAAACTGTGACCGAAAATCACCTATCAGGGATCTCGCCTTTCTGAGTTGGAAGTATCTGGCTATTCCTAAATCCTGGAACTCCCTCGCCAACAGCATCTTGGCTATACCTCTATGTTAAGGTCGCTCAAGTTTCTGTACAGTAGCTCATCATCTCAATCACTGGAGTAATTAGGGATGGGCAGTGAATCCAATGCCGTTGAGTGACGTCTATACGCCACGAATGAGTTTCGAACATCTGCAGGTTCTACGTGGACGGCCGCAAGCGATCGGGAGAAGGGAGTAGTGGAGCAGGGCGTTTGAGTAAAGTGAAAGGCAATGATGACTGGAGGGCGTGAGGCTGTAAGTGAGAGAGGAAGTGGTGATGCAAGGCTCACTGTTGGTATTAATGGGTCAGCCTAGACTGGTCACTTTTTACACTGACTTGCACAACACCGCTGATCAATTCAACACAATGATACTGTTCTCTTGGCGTTGTATTCCCTCTGTGCATATTAACGTGGTTAATGGGCCCAGTGAGGATGAACGTATCTTCTTTATGCTGTCGGCTTAAACAGACTTTAATAAAGTAACAAATGTCCAAGTTACTGTGATTGAACAGCTAATTAAATACACATATGGATTTGAACAGCATTGTCTGCGCTGACACCGTTGATGAATTAGTTCAAGCGCCTGGTAATAACGAGACTAGTATGGTGTCACATCCTGGCGTTGCATGTCCTGTACATTGAAGGATCGTTGCTTAAACTTCTTTAAAATGCCTTATTGTTGATGCACCATACAGAAAGAGCATGCTTCTTGTGTTTGAGCTGAGCGCATTTTTATTTCGTGTTACCACGTCCTGCCGCCTGCTGTGGCCCCATCAGTCAATATAGATCCTGCTAATTCAACGGAAAGATTCTTTACTATAATCCACAAGGACGTTTCAGTTAACGGTTGAATGCGCTGAAACTTCCAACCTAACAAATTCGACGATCCTCAAAAGCAGTCCGTGACTGAATTCCAAATTCAATGTGCCATTCCCTGAACTACTACTGTCCTCTATCAGTTTCATTTTCCAAATGAAAGACTGAACCATTTATTATGGAGACATTTTAACAGTCTGATACCCACAAGACAGACACAGCCATGTCACTGGGAACCAGCTCACCTCCATCAGGGATAATCTCCTCTTTTGCCTCTCAGTGCCTTGTGTCTTCCAGAGATTTTCATTGTCGCAGAGTCCAGATGAAGTTTCTATTCCCCATGTACAGGAGTGAGAATTTTTTCAATGTCTCAGACCAGTTCCTGTCCCGACAACATCAGAGTCAATATTCTGGCCTCTGCTCGGTCCGACAGTTCACACTTCTGCATTCTCCACTGATTGCACTTCCCAAAGAGTTTCTAAAGATTCCCAAAGCGGGTGCCTGGATTGGTTTGGCTCCTTAACATTTTTCCAACTGCCAATTGACAATATTTTCACAGTAAAGCTTCGGAAACCTCTGGTCTGCACCATGTCCAGTGATGAGAAGTCCCGTTTGGTGGAGAGATTCCCGAGGCTGGTGAGTTTCACTTTGGAACAAAGATGGTTAAGTGGCAATTTCCTGCGGTTGCTTGTAATGATGGGAGAGGGAGCGGTGGGGGATGAGCACTTTGACGAGCAGGAGGAAGTGTTGCCACTGACCCGAGTCAGAGAACAGTGGACAGGGATGAAAGGAATCTGATGAAAAGCAGCACTTCTGCTTAGGACGTTCAATAACAACTACAGAAACCCGATGTGTCGAGCAGTGTATCTGGAAAGAGAAACAGAGATAATGTTTTAAATATGGAACATTTCTGATGAAGAACTCGAGTTCCAAAGTCTAATTAAATTACCGGCCTGGTTTGCAAAATAGGTTTTTTGAACATTGAGCGAAAATCCGCCCAGCAGCAAGTCATTCATAGCGGAGTCAGCTGGATTCGGACCTACGCGGGGATACATGAATAGATTTTTAACCTATCACCTAAACCACTCGGCCAAGAGTACTGAGTAAAAAGCAGAGTTAAGCATTAACCAAATCAGCCATGATCTCATTGAAAGCAGTCGCTGACTTGATGAGCTGAATGCTTCCATCTCCTCTCCTAACTCTGCAGTCAAATGTAAGTTGCGAGACACCAATGTAAAAGAAGAAAAGCACAAAATTAGGAAAAGATATTTACAGCCAAACTGAGTTAAAATTGTGATTGAAAGGAAAATCAAACTTGGCAATTTGCTAGTTCTCTTTGTAAACATGACCAGCAGAGGTAATAAAGGGAGCTATTGATCTGAGTGTTCTTGGACCTGAAGCACAACAGAAATACGTCTCTTGGGTACTATTTTGGATGTATTTCTCAATGAGCTATCATGTTTTACATATGTTCCATCGGGAATTACCTCACGCAAGGAAGTAACCAGTGCGGCAGACTGTCATATCATCCGAGTTCCAAGTCCCGGAGTCAGAGAGACTCAGTGCCCTGTGTGTACCTGCAAGGAACAGCTGTGCATGGGGTTTTCAGGGTAATTGAACCGCATGAATGCAGCTCGATGGTCGTCTGTCTGCTTCTCCTCTATAGTTTTCTGTGAAGTCTCTGCGTGCAATCTTGTCAACTATGTTTGTCCGGCACAAGATGGGCATTGGTCACTTGTCTCTAAGAGAGGCTGCTGGTTTATGTGTTGTCATAATTCCGAGTGGAAGGCGGAATCTGGTTGTCAGTTCCCAGAAACTTACTTTAATAAATGGAAGCGTGCTTTTTAACTTGCCGCGTGGCATATCCTCGTTGCGAAGTTCGTGCACTGCGAATCACGTTGCGGGACAATCCAATTTTGGCAAAGAATTTGTGTGGCAGTCACGAGTTGCCACGACCAGCTATCCCTAGTAGCAATACGGACAAATGACAAGAACTGCAAATTCGATTACAGCAGCAGAAGTTTAATGTGACAGGGCAAACAGAAGGCAGCCAGAAGATTTCTGGACGTAGGGTAATCACCCAAGGTACCTTTACATATGAAAGTCTGTGCATCAGTAGAATCTGGGACCCAAGTAGTCTATGATGGTGATTCATATTCCAGACAACTTGTGTTGTTCCCCGTTTACTCTGAAAATGAATAGACATAGTTATTTCACCGTTATTTCGAAAGAAGATCCTGCATTGAGGAGGTGGCTGGAGCATCTCAGAGTTGTCGAGCATGGAAACAAATCCCGCGATCCAACTTGCTATTGCTGAATAGATAACCGAAATTAATCCATACATATCTCACAATATTTGCGCCTTATCTCTCCGAGGTCTTCCTGTCTGTACACCCATTCAGATGCCTTTGAAATGTTGTGAGTGCACCAGACTCTGCCACTAAATGTGGCAATTCATTCCACACACACAAAAATTCTGTGTGAGAAACATGTGTCCCTCACATCCCTTTTAAATTTTTCCTCTCTCACATTAAACGTTTGCTATGTAGATTTGAACTCGCGTGTCTTGTGAAAAAGTGCTCCCTGACTATTTACTTTGTCTGTCTTCCTCATGATTTTATTAGCTTCTGTGAGGCCATATGTAAGCACTGAAGCTCCTGGGAATCTGACGAAGACTATTCAGTTTCGTTCTCATGTCCAAGCAGTGCAAACCTTGCAAATCCTTGTAAAGGTTTTCTCAATTAGTCTTGCAAGAAGGATGTCCACCTGCAGCACTTGTTTGACCGCGTGGTCACTCTGGAACTGCTGGTGGACTCACTGTGGAGCATCAGCAATTCTGGAGAATTATGTTGCCTCGCAGGTGCTCAGCCCAGGGATGTCGACCATCGGCTGAAGAGCATTCGAAAAGGGGATCGGGAACAGCCAGTTGTCTTGGTGCATACAGGCACCAACGAAAAAAAAAACGAGATGAGGACCTGCAGGGATAATTCAGGGAGCTATGAGGGAAATTAAAGAGGAGGACCTCAAAGGTAGTAATCTCGGAATTACTGCCGGTACCATGTGACTGCCAGTGTAGAAATGAATAAAAAAAGGCACGATGAACACGTGACTTCAGGAATGGTGCTGCAGGGCGGGTTTCAGATTTGTTGGATTTTGCGACCAGTTCTGGGGAATGTGGGACTAAGAAAATTGACGATCTACATCTGAACCAGACAGGAATGAATGTCCTTTCGGGAGTTTTTGCTACTGCTGTTGGGGAGGTTTTATACTAATGTGGCAGGGGGCTGGGAACCACAAGATTAAACAAGTCGGCAGTGCGGTGGAAACTGGAAACGCTAAGAATCAGGAAGATAGCATTAATAATGGGAAGAGAAGGCAGACAGCAGATGACTGCAAAAGAACTGGTGGCCTGAAACGCATCTACTTTAATTCATGGAGTATAGACAGATGAACTTAGGGCTGAGGTTGGAGCCTGGGAATATGAGGAGAAAGTGAGGTCTGCAGATGCTGGAGATCAGAGCTGGAAATGTGTTGCTGGAAAAGTGCAGCAGGTCAGGCAGCATCCAGGGAACAGGAGAATCGACGTTTCGGACATAAGCCCTTCCTGAAGAAGGGCTTATGCCCGAAACGTCGATTCTCCTGTTCCCTGGATGCTGCCTGACCTGCTGCGCTTTTCCAGCAACACATTTCCAGCCTGGGAATATGACGTTATTGCGATCACAGAGATTTAGTTGAAGGAAGGGCATGGTTGGCAACCAAATGTTGTCGGATATAGATGCTTCAGACTGGACAGGGATGGAAAAATGGGGAAGGAGTTGCATTGCTGGCCAGGGATGATATCATGGCTGTGCGAAAGGAGGACACCATGTAAGGCTTGGGTCGTGAGACACTATGGATTGAGCAGTGACATAAGTAGGGTGAGGTTAGATTTTTGTGGCTGTATTACAGTGAGCGTGAGGTGTAAGAAAAAAATAGTTAAACAGATCATGGAAAGATTTAGAGGCAATAATTTAGTGTTGATTGAAGATTTCTGTTTTCCCAACATTGACTGGGATACTCTCAGCGTCAGAGGTCTGGATGGGATACCATTTGTAAGAAGCCTCCAGATGAGTTTTCTGGAGTGGTATATCAATAGTCCGACGAGGGAATAGGACATATTGGAACTGATATTGGGGAATAAACCAGGGCTGGTGATAGCAGTTGCCGTGGGTGATTTCTTTGGGAAGTGTCCAATATTCTGTAAGTGTTAGAATACTCATTGACAAAGATGAGTGTTGTCATGAGGAAAGAGAACTAAACTGGGCCAAAGCTAATTATATCAAAATTATGCAGGAGGTCGAAAATGTGGATTGGACACAGCTATTTGTAGGAATGTCCACAGTTCATATGTGGCAGGCTTTCAAAGATAGGTAAAATATAGTGCAGGATAGGCATGTCCCATTGAAGGCAAAGGATTTGGAAGGCAATGTTCGTGAACTGTTGATGACAGGACATTTGTACGACTCGCCAAGAGGAAAAGGGAAGCATACATAACGCCTCGGCAGCCAATAACATAATGGTCCCTCGAGGACATGAGAAGAGTAGGACAAGTCTTAAACGAGGGATCAAGGGTGTTAAAAGGGGTCATGAAACATCTTCACGCTAGCACAATTACGTAGAATCCTACAGCCTATTATTCATATATAAGAAGCAAGCGGGTAACCAGAGAAAGGATTGGTCCACTAAAGGAAAATGAAGGAAGGCTGTATGTCGAATCTGAAAGAGTGGGTATGATTCTGAATGATTATTTTGCATCAGTGGTCACTGAGGAGAGGAACATGATGAATGTTGAGTGCAGAGTAAAACATTTGATTAGTCTGGATCATGTCGACATAAGTAGGGCAGCTGTGTTGGGCAGGCTAGGGGTAATTAATGTGGACAAATCCCCAGGAACTGATGGTATCTATCCCTGGTTCCTGGGTGAGGTGAGAGAGGAAATAGCTGGGGCCCTGACAGATATCTTCGTGGCGAACTTCAGCACAGGTGAGGTTCTGGCCGACTGGAACGTTGCTCATATTGTCCCCTGTACAAGAAGGATAGTAGGGATATTCCGGATAACGACAGAACAATGGGCCTAACATCAGTGTTGGGAAAGTTGCTGGAGAAGGTACTGAGGGATAGGATCTATTCATATTTAGAAAATAATGTGCATATCAGTGAGAGGCACAGAGTTTTTCGGGGAAGTGCCCAAGTTGATAGATGAAGGAAAGGCTGTTGATGTCATATACATGCACTACAGTATGGAGTTAGATAAGGTTCCCCATGGTAACCAAATACAGAACGTAAAGTAACATGGTGTCCAGGGTGTTCTATACAGGTGGATAAAGAACTAGTTGAGCAATAGGAGACAGAGAATGTCAGTTGAATGGAGTTTCTCGAAATGGAGAAAGATGAGCAGTAGTGCTTCACAGTGGTCAGTGTTGTAGCCACTGTTGTTTGTGATATACATAAATGATCTGGAAGAGAGCACTGTTGGAATGATCAGAAAGTTTGCAGATGACACGAAGTTTTCTGGACTAGCAGAAAGTTTAAGTGACTGTTTAAGAATACAGGAGGACAGAGATATAGTGGAAAGTTGGGCGGAAAAGTGGCAGCTGGAGTTCAAAACAGATAACTGTGAGGTGACGCATTTCAGTCAGTCTAATTATAGATGGGGTTATACAATGAACGGAAGAGCTTTGGGAAAAAAAGTTGATGGACAGAGAGATCTGTGAGTGCAGGTCCATTATGCACTGAAGTTTGCTGCACAGGTGGATAGAGTAGACAAGCAGGCATATATTATGCTTGGCTTCATTGGATGGGGTATTGAATAAAATGGCTGGCAAGTCATGTTAAAATTGAACAATATATTGGCCTGGCCACACTTAGAATACTGTGTAAATTTCTGGTCGCCGCATTACCAAAAGGATGTGGACCCTTTGGAGAGGGCGCGTAAAAGGTTTAAGCGGATGTTGCCTCGTATGGAAGGTGCAATCTAGGAAGAGAGGTTGAGTAGGTTAGGTTTGTTTTCATTCGGAAAAAGGAGTTTGAGTGGGACCTTTTTAAGGTTTACCAAATCATGAAGGGTACAGACAGGGTAGATAGAGAAACGTTTTATTTCCCAGTTGAAGGATTAAATACCGAGAGGTCACGCTTTCAAGGTGAGAGGTGAAAAGTTTAAGAGGGATACACGCGGCAACTACTTGACACAGCGGGTGGTGGGTGTCTGGAACGCGTTCCCAGCTGAGACTGGAGAGGTAATCACGGTAGATACATTTAAGATACGTCTGGACAGATGCATGAGTCGGTGGGGAGCAGAGGGATACAGATGCTTAGGAATTGGGTGACAGATTTAAACAGTTGATTTGGATCGGCTCAGGCTTGAATGGATGAAGGCCCTGTTCCTTGTCTGTACATTTTCTTTAGTCTTTCTTCTTAAATTACGCCAATTGTTTTACAAAATTTGCGAGATCTAAGTGCCTGAAGTGAATCGATGCTGAAACACTAGTCAAAACAAATCTGAGTGATGGCTTTTGTGTGGTAGCGTGGTCGAGCGGTCTAATATGCTGGAGTTTCAGCTTCAGTTTCTATCGAATCGTGGCTTCAAATACCAGCAGCCTAAGTGAGCTACTATGTGGAGATGTATGTGAGCGGAGTGCGCATGCGTGGATGCCTTTTAATTTGAGTATTTGCAGCTCCTCAGTCTGCTTACCCTCTCGGTGATAACATTAGCGACCGTCTCTGAAAACAACGCAAGTTCCTGCTGTCCGACGTATCCTCATATACCGTCGATAACATTGGTTTTGGATATCTGCGTTGCCAGTTTCTGTTTCTCAAATGGTCAGCGCAGTTGGCTGAAATGTTGGTGGTTCGAGCCCACCCAGGGAATAAGCCTCAAATATTTCAGTATAAGCATTTACCCCGACCATATATTGACATTGTAACTGGGAAAACTCATCCATGATTCACCCCAAATCCACAGGGAGTGAGACGTTTACACGCAGCAGAATACGACATCACCTTCTCCAAGCTCCCGATGCTAACAGAAAGCGGCCACTGCAGCTTCAATCAGCGACTTTCTGCCAAGCCATGGGAAACAACTCGTGGAAACTCTTTCCTTAGTAACAGCTCTTTCCGTGTGAAAGGAGCAAACCTTTCGCTTTAAATTGGAAAGGGCTTCAGGACATTGGAATGTTGCTCCAGTCCTTGGAACGTGTTATAAATAAAACTCCTGGCGTGAAAATAAGAAGTGGTTAAGGTTTTCGGCAGAAAGAACAAAGAAAGTGTTGATTGAACCGACTCTGTCTCGTCAGCAGATAGGAAATGCCCAACACTGTAAACGGAAATGATTGGGTTTCCTTAGGTAATTTCCCGAATGATTTACTGTCTGCCAGAGTGATTGGAAATCACATCAGCGACATAAAGGTGAGGGTAAAAATATGAAGATATTAAGGCTGAACCTTAAATCCCGGGACAAGTGCTGAATAGATTGTCATGCTTTGAAGGAATAACTGAAGTGAAAGTTGTGAATGATATTTTTGTGATTAGGGGGAATGAACTGGATCTGAAAAAAATGCTGATGAATTATGTTCGCAATGTAATAGCAAACTAATCCACAGTGCACTGTGCTTGGCTAGCTCAGTCGGTGCAGTGTGAGATGTTTAGTATGAGGGTGGTGGGTGCAAGTCTCACAATGGGCGCTTTCACTGCTTAATACAATTCCAGCTCTTCGTTCCACGTGCAGTATTGAAAGCCTTCGCAGGGGAATGTTCTTGCTGCTTTCATTGTCCGCCTGCTTTTGATCACACGTCGGTTTCTGAGTGTACACTGTGTTCATTTTACTGGAGGCGCCAGAGACAACTTTATCAGTGCAGCCGAAAATACGATGAATGATGTCCGTTTCAAAACGTGAGGTTCCAAACCAACCGTGCACCACCCAAAGTGTTCAAAGGCACGGAAAGCGAATGGCCACTTGCTAGGGGTCTGACAGAGACAGATCAATGTCACATGGGTCCTGAAGCAATCTTCAGTGATTCAGATTGTTCTGATGGAAACCGAAGGGAACTCTCCCTCAACGTTTGTAATTGTTCTTCTTGTGTTTAACGTAATGAACAGTATATTATCAGTAACGAGGGTGGAGGTGCGGCAGGATCGTGAGGTTTCAGTGTGGGACATAGACATGGTAAGTCAAGTATCCCAAGAGCACGGGAGAACTGTTTGGTCCAGTATCACTGTCATCTTCTGCTTCTAAACCAACAAATGAAATTACTGGAAAATCTCAGCATATCTGTTAGCATCTTGGAAATATAAATCGATTTAAGACTTCGGGATTAGTGATACTTCTTTTCCATGTCCATCTCCACCTGCTTTTGCACACTCTTCCTTTTTATTGAATGTCTCCTGACTTCCAACTTTGTAATGTTTTGAACAAATAACAAAAGTGAAGGATGTGAATTATGTTATTTGTGATTGGGAGGAATGAGCTGGATCTTTGCAAATTGCTGTGCCAGGTGAATTATGCTCAGAATGAAATAGCAAACTAATGCATCGTGTCCCAAGCCTGGATATCTCAGTTCGGTGCAATGTGAGTTGTTTAATCAAAGAGTCGTGCGTCCAAGCCCCATTATAGTCGTTTTCACTGTTTAATAGAGTTCCAGATCTTCTTTCCACATGCAGAATTGCAAGTCAACGCTGGTGGAGCATTCTTGTTGTTTTCTCTGACACATATGTCCTCCTGCTTTGATCACATGTCGGTTACTGAGTGAAAACTGCACCTTACTGGAAGCGCCAGATATAACTTTATAAATGCAGCTGAAAATACTATGAATTATGTCCATTTCAAAACGTGAGATTCCACTTCATCCGTGCACCAACCAAAGTGTTCAAAGACACAGAACGCGAATGGCCATTTGTTAGTGGTCTGACAGAGACGGCTTAATGTCTCATGGGCCCTGAACAAAAATTAACTGATTCAGAATGTGCTGATGGAATGGAACGGAGCTCTCCCTGTACATTTTGCAATTGTTCTTGTTGTGTGCTCATGTAAGTTTATGTAATGAACTGTTTATTGCCAGTAACGAGGGTGGGGGTGGGGAAGGATTCTGAGGTTTCAGAGTGGGACAGACGTGATCTGATCGACCGGGTAATTCAAATATTCCCAGAACATGAGAGAGCTGATTGGTCCAGGATCACTCCCATCTTCAGCTTCAGAATCAACAAATGAAATTGCTGGAAAATCTCAGCAGGTCCGGTCGCATCTTGAAAATGAAAACCGAATGAGATTTCGGGACTGGTGACACTTCATTTTCCATCTTCATGTCCCTCTGCCTTTCTACAAACTTCCTTTTTATTGAATATGTCCTGACTTCAAACTTTATATTCAGCTTCACTTTTATTGCTTCCTCTCCAAACATTTTCCCAGTCTCTAAAATTGTATCATGCTTGTTCTATCTCTCATTTTGCCCAGGACTTCCAACTGAACAAATAACTCTGTTTCTATTTCCTTAGAAACCAGATGGCCAGAGATTGCAAAACATAGGAGCGGTTAGCACTTTCAGAATTCGATCTTGGCTAATATCGTTCTTAACCCCATTCTCCAGTCCACTTACTCCCCAGTCTTAGGATCCAGTCTTTTTGCCAGAGTGGGTCCTAATCCGTCCCAAAACCCTCCACATGTGTTGGCAGCTGTTACACCGTGTCTACGTGTCATCACTCTCAGTTTCAGTGATTCTCGGCAAACACGAACTGTTCTGAGCAGCTCGATCGGGTCTCTGGCTCCACTGTGATCCTGCAGGGGAGCAGTAATCATCTTCATCTCCTACGGAAATTATCGGCGCTTCAAGAAAAACGGACAGACAGAAACATATGTGGAGGCAATTGCTTTCTGACCTGGTCAGTAAAACTTACTCTGTATATCCCCGCACATTCTAGCTGTCCTGGTGAAAGGGAATACAAGTCCAATTAATTGCCATCTACGGTTTTATTTGATATGTTTTATTTTATTCTTCCTTGTTTTGAATATGCAGGGATGTTTCCAGCACTGATGGCCACCATTTCTAAGAGTGCATTCTGCGGGCCCTGATCTTTTCTGGAGAGTAGCAGTATCAGTTTGTGCGAAAGTGGCCCAGTCCAAACTTTAGAAGAAACATTGTTGTTCCCTCTTTCTGGGCGACAGTCTTTCATATCATGATCGATGGGGTTTTATTGCATTCTCATCAGCAAACCTTGTTTTGAATTTACTCGCCCGATACTACTGTAGCGGTGAAAAGAATATAATTCCGAATACCTGCTGCGTGAAATTCATTTTCAAATTTCTATTCGCAGTGGTCCTTCATATGTGGCGATTTCTATATCAGTGCTGGCCATCCTGTTTAAGAGTGCCGTTGCATATGTTCCTCTGTCTTGGCGCGGCAGGGAAAATTGTCTGTGCCTTTACAGGCAATATTTCCTGGATATTTCAACATGGTATTCTTTTTTTTTTCAATCATATCCTCTTTATGGACACAGTTACCGGGCACTGATCCTTTATGTAACAACAGTACCGCATTTGCTTGACATGCGAAGGTGGCCTGGATCAGTAACATGGAGAGCATTAATTTCCATCTGTCATAGCGAACACTGGATTCATGATGTTAGTCTCTGTCAAATGCATCCGAAAATGTGCTCTGAAAGCTTCATTTGAACGCTGTCTGGCGTTTCTCAACGTGTGTCAACGAAAACCAGAAATCCTCAATCATAGTTCGGAGCAGTTCACATATTCGAGTTTCGAAGCAGCAGACACGGATACAGTTCATTCAGTCAACAACAGGAATGAAAAGATTTACAGGCACAGATGTACTATCAACTCTTGTTCTCAGACTGTTACTAATATTACCGTGTGGCCTGAAGTCTCAGCCATGTTGTAACTGAAAATGAGGAAATCACAGACAGGCTGCCGAATGACGCAGTATGTATTTTGTTTTCTTGTTCTCACACAGTTCCAGGAAATTATGACAGCGAGGGAGAGGAATGCAAGTCAAGTGCAGCTCTGGTGAAACACCTTCTGTCTGATTCAGTCATCAACAAGAAACGTGAAGGCGACTGAAGCGGGAAACCTTTTCACAACTTGAACAAAGAGCATTCACGAAGAGTGACCATCTCTTTGACATCTCAGATCGCCTTTGGCCTTCCCTGAATATGTATAAAAACTAATTTTTGAACACCCCAAAGTGAGAACTGTTTGATTTACCGACAATAAGTGAGTCGCATGTCCTTGATTCCCACATAGGTTTCCAACTCAGCTTGCAGCCAGGTGGCAGTTGCTCATGGCTCTGCTGGATAATGCACTATTATGGAGAAAGAAAAGGAAAGTTGGAACTCTTATTGGCTCTGGGTTTCGAATAATCTTGCTACGTGTTCTGCCATTCTCGGATTCCAGTGTTAAACCAGTTTTTCAGTTCATCTGAGCAGCAGGAGAGTCGGCGTTTCTGGCAGGAGCAGAATTCATCATCTCCAGTGATCACTTTATCTGAGGAGAGAAAATGCACAACGTTTCACACAGCGATTAATCGGAATTGCATTCCGTTTCAGCATGGCAGCAGATATGGGCTAGCAAATTCAAAGCCAGATTTGCTGATGAGAACAACAAGCACGACCGCTCAGATAGAGCAATTCCTTCCCACCGCTTATTCTGCAGAACTGGTGCAGTTGCTGTGAGTATGCTGCAGGGTATCATCAGGTACATGCTCTTGGGTTTCCGGTTTTGGCCTGCGTGCTCGCGTGGCTGAGCAACCTGAGATTGTGATTTCAGATTCCACTTCTTAAGAAGGCTTGTGTTTGCATCCCTGTGCGGCCACTTGTGCTAATGAATCAAGCTGGCAACGTTTTGCAGGAATGAGTTTTGTTAAAGTTGAACAGAAAAAAAGCAGTCATTTCTTCTAACCCGGCTGTGATGTGGCACAGCAGAAAACAACCAACATGTCAGTGCCCATGTTTTCCCCTTGTGCTGTAGTTGTCACGTTCCCCTCCAGCTCGAAAGTCCACCAGCATAATACGCAACTCAAAAGCAGGCTGCGCCAAGTCCTCATATTCCAGACAATTTGCACTTTTCACCATTTTCTCTGAAAGTGAATGGAGATACTTCTTTTCCTGTTGATGTGAAATTAGGTTCTACATTGAATCTGCTCGCAGTTTTCTGTTATTGTTGCGAAAAGGAGGAAAATTGCGATATGAAACTTGGTTACTTTTCCCTAATTTCCATAATTTCTGTCCTGATGAGAGAGGCTGGTGATTGGTCCTCTCGATCCGGTGGAGACATCAGCCCAATTGTTAACCTCATCTAATCGAGACTGTAATTGGTAATCTTCACTTTTCATGGTTCATTGTTAGTCAGTTCTGATTCATGTTACTTGAGCACTTTCCTGGGAGTATTGATGCACTAAGGCGCCAGTACATTGAAAGCACCATTTGGAATTGCCTCGCTGCCATTTGTGTGAGCAGCTCATGACCCAGACGACTCGCTCTGCCTCACAGGCAGCATTCATGAGTCCGTGTGTCTGAAAATAGGTTCTCTTTGTCAGTTCTGCTTCTGTTCATGAGTTGTCAGTTTTCGGTTTCGCTGGAGAGCTGCAGGGGCAACATGATTTGTGAGGTATTTTCCACAGCCAAAATCTCCCACTGAGAAGTTGGGAATGTGTCAAGAAGAATGGTCATTGGCAGCCTAAGACCAGAAAAAAATGATTCGTTGCTAGTTTTAACCGAAGCAGCCTGATGGAGTTATCTCAAATGGGAGAGTACTGACTTTGCATGCGAGAGATTGCGGAGTTGCAAGCTCCGTTCTCCATCCCCTTTTATGGCGGCACCGTGGCTCAGTGGTTAGCACTGCCGCCTCACAGCACGAGTGTTCCATGCTTGATTCCTGTGCGTAGTTTGCACATTCTCCCTGCATCTGCGTGGGTTTCTTCCCACACTCCAAAGATGTGCAAGGCAGGTGAATTTGACATGCTAATTTGCCCATAATGATCGGTGCATTAGTTGGTGGGAAATTGGTCTGGGTTACTCTTTGGAGGGTCGGTGTGGACTAGTTGCGCTAAAGGGCCTGTTTCCATACTGTAGGGAATCTAATCTAACCATCTTCCAGAAAACCAGCCCAACGCACTGACCAAGTGATGAGTGCCTATTCAAACTGGTGATCGCCACTGCAGCATCTCAGAGGGTCTGAGCCCGTAAACAACCGCTCTATTTGCCAAATTTTCACGTTTATTCTTTTTCAACTTTCCTGTCTGTATACAGATCAATATGCCTTTGAAATGTTGAGAGTAGACCAGACTCCAACACTAAATCTGACAATTCATTCCAAACACGCAAAACAATGTCCTTCAGATCCCTTTTAAATTTTACCACTCTCCCCTTAAAACATTGTTCCCTTGTTTTGAACTTGCCTGCCTTGGGAAGAAATGTTCATTGACCATTTAGTCTACCGTCTCCTTCATATTGATATAAACCTCTGTCAGCCCATCCCTCAGCCCCCAAGCTCCACGGAAAATTTTCACATCCAATTCAGCTTTACGCTACAGTCCAAACACTATAAGCCTTGCAACATCCTCATAAATATTATTGAACTTACGCCAAGTTCGCCATTGAAAGGGCGTAAGGGTAAGTACCTGAAGTGAGGCGATGCTGAAACACTAATCATGAAAAACGTGGTTACGGGGGTTTGGCAGCGTGGCAGAGGTGTTCAAGGAGCTGTCTTTAAACTATAACCTCAATCTAGTCATTGATTTGAATTCCCACCACGACCAGAACCACAGGTGAAGTCGAGAACTCTGTTTTTCGTGAAAGACCTATAAACATTGAGATGTCAGGATTTGATCTCATAGTAGGCTGTTTTTTGACAGGAACTTTCATTAACTAAGGCTGAGGGACTGCCCAAGCTTAACGATTCAAAACTATGCGTGCATTTACTTGACTATTCGAACACAGGAACGCGGACTCATTTTTGTGTGTTTCACAGTTACTCGGTGTAAATTTAAAACAACCTCTGGTTATGCAAAAGAGTTCAAAGCTGGATATTCTCCACTGAAAATGCACAGGAAGCGGCAATGTCTTATTGCTTTTGCTTCGAACTGATAACTTAGCCTGTTTAAACTGACAGGATAACGCGGATCCATCCATCCTCTTGGGCACCTTTAATCGCGTTAATATCCGCAAAGGTAAACTCACACGAAGAGTAATGGGCTCATTGTGGTGAATTGTTAAGGAGTGGTGTGTGCTTCTGAGTGAATAGCGGTCAGTAAATACTGACACTAACATTGAACGTTGCAACACCAGCTCCTCACTCACTTGCTGTCTCATGCCTCCCAGTCATCATTGCCTTTCACATTTTCCCCTCGTCCGTTCCACTTCTCAATTTATTCCCGACCGTTTGCAAGTGTTCCCTTAGAAACTGCAGCTTTAGGAAACGTATTACTGGGATAAAGTCATTGCTCAATGTGATGGGATGCACCGTCAATCCCTAATTACCCGAGAGATTGAGATTTTGAGTTACTCCGCAGAACCCTGGATATCCTCAGTTGCGGATGCCATGAGGCAAGGATTTAGGCCTAGTGACATTGAAGGAACAGCGAGATATTTTCAAGTGTGAAACGCTAGATCCTTGGAGGGGTCATTGCGGTGATAGCATTCACGGGTATTTGCTGCCATTGTCCTTCCAGACAGATGCTGATCGATCACTGAATTGTTCTGGCAGGATCCGTGTGTGTGTTCTGTGTGCAACCAGGATTTAGCTTTCATTCGGATAATTTTCAAGAAGAGAATTAAATCTTCACTTCCTGACTGGAAATTAAAGCCTGTTCTGGGCAACTTAAACTCAGACTCGTCTGCAGGGATGTCCATTGATACTGCAGCAGCCCCTGGGACCTGTTCAAATTCTTGTGCCTGCTCTTCACGTCATAAGCGTCTTCGTCAGCAGTGTGTCTCTCTCCAAGTTTCCAAGTCGGTTCATATTATCACCCTTGGTTTCAATGTAAAGAAGGCAATGCTTGATAAACTGATGTTGTTCAGCAGATATACTGCAGCAAGTTAAGTAAAGACTGATGCAAGCACGAGCTCGTTTTGAGCTGTGCTGATGTTGTGGCAGCAAGAAAGGCATCGTTCAACTCGCCTCATTCCGGATGACGGGCTCGAAATGACCAGTGGTTTCTCGCTGAATTAGTTCAAGCTCTGGAATGTAAAAGACTTCAAATATGAAAGTACAGTGAAAGGAAATGGTTCACAGAGTGGGGAATTCCAAGTGAAACAGTGACGGTGATTATGTTTGCTGATTTTTCACCATGTGAATGCTGTTTCCCTGATGTGGACGTTTACATTACCTACAGACAAACTGTCACAGCGCTAAACCTGGTCTTTGGGTCAGTGACGGAATTGGTAACACGCCTGACATCGAGTTAGGGGATTGTCCGTTCGCATTTAAAATCACGAGGATGTAGCGTGCTAGTCCATTCCTGTTGTCTGTCAGGAAAGGAAGGGTTTGGTTTTGTTGAATTTGCAGTTTCTTTCGTCCACTTCAAATTCTAGCTCAGAGCAACGTCTCTCATTGTCTGAAGAACTGGCTTTGGTTTAACCAAAAGCTGCCTTTTGGCGGTTGAACTTGCATGTTGGAGCGGACAGCTGAAGTGAAGCACAAGGAGCTGGTCAAATCCTGAGAACTCTGCCACTCTCGGGGAATGTGTCTGTGTGTCTCTTTCTGTCGGCGACACGACGTGGGTAATAACACAGTGTGACTATGTCAAACTTCAATCCCATTGTTGTGTCATCTAAGATCAAAGCGAGAACCTCACTGCAATTTGCACTGGAAACATCAGAAGACATAAGGTTATGGACCAAAGCTGGAAACTGGGAATAGAATAGATGAATGTCTTTAAACCAGACTGCACCATGGGCCAAATGGGATTTTTCGTACTGCAAAACTTGAAGACGAGTAGAAACCAATCTGCAGTGAAACTGATCAGAAATGAAAGGGAAAAGCCATTTCATTGAGAATAAGTGCAAGAGCGTCTGTCTTCATTCAGTGTAATTTCATAGTTAGGATTTGGAACTCTGACCGCCATAGTGTTGGTTCTATTCTCGGACAGGGAATGAACGTTTTATTGTGCAAATATATCGTGGTACCAGTATTTCTTACCACTGGTCCGTACCTGGTAATGCTGGGTTTTGTGCTATGTTATCAAAAATCAAAAAGATGCAGGTTTTGGAAATCTGAACTAAAAACGAGAATTGATAGAAAAACCCGCTACACCTGGCAACATCTGTGGAGAAAAGCCGATTTTATTTTTAGATGGACAGGAAACAAATTAGTTATAGATTTCTAGATTATACTGTTGGGAAAATGATAATTTTACCTGTCGAATTAGGATATTTATCAAAATCACTCTTGAGCTTACAAACGTCGAATTTACAATCTTAAAAGGACTTAATCAGCTGTCATGCTACTTTCATTTTCCTGAGGTGGTGGAAGGCTATGTTTTAATGGCTACATTTCCTTTTGCTTTCTGTTATTTAGCAGTCACGCCGAATGGAGAATTGTTTCTTTCAGTGTCTGCCTCAATATGTGTTTTGTTTTTTTCTATACGTGTCTCTGTATCCTCCTGGGCCTTTTTCACATTCTCCGACTCTCTGGCTCTCCATATCCCTCATTTCCCATTTCTGCTCATGAAAATCCTGACATTCAGAGACAGTTTGAGATTCGTACTGCTGAGAGGCTTTCTGACTCCTGGCTGGAGTCGGTCGAAGTTGTCTCACATTCTCTGGATAATGCGCCTGTCACTTCGACCTGAGGCAAGGAGACATTTCTTCCTCAAAATCTAAAGACCCTTTCGAAGTTAAAGTTGAATTCCTTATCCAACTGATATTTGAAGAAGAACAAGGATGCATTTACTGTTGGTGTACAACAAATGAATGGTGACAGCAGAGAATGAGGGTGATCACGTCGTGGTGTCAGTGCCATTACAACAACATTCCCCGGGAATGCTGCACTGTCTCCTGCCTCACCAATTAATTTCCACAAAACTGGGAATGAAGGAATGAGAATAAGAGGATGAGAAGCAGAAGTGCTTGTGCAACTGCGGGAAGAATCTCCAGGTTAAAATAGTAGTTAAAAAGAGCAACATACACTACTGGATTTAAACCTGGAAAATGAAGCCGGAACGTGAAATCAAAATATACAGCAATTCAAACAGGACACTGAGTTTCTCGATGAGCAACACAATCCTTGCGAGAAATAACGAGCTTTCAATACAATGAGCAGGCATCAGTGTGATGGGAGGTGCTTTCACCAGTTAAGCCACGGCGCCACGTTAAAAGCCAGATTTGTCGTCCATATGTGCAATGTCTGAACCACTTGATCACAGGAATTCGAAAACGCGTTTTCTGTATTAGCGTTGCTCAGTATGAATGGCAATCAAACTCTGCTTGTGCAAAAGCAGACATTTCAATGCTGAGCATGCCCCACTGAAAAGGCACAGAAAAAAAACAGTATTCTCTTGCCTTGGCATCCAACAGATATTTTCATCTGTTTAAACTGATAGAATAAAGAGGATGTGCTCATCTCCTCTCGCGTCCCATTAACCACGTTAATACACACGCAGGGAATTTCAAACCAAGATGAACAGGCTCATTGGCAGCATTGACAGCAATGGTGTGTGAGTCATTGCGAACAGTGAGAAATAAATGCTGAACCAATAGCACTGACACTGAGCCTTGCACCATCAGTTCCACACTCACATCTTGTGTCATGTCTCCTCGGCATCAGAGCATTTGACTTTAATTATTCTACCCTGCACCTCTCCTCAAATTATTCCCGACCGCTTGCAGTGTCGAATTAGTGCATGCAATTATTAGAAATACATTTCTGGGACACATTTGTCTTTCAATAGATAAAATTCACTGCCCATCCCTAATTATCCCAAAGATGTAGGGGACGAGTTACTTTTGTTAACTCTTCAAATCCTTCGTATGGAGGTACTGACAAGAAACCGCTAGAGATGGAGTTCCTGGATTGCGGAAAGCAGACCGACCCCAAACTACTCACGTAACTCACCCAGGGAAGAACAGATGGACCCTACTCTGTCAATGTAACTCAACCAGGGGACAGAAGTCTGACATCACAAGATCAATGTAACTCAACGAGGTAATTATGGCCTGACTGCACTCTGTTAATGTAACTCACCCAGGGAAGAGTAGACTGACGCCACTCTGTCAATGTTAGTCATCCAGCGAATAGCAGACTGACCCAACACTTTATATGTAACCCACCCAGCAAATGGCAGACTAACACGACTCAGTCAGTATAATGTACCCAAGAAAGAGCAGACTGATGCCACTCTGTCAACGTAACTCACTCAGAGAAGAGCAGGCTGTACCCATTCTGTCTCTGTCACTCATCCAGGAAAGAGCAGGCTGGTCTGATTCTGTCAATGAAACACAAGCAGGGAGACGAGCCTGACTCCACTCTGTCAAAGTAACTCACTCATAGAAGAGGAGACTTATTCCATTCTGTCTATGTGAATCATCCAGCGAAGACAGTAATGAAACCACACTTGCTGTTAAACTCAGACAGAGAAGAGCAGACTGTCACGACTTTGAGAAAGTAACACGCCCATGGAGGAGCAGACTGACACCACTCTCTTAACGTAGCTCACCCAGGGAAGAACAGACTGAGTGTATCATTTGCGTATGTTGCTGTACAAGAGTCATTGTTCAAGTACAGCATCAAGGTACACTGGGAGATACCCAAAAGGAGTCTCCCCCGATTGGTGCATATACACTTTTCTCCCCTGCAATCCACGATCTGGAATGCTGTGGTCGGTAGCGTGTCAGGCTTGGGGCTGTAGTTAGCCTGGAGTTCGGGTGGTGACACGAGATTTGCCTAAATTGCCCCCCCCCCCACTATCAGGGTAAGGCTAGTCGCCTCCCGCGGAAGCAGACAGCTAGCATTTCTCGCCAAGCTCTCAGTAATTTGCTGGGCAGACTACCTCTGGGCTGTGTGCAAACATATCTAACAAGTGTAGCCAACATCTAATCTCTCATTTTGTCTAATGAACAAAGCAAATGCTCTGTTCCCTTCCCATCTAGCAATGGCCCTTCGCAGCTCCCAACCTACTGGCGTCGCATTTACGCCATTTATCTCCAGCAGGCAAATTCCCCTCCTGCTTTAACTTCGCTCTCTAGACACGGCCGTCTCCCTTCGGGGTTCGGGTGTGTCATTAATGACCTTTGCCCGGCTTGGGGTTTGGTCCATGATCTGGTTTGATTGGTTGCCATGCCCCAGGGCTCCTATCATCTGTACTACATTCTGCACTGCATCTCGCAGGGCGGGGGTGGGGCGACTGCACACTATATTCACCTGTCTACAGATGTCGGAGAAGGATCTTTCTATTCCACACCACGAGACTCCCTCATTGCTCTTCTGAGTCTTACTTTGCTCATATAATATCTATTTCCCATGTCAGGTGCCCCTTTTGCCGTGGTGGCTACTACTAAGTGCCAGTCACCGGCGCGGCATGGATCCCTGCATTAATCTTAATTATCGAATTTATAGTCGTACTTGTTACTGAACGGCTATGGGTCGCATGTAAAGATCCACTTCGTCCTATCAGTTAAGATAACTGTCAGCTGCTACATCCCAGACGCTCCTGCCCTTATGAATAGTCCTACCAGGGCGCTTGTCAACAGTGTTAACTTGGGGCAGCCCCACATTTGCTTAAGTCTTCTCATAAATACTAAATTGGTTTTGGTGTTGTGCGATGTCTCCTCAGTCCCAGCTGCAAGTTTGTAATGGCTGGCGTGTATCCACGTGGCTGTTCCGGCGATCTTAACAGCTGTCTGTGCTGTAAAGCGTACTTGAAACGGTCACCGCCACCTCTTTGCCTTCCTGTTTTCCCTCCTGAAGTCTTTTGCCACTATTCAGGCTCCTGGTTATAGATCGTACATCTTCCCTTCTGCTGATTGGGGTAGTGCTGTCTTCGCTTGATTCTGTATTTGGACAGAAGTGTAGAGAGTTTCATGCAGTAACACAACATCTCATCCTCAGAGTGGCCTGTTTTCTGGCTTCCCTGACGTCTCGGGACAATTCCTGTGTTTGGCTGCCTACCAAACAAAATCTCAAACGGACTAAGATTAGCTCTCCCTCTCCTCCTAGCTCTCATACACATTAGCACAATTGGAAGTGCCTTTGTCCATGCCATCCCTAGTTCCTCACAGCATTTTGTCAATTTATTTTTAAGGTAGAATTTTCTCTTTCCGCTGCCCTACCGCTCGTTTGGTGGTAGGCACAGTGTTATCTCATGTTTCTTCTTAAATACTCACTAATATACTGTAGGGCATTATGGAGAATTGGTGTCCCACTGTCACTACTAAGCCTAAAGTGTAGGTTTGCTCGCTGAGCTGTAGATTTGATATCCAGACGTTTCATTACCTGGCTAATGGAGGTTAGGGGGGTAGTGTAGGTTAGGTGGGCTTGGATCGGTGCAACATCGAGAGCCAAAGGGACTGTACTGCGCTGTATTATTCTATGATCTTTGTTCTAGGTAACATCATCAGTGACGAACTCCAAGTGAAGAGAAACCGTTGTCTCCTGCTTTCTAGTTATATGTTTGTCCAGGATGGAGTTCGTGGGGTTTGTGGCGATGCCATTTCCTGTTTGTTTTCTGAGGGGTTGATAGATGCTATCTAGATATATATGTCTTTTTTTATGGCGTTGCGGTTGGAGTGCTAGGCCTAAAGGAATTCTCTGGCATGTCTTTGCTTAGCCTGTGCTAGGACATCTATCCTTTGCTTAGGATAGATGTGTTGTCCCAGTCGAAATGGTGTTTTTGTTTCATCCATGCGTAGGGCTACGAGGGAGAGAGGGTCGTGTCTTTTTGTGGCTAGCTGGTGTTCTGTATCCTGGTAGCGAACTTTCTTCCTGTTTGTCCTACGCAGTGTTTGTGGCAGTCCTTGCATGGAATTTTGTATATGACGTTGGTTTTATTCATGGGTTGCACTGGGTCTTTTAAATTTGTTGGTTTTGTTTGAGACGTTTGGTGGGATTCCGAGGGGTCATAGGTGTCTGGCTGCCACGTTTGAGACTTCAGTGATGTATTGAAAGGTCGATAGGGTTTCTGGCTGTGTTAGGTCTACTTGTCGTGGTTTGTTCCTGAGGAATCTGTGGACTGTATTTTTTAAGTATCTGTTCTTCTTGAATACGTTTTATAGGTGCTTCTCCTCTGTTTTCCGAAGTTCGTCTGTGTTGAAATGTGTGGTGCTTCGTTGGAATAGTGTTCTGATACAGCTTCCTTTTTGCGTGTTGGAATAGTTGCTGGTGTAGTTACGTATTTGGTCAGTGTTTGTCGGTTTGCTGTATGTGCAGACACACCAGAGAATTCCGAGAGGCCTCACACTCCAATCACAACGCCATAAACAAACACATTGATCGATTTACCATCTGTCAACCCCTTAGAAAACGAATAGGAAATGACATCACCACAAACCCCAGGAACCCCATCCAGGACAAACATATAAATAGAAAGCAGGAGACAACATATTCGCTTCACTTGGAGGTCGCCACTGATGATGTTACCTAGCCAGGTAATGAAACGTCTGGATAACAAACGTACAGCTCAGCGAGCAAACCTACACCCTAAACCTCGACTGGAGCTATAAACGTTCACAAACCTTGGGACTACTAAGCCTCTCAGGGATGCTCCATCTCGGAATTATTTCAGTTGGGAAGACTTTGGTAACGGCACTGGCAATCTGTTTTGCCGTAGGAAACGCTTGCACCCATTTTGAAAACATATCAACTATTACCAGACAATACCTTTTTCCTTTGCAGGGTGTTAGTTCGCTTAAATCCAGTTATAAATGTTCAAATTGTTTTTGGGATTTCGGAAATGCTACATAACTCATCTGTATTCCCCTCCCCACATTATTGTGGCACAGATAAGACGTCGTTCACAATATTTCTGGAAGTAATGAGTAAATCCCTCAATGTACCACTGTGCTGAAATACTGTCATATCTCCTTTCTTTTGACACATGTTCCTTACCGTGTATCAGTTTGGCATAGAATTTAATAATGGTCGTGGTAGAAAAGGTTTAGCATTGGGGCCAAACCATACCCCTTACCTCAAACTGCACTCTGCTTTTTCCCACTCAAACGTGTCTTCCAGCCTGGACATCGACTGTGACTCCCGTACGTCTGCTATTTGGGAAAGGATTTTTGTCATTCCCATGTCAAACTGATCATTTACCGGCTGCTGGGCTGCCGTCTTTGCCGCTGAGTCTGCCCTTGCATTTCCTTGAGAAACGGAATCATTATGTTTCGTGTAGGCATCATATTTACACACAGCGATTGATTTAGGCAATACGACCACTTCCAAGAGATCAGAAATCTGATCACGGGTGTGTGATGGGCTTTCCGGTGAAGGTCAAGAAGTCCCTGTATTTCCATAGGATTCCAACATCATGTGCAACTCCGAATCCGTATCTGCTATTGGTTAAATATTCACTGTGTTTCCCTTAGCCAATTTGCATGCCTCAGTCAAGGCGATCAGCTCCGCTGCTTGCGCTGACAGTTGAGAAGCGAGTGATCCCGCTTTGAATACCTCATGGGTAGTTACTAGAGTATGCCCAATAAAATTCTGACCTATCTCCTTGCATCTCCATCCACACAAAAAAACGACATATTTAGATTCTGAATTGGTGAATTCTGCAAGTCTTGTCTAGGCAGCACATTTCATTAATTACAGCGATACAATCATGTGGGTCTCCGTCTCCTTCTCTAGTGAGAGAATTAGCAGCATTAAGGACGTTACATCGTTTTATTGCAATGTTAGGCTTCTCCAATAACGCAGTATTGTATCTGAGTCAACGCGCTGCCGACGTTAGTACTGTCTTTTGCTCGGAAAGCAGTAAGGATACTGCATGTGTGATCAGTTTGGTTAAGTCGCCATAGCCGATTATATCCCTGGACACTGCAACCACAGCTCACAGGCAATCTGACACGCAATCCTGCCGCTACGTGGTCTAGCTTAGCCGAAAAATAAGCTGCCAGCCTGAATTTTCCCCCATGATCCTGCAACAACACAGATGTCATGCAGCCATGTTTCTCATCTGCCGTTTGACAGAAGGCTTGTTTGGATTCGGAATCCCCAGTGTCGGTGTACTTTGAAACGTCTTTTTCAATTCAACTCGGCCGCTGGGATCTATTGCAACGGACCATGGTTCTGCTCCCCTTTTCATGGGCCATGTCACTTCAGGGCGCCTCAAGATTTGTGTAATGTGGGATAAAAGTTCTTCAGTCGGAGCATATGCCCAAAAAGTATAGCAATTGTTTCTTCATGTGAGGCCTTGGAATTTGCTGAATGACTTGCACTCTGTCTTGACAAATGGCCTTCCCTTGTTCAGATATTAAGTGACTGAAGAACTTCACCTGTTGTTGCATAAATCGAAGCTTTGCGAGACTGACTTTGTGCCCTTCCCTCGTGTAATGCAAGGGAATCCTTCTCACATTGTTCCTCTGTCGTTGCTGCTGTTCAGCAATCGTCTACAGATTGCAGAAGCGCAGACCCGGGGGTTAAAACAAGAGTCTCCAGTCTCCTGCGTATAGCCTCATTATATATGGTGGGTCACTCACAGTAACATTGACAAAGTCATGTGAACTCATAAGATTTCCCTTTGAATTAAAAAGCGAACCAGAATTGACTATCTGGATGCACCGTCACACTAAAGAATGTATTTGCTAAATCCACAGTACGGAACCATTTACTGTCCAGTATGTGGTTCGCATGGAACTAATACAGTATAGGGTTTGGGAACACTTGATGCGCGCGGGACAACACTGTTATTGACTGCCTGCAGGTCTTAAACAAACCTGCATTCCTCCGGTTCACTTGGAATTTTTGTTGCCTTTTTGATCAGAAAAATGGGAGTTCTCACTAGTGAGTTTACACAGGGGATTATCTTCTAGCCTTTGGGAAGGATTGAAAAACTAGAGTAACTACTTCTATGGCCTCGGGTTTTAACTGGCATTGTGCACTGCAAGGACGATACTCCGACTTCGTGGTTACTCGTATTGGTTCACAACCTCGTATAAGCCCCACATCATGTTTGCCTTTTACCCATAATTCAGTAGGGATCGTCATTAATCTTGGGTCTGAGACGTTTATGTTAGGGAAACGCCAGGCCAGCCTTCTCGGCTCTTCAGGGCTCGCGGGGGTTACCTCGACTGTTCTATTGCCTGAGTTAGATAAATTAATTTCTTCCTATATGTCCGCACATCTGCATTGAACCACATACCCACATCGTCCCAGAACACTCAGCATTTCGTTCTTTATGCCTTTAGTACCCATGGCCCCAAATCCTGCCAATTGTCACTGGATACCTTCGCCAGTGACACACGAGGAGCGCAGCCTTCCACATCAAAAATATAGAATTTACTTGCCGTCACAGGTACTTTACATAAGTTCACACTGACTGCACATCTGTCATCCCTTCAATAAAATTCGCACAATAACAACTGACCTGGTTTAACCAATCTCCTGAACCAATACTTCTCTTATGCGTGCTCAGGGCCATCCTGGTGTATGTGTGCTGTGCAGTGCAGCATATTCCCGCAAAAAAAAAAATCGATGTTGATATGATTAACATGGTTACCTGCTTCCAGGGCGAGTGAATTGCTTATTGAACTCATTGCTCTCTGGCTTAATCGCCACTCATAGACATACACAAGGGGTCGTGGGTTGTATTTTACAGTTTACACTTGTGAATCTTCCCTTTGAATTACCTGCAAGCCCGTCGGAGTACTGAGCAAATACAACCCCAGTCTCACTATGAGATCCCGAGCCATCAAATGTAAAGGACAGAATTCCGCTAACAAAATTGAGAATTAGAATGTATGCACATTACTGATTTCACACAATATGGGTGCGGTAAAACTCTCTCATATCACGAAGCCTGATGCCTCCATTGAGTTCAGGAACATTCCACTCATCTTTATTGGCGTCAACTCTCTGAACTGTCTTGATTTGAGGAGTGAATGTGCTGGCCATGTATCTACCAAAAAGGTAACTGGTGTACCTTCCACGTATAACATAGAGGTAGGCATCGACATATACGCATCATTGGTTTATTGAATATATTGTCCACACTCCGCAATCTCAATATTCAATATAGAGTTGGGATACATCTCAGTGCCCGTTAGGTTAGTAGAAGTGATTAGCATAAGGGATTCTTCATAGCCAAATATAAAGGAAAGAGGCTGACCTGTACCTTGTGGCCTGCCCACCTCAACCTCAGTCGTCCCCTGTCAGTCACTATGCTGTCCAGCCTCCAGGACCGATTGAGGCTGTCTGTGCGGGCACTGTCTCGACTAGTGGTCCATTGCTCCTCAAACAAAGCACTAGCCAGATCTATCTCTGCAAGCACACTTCCGCGATCCCTTCCTCTTTTGCGAACTCCACCTTCGCCTCTCTCTTTTCCCGCAGTTCCTCGCTCCAACGGCTGAACGACCATTTGCATTATAATAAGCTGAGGTTTATGTGATTGCTGTTGCATCTTTAATTTCCGGTTATGGTTCTCTTGAGCCAGCAATTTTTCAGCATGTATCACGTATTGTTCTATGTAATTCAGCTTTCCCGTGTCCCCGGTAATACCCGTATATTTTACCTATTTTGTTGTTTCGTACTTCATTCCATTGATGAAGCTGCTCCTCAGGTGTGATGTCTGCCGTCGCTATGTCCTTGGGTGGTATCAGTCCACAATAGACGTCATCGACTTTTGTGAGGCGCTTAAGGTACTGGGACATTGTCTCAACTTCTTTAGGGATTCTTGCTTCAATTGATTGTGGGTACGATATGCTATTGGTGATTCAGAAGACCCTGAGGCGGCGACCGTTGACTTGGATCTGATCCAGTCTTAAGACACTGTACAGCTTCATTAGGTTGTTTTCCGTGTGTGTGTGCATGTGCGTTGGTGTTTGTACGTGTACTTGATCTATCCTTTATTCGAGATTTTCTTTCCCTGAAATCAGGCTCAGCCTTCAACATGTTATAAGCACTCCAATTCACAGGTTCTATTTTACCCTTCCGTTTCTCCTTCTCTCTCTCCTCCAACGGTGACCTCAGCATTTGCAACTGCATGTTACTAAAACTTCCTTCCTCCAGAAAACCACATTCCTTGATTTACATTTTTAACTGCTTGACAGAAACTGGGCCATAATTATTTATCATATATTGTATTTTTTCTTGACCATTCCGAGTTGTCTGTCGACCCTCTTTTTGTTCGCTCTTGTTGGAGCCGATTTTCATGGATATTGGAAAAGTGAACATCTCTCTCTGTCTGTCTGTCTGTCTGTCTCTCTCTCTCACGATACCATAATCTTCTCTTTGCCAATATAACTTGTTTTTACCTGCCGAGGTCCCCTCTCATTGGTTGCGACCGCCTCATTGCCTTGGTTTTCACAAACCAAGAACCCACGTAACCGGTACAGCTTTGACGACTCCAACGTGGCACATGTTGGCTTCAAGTCTATACCGACGTTAATCTTGCTGTCTCTTAAACTCTCTCGAGACGGCAATCCTTTCACTTGAGTTTTACTCGAATATCGCGTGAGAGTTCACTGGTCCCGCTTCCTGGTTCATTTATTCTCTTCGAACGAGTCTCCATGTCGGATTACTTTAGCCACAACTCTTACCCCGACCCTATTCGATTCGGAACGCGACTCTGGAGCGATCCACTTATCCCCAGTTCTCTCATGCAAAGGGGCCAATTCAGTGCTCGAGATGGAGTGAAAGACCTTCAAGGCAGTGGCGCGTACACCTCCTGGGAATCTTCAAAATCTTACCCAGTCGCAGGGACCCAGGCGAGCCCCCAAGTTTACTGCCTTGGGGTTTCAATCGATTCGACTCAAATGCTACCAAGAGCAAAGGAAAAGTTTAATTTTGAAATTTGCAGAGTGGACCTGACACATTTGCAAGACGCCTCATAAAATGGACGCCTGACGGTTTTCACATATTCCCTTTATACTATATATCGCCTTGCCTTATCACACCTCAAGCCAGGAACCTGGATCAGTCGAGTTCCTTTCCACACATGGAGTTGCTTTTTCTAATTCATGGACTGCAGATATAATAGATTATTGGCCTTGAGAGTCAGCTGAAAGTTAGGTTGAACTTTACATTTTTTCGGTCTTTTTGCAAAGTTAGGTCCATACTTCTTTGTTTCAAACTGATTTCACAAGAAATGATAATTTTCCATTACAGGGGATCAGGCTGACAGTGACTGAAGAAGTGTGATGGAGTGAGGATGATAGTGACACAATGAGGGTGAGGTGTCAGCGTGGTAGTGATGCAGACTATGTGAGTGGATCAGGCCGATATGTACGCAGTCTGGGGGGGTCAGAGTGATTGTGATGCAGTAAGTCTGAGGGATCAGACCGATAGTGACGCAGTGAGTGTGAGGTGGTCAGGGTGATAGTGAAGCACTTCGTGTGAGGGGTCAGTGTGAGAGTGACGCAGGAAGAGTGAGTGGTCAGTTTGATAGTGACACAGTAATTGGAGAGAGATCAGGCTGATAGGGATGCAGTAAGTGTTACTATGTCAGGCTGATCCTGACGCATAACGTGGGAGAGGACAGGGTGATAGTGACGCAGTAAGTGTGCAGGGGTCAGGCAGAGACTGTCGCAGTGAGTGTGAGACAGTCAGGGTGATAGTGAGGGAGTAAGTGTGTGCGTTCATGCTGGCAGTGACACAGTAAGTTGTGAGCATCAGGCTGATAGTGGCCAATATAAGTGAGGTGTTAGGGGAATAGTGACGCAGTAAGTGTGAGGTGTCAGGCTGTTAGTAATGCGGTAAGTGTGAGGGGTCAGTCTGATAGTGAAGCAGTAAGTGTGGTGGGGTCAGGCTGATAGTGTCACAGTATGTGTGCGGGGTCAGGCTGATAGTGATGCAGGAAGTGTCCGTGAGTCAGAGTGATCCTAATGCAGGAAATGTGAGGGGACAGGGTGATAGTGACGCAGTGAGTATGAGGGGGTCAGTGTGATGGTGACGGAGTAAGTGTGAGTGTTCAGGCTGATATTGATGCAGTATGTTGAGGGCGTCAGGCTAATACTGGCCAGTAAGTGTTAAGTGACAGGGTGGCAGTGATGCAGGAAATGTGAGGAGTCAGACTGATAGACACGGTGAAATTGTGAGGGGTCAGGCTGATAGTGATGCAGGAAGTGTGCGAGTGTCAGGCTGATAGTGACGCAGTAGGTGTGTTGGGAGCAGAGTGATAGGAACGCAATAAGTGTGAGCGGCTCTGGATGACAGTGACAGGTCAGTATGAGGGGGAGGATGGTAGTGATCCAGTGAGTGTGAGGTGTCAGGATGACAGTGAAACAGACTGTGTGAATGTGTCATTGTGATGGTGACATGGCAAGTGTTATAGGGTCAGGGTGACAGTGACGCAGTGAGTGTGAGATATCAGTGTGATAGTGACGCAGAACATTTGAGGGGCCAGGCTTATAGTGACGCAGTATGGGCAAGGGGTCAGGGTGACAGTGATGTAAATGCACTCACAGGGCCAGGTTGTCGTAAAGCTGTAAGTGTGAGTGTCTCAGGCTGATAGTGATGAAGTAAATGCGACGGGGTAAGGTGGATAAGGTTGCAGTAAGAGTGCAGGGGTAGTGCTAGAAGTGACGCAGTAAATGTGAGTGTTGAAGCTGATACTGACGCATTAAGTTTAAGGGGATCAGTCTGATCTTGACGAAGTATGTATGACATTGTCAGGATGATAGTTACGCTGTAAGTGTATGGGGGCACAATGATCTTGATGCAGCAAGAGTGGCGAGTCAGGGTGATAGTGACGCAGTAAGCATGAGTGGGTAAGTCTTATAGTGACGCAGTATATGTGAGGGAGTCAGCCTGGAAGTGGCGCAGTATGTGTGAGATGGTCAGGCTGATATTGATGCAGTCTGACCCCTCACACTTACTGTGTCACTATCAGCCTTACTCCATCACATTTATTGTGTCAGTATCAGACTGACGCAGTTGAGGTCAAAATGATAGTGACGCAATAGGTGTAAGCGGCTCAGGATGATAGTGACACAGTGGGTGTGAGATACCAGTGTGATAGTAACGTAGTAAGTGTAAGTGTAAGGCCCTCAGTGTGATAGTGCCACAGCAAGTGTGGGGTGTCATGGTGTAAATGACGTCGTAAGTGAGAGAGGGGCATTGCGATAGTGAAGCAGTAAGTGTGAGGGGGTCAGGCTGATAGTGACACAGTCAATGTGACGGGGCGGTGTTTTAGTGACAAGATAAGTGTGAGGCGTCAGTCTGATACTGACACAATAAATGTGATTGAGTCAGGCTGATAGTGATACAGTAAGTGTGAGGAGTCAGACAGATAGTGACACAATAAGAGTAAGGATTCAGGGTGATAGTAACATGGGAAGTGTGAGGGCGTGACTGAAAGTGACGCAATAAGTGTGTGGTGGTTAGGCTGATGGTGACGCAGTAAAAATAAGGCCGACAAGGTGAAAATGGCAAAGACTGTGTGAGTGGGTCAAGGTGATAGTGACGCAGTAAATGTGAGGAGGTCAGGGTGAAAGTGACGCAATAAATGAGAGAGAATCAGAGTGAGAGTGACGCAGTAAGTCTGAGGGGTCAGACTGATATTGACGCACTAAGTGTCAAGGGGTCAAGCTGATAGTGACACAGTCAGTGTGAGGGGAGAGAGTTTTAGTTACACAGTAAGTGCAAGGCGTCAGACTGAAACTGATACAAAAAGTGTGAGTGGTTCAGAGTGATAGTGACGCAGTCAGTGTGATGGGGCAGAGTTTTAGTAACATGGTAAACGTAAGGCGTCAGTCTGATACTGACGCAAAAGTGCGATGGAGGCAGGCTGATAGTGACGCAGTAGGTTTTAGGAGTGAGGGTGATATTAACATAGGAATTGCGAGGGCGTAACTGATAGTGACGCAATATTTGTGGGGCTGTCAGGCTGATAGTGACGCAGTAAAAATGAGGATGTCAAGGTGGAACTGGTGCAGTAAGTGTGAGGAAGGCAGATGGACAGTGACGCAGTAAGTGTGAGGGGTTCACGCTGATATTGAGGCATGCAAGTGTGAGGGGCTAGGTTGATAGTGACGCTGTGTGCCGGCGGGTCTGGCTGATAACGACGCAGAGAATGTGAGTGTCTCAGTGTGACAGTGACGCATTACGTGTGAGAGGGTCAGGGTGATAATGACAGAGGAAGTGTGAGGTGGTGAGTTTGATAGTGATGCTGTAATTGTGAGCTTGGTCAGCGTGATAGGAAGGGGCTCAGGCTGATAGCGACACAGCAATTGTGAGGAGGTCAGGGTAGTAGTGACGCAAAACATGTGAGCGGGTCAGGCTAATAGTGATGCAGTGAAGGTGAGAGTGTTGGTGTGCTTGTGACGCAGTAAGTGTGAGCCGCTCAGGATGATAGTGTCACAACATTTGCGAGGTTTCAGGTAGACACCCATGCAGTAAGTGTGACGTGTTCAGGGTGAAAGTGACACAGACACATTGAGGGTGTCAGATTGAAAGTGACGCAGGAAATGTGAGGGGAAAGGTTGATAGTGACACAGTAAGTGTAAGGGGTCAGGCTGATAATGATATATTAATTGTGATGGAGTCAGGATAATAGTGGTGCAGTGAGTATGAGTTGTCAGGGTGATAGTGACACACACACGGTGTGAGTGGGATAGAGTTATAGTGATGCAGCAAGTATGAGGAGGTTCGAGTGATAGTGTGCAGGGTCTGGCTGAAGGTGACGCAAGAAGAGTGAAAGGTTCAGGGTGATCTGGGCGCACTAAGTTTGGGGGCTCAAGGTGATAGTGATGCTGTAAGTATGAGTGGGTCAGTCTGATAGTGACACAGTACATTGAAGGGATCAGGCTGGGAGTGATGCAGTAAGCGTGAGGGGGTCAGGCTGATATTGATGCACTAAGTGAGAGGGTATCAAGGTGATGGTGACGCATGAAGTGTGAGCAGGTTAGAGAGATAGTGACGCCGTGAGTGAGTGGGGTTTGGCTGATAGGCATGCAGTAGGTGCGCATGTGTCAGGGTGTGAGTGATGCAGGAAGTATGAGGGTGCCAGAAGTATAGTGACGCATCAAGTATGAGGGGGTCAGAGTGATTGTGACGCAGTAATTCTGAGGGGATCAGGGAGATACCAACGCAGTAAGCATGAGGGTGTCAGGCTGTTAGTGACGCTGTCAGTGTGAGTGCCTCAGCCTAATAATGATGAAATAAATTTGAGAGAGTAATTCTGCTTGTCAGGTGATAAGTGTGAGTGAGTCAGGCTGGTAGTGATGCTGTACGTGTGAGTGTTGAAGCTCATAGTGAAGCAGAAGGTGTGAGGTGGTCAGTGTGATTGTGAGGCAGTAAATGTGAGAGGGTCAAGATGATAGTGACATAGTTAGTTTGAGGAGGCAGTGTTGTAGTGACACCGTAAGTGTGAGGCGTCAGTCTGATACTTACATAATAAGTGTGATGGAGTCAGGCTGATAGTGACACAGTAAGTGTAAGGAGTCAGGGTGATCGTAACATAGGAAGTGTAAGGGTGTGACTGATAGTGACAAAGTAAGTGCTTGGCAGTCAGGCTGATAGTGACGCAGTCAAAATGATGGTCTCGAAGTGAAAGTGGCACAGTAAATGTGAGGGCGCCAGATGGATAGTGATGTAGTAAGTTTGAGGGGTTCACGCTGATATTAAGGCGGTACGTGTGAGGGGTCAGGTCTATAGTGATGCAGTAAGTGTCGGCGGGTCAGGCTGATAGTGATGCATTCAAAGACCAAATATCCAAGGCTCACTGTAGCGCTGATTAGTGAGACTTCTCAAGGCTAAGACAAAAATCAATAGTTCTCATCCTGGTCATAAATCACAATGCTTCATTTTAAAATTCTCCTCTCCTGCTTCTAGATTCTACAATGAGGGAACAAAATTTAATTGCTCCACCCTGTTTATCTCTTCAAATATTTTGCAACTCTCAATGAGATTACCTCTCTTGTTTTGAAACTGTTAAAAAAAGGCCGGATTTGCCCAATTAAAATTCAGAGGACTAACGTTCATCCATGATATCAAGGCGAAACACCATTCGTTGTATTCCTCATATGGCATTAGTATCTTTCCTAAATTGAGGATTGTAATTCCTCATACTGTCGTCCAAGTGCGGTCGAACTGAGCCACCATACATTGGAAATAATGCTTCGTTCTCGTGCCCTGAAATCCTTCTGCAGCTTTCACAACAGACTTCTACAACGGCTACTAGACTGCAATGACTTATTAAAAACCTCTCCAAGATGCATTAATAAACATCTGTACATCAGACTTTCTACTTCAAACCATCGACAAATAAGCTCCACACATCTCCCTCCTGACAAGTATGATAAAGTCAAATCGTTGCTATTTATTAGATCATGAGGGACATGGATAGGTTGACTCGTCACGGTGTTTTCCGGCTGGTGAGGAAGTCAAAATTTAGAAAACATCGGTTTACATTTAGAGGGTAAGGATTTAAAAGGGACGTCAGGGGCAACTTTTTCAGTCGTGTCCAGAATGAGCTGCCAGAGAAATTGTTGTAGACTGGTACAACTGTAACATTTAATGGCATCTGGATGGATATAGAGTAACAAGGTTTTGAGGGATGTGGGTCAAATGTTGGCAAATGGGACCTATTAATTTAGGATAACTGTCCACCATGGTCAAGTTGGAAAGAAGGACCACTTTCCGTGTTGTATTGTTCAAGGACTTGATGACTCTAGAACAACCGCAAAAACTTTGCAAATAATTCCGTCAAGACGATTTCAAGTTCCAAATCTTTGGTTAATCTTCCCCTTTTGCGCTCACAAATTCATTACCTGATGTCAGAACTTACGGATTAGTTGCTGGATCCATTCATGTAAATTGGTTCTGCATTCTTTCTAATTCCGATATTGTTTTTACGAATGTAGCTAGTGTTTATGGACTTAGCATCAATATTTCTAATACCATATTTCGATGAATATTAAAACACAACAGCATATCTAATTTGGCACCAGATGATGAGCAATTGAGTCAAAATCGATCGGACGCAGTGAGACAATGATCCTCTCTTCGTGTGGTGAACATCCGTGACTCTATAATTCTACGAAGAATCATTCCCATAACTTCAGCTGTGTCAGAATCTAGTTTGCGGTGAAAGCCTGTCAATCTGCGAAGGTACCGTTCGTCTGGGCATCTGCAAAGGATTTGGCGAAATCTTTGGGTCTTGACAATTTGTTCTTCCAACAAATGAATTCAGTTATTTTACTATGAAAATTAATAGGCTTGCCGCAGCTGTGATGGCCGAGAGGTTAAGGCGTTGGCCTTGAAATCCAATGGGGTCTCCCTGCGCAGGTTCGAATCCTGTTCACAGCGTAGAATCTTTTAAAAGTCATTAATTCATTTGCAGAATTTGAATTTCGTGGAGCTTGAGCTTTGCATTCAATCGAAAGTAAATTTTCAACTGTGAAGAATCCGAAGTAATTTCAAGACTGACCCAGTCATCTAATTGAATAAATTATGTGTCGAGACACAAAAAGCCACCAACTTCCAACACGAATCAGTGTCAACACATTTGTCGAACTATCATGAAATTTGGATGTTCGGGGGGTGGAATTCAGCAAAACAAGAAGCAATGCAATACATTTACCTGCAGGTGATGACATCTTTTTCAGGATCCGTTGAAAGTCAAGCTGAGAAAGTTCAACCTAATTTACAGCTGACTCTCAAGGCCAATAATCTATTATATCAGCAGTCAATGAATTAGAAAAAAGCAATTCCATGTGTGGAAAGGAACTCGACTGATTCAGGTTCCTGGCTTGCGATGTGAAAAGGCAAGGCGATATCAGCGGAGTAGAATTTTCTGGAAATATTAGAAATGGAATGTTAACGGTCTTCTGCTGTCCACATTCGTAAGAAACTGTGCATTAAGAACTGAAATTGAAAATTAACGATGAAAATCAGACTTAGCCCTCTGTTTGTGGTGTAGCATTGTTCAGAACAATTGGTTGTTGTTGAGGCTAAAATTGACCAAAATAATCGATGGGGAACTTATCCACGGCCTTCGTTGGAGCAGTTGGTGTGGAGAGGTCAGCTTGAAGAACCAAATGCCAATTATTCATCATGGCTGTCTGAATTGCTTAGTTAAACATACTCCCAGTTTAATGAAAAAAAAGTTTTGCTATCGGAGCTAGATGTTTTCGTGTCAGCATGTTCAAATATGAGAAGACACTCCATGGAGTAGATGTGACTTAAATTTTGACTCTAACGTCAGAGATGTTGACACATTTCTGCACCAGAACAGCACTACCATTGGTATCAAATCAAACTGAACAAAGGACTCGTCACTTCGACATTTCCTGTCTGCAGACTCTGCCAATAGACCGTTCAGGCCCGATGTAGGAATAGGGCGTGGTGACATCTGTTCGCAAGTGGATCACTTCATTCTTGCTCACGATCCGTAAACCGTAATTCATTTTGAACTTCTTAGCCATCAGCATGATAAGTTGTACATAATGCACCACTTTGCTTCTCGAAAGAAAGAGCGAAATCTTATTCAATGCAGACGCAAATTCAAGTTGTCCCTGGTCGACCAGAAGACAGATGTCGCGAAACAAAGTGAATACAGAAAACAATCAATGTTTTCTGGGAGTCAAAAAGATGTACTGGAAGAACGGAAACATATATTTGGAACTAAAGTCACATACCACTTCCACAGACTAACGGTGTTCTTGAACCGTTATCTTAATTTGACCTTCATGTCCACCATTGCTGCAAAAATTATGTTAACAACTCAGAACTTTGTGTTCTTTGATATTGTCTCCTTCATGTTTCTCTTGATTTTAAAACTCAAACCGAGCAATAGTAATGCGCCCTACTTCATTTGCAAAGATCAGAAGAAAATCAATTTATAAGAGAACAGAAATAAAGCTTCGTCTGTCTTTCGAGAGAAAACACAGTTACCATTTCGACTCCAAAAAGTCTTCTTCAGAAGTCTGCGCAATGAACTCGAAATAGTAGACCGAAAATGAAAAAAAGATGCCAAAATGCCGCGAATACACCACCCGCAAGTGCCTCAAGTCCTACTCGAATATGCCGGATTACTACTATCAACATCAGTGGAGAACGGAACAAAGCTCATTCTGCAGTTGTCAACCTGTTATGACGTAGTTTGTAAAGTCAGAAATCTGATTCGGTAAAAAGCGGGATGAGAGCGGGATATAGGAAGTCTGAAAAAAGCAAGTGCGTGCTTTGCTTTGAAGAAGGTTGGCAGTGATGAAAATGGAAATTAACTACAGTAAGGGGGGCTGAATTAATACTCAGAATCGTTGCAACACACAGGGACGCAATTCTTTTTGCTAGGTTTCTGTTCTGCCATTTTATAATCACGACTGCTGTCGGGTTTGGTTTCCATTCCAGGCTTAGGTGACAGCCTGATGGAAGTTTGCACATTCGCTCAATTTCTGTGTGGTTGCTCTGGTTTGCTGCCACATTCTAAACATTTGCAGGTTATTTGGAATCGCCATTGAACGCACACGGTTACAGAGACAGTGATGTCTCTGTAATAGGAGTGTCTGGATAGGACGTACTTCAGAGGATTTGTGTGAACTTAAATAGACAGTGTGGGGTAAGTCTGCTGTTTCCTGGGAGAGCTACATGGACAGAGAGTGGTCAGGGTCTTCTTCCCTGAGGGAGATACATTGACAGAGTTGGGTTAGTTGCTCTTACCTGTTTCAGTCACGCAGATACAGTAGGGTCAGTCTGCCTTTCCCTGGGCGAATTTCTTTCACAGAGTGGTGACAGTCTGCTCTTCCCTGCCTGAGTGAAATAGAAAGAGCGGGGTCAGTATTATCTTCCCTCGATAATTTATGTTGACAGTCTGGCTTCCGTCTGCTCTTCCCTGGCGAGTTACATTGGTAGAGTGGGGTTAGTGTTCATTCATTGGGTGAGTGCCATAGACGGAATGGGATCAGTCTGCTCTTCCCTGAGGGAATTACATTTATAGAGTGGGGTCAGACTGCTCTTCAGAGAATGACTTATATTGACAGTGTGGAATCAGTCTACACTGAGATTGTGGGGTCAGTCTGTCCTTCCCTGGGTGAGTAACACTGACTGAGTGGCGTCAGTTTGCTCTTCCCTCAGTGAGTTACATTGACAGAGTGGCGTCAGGAGTGGCGTCTTTGAGGAGTTGACAAAAGTAACTCGTCCCCTACATCTTTGGGATAATTAGGGATGGGCAGTGAATCTTATCTCATTGAAAGTCAACTGTGTCCCAGAAATGCATTTCTAATAATTGCATGTACTAATTCGACACTGCAAGCGGACGGGAATAACTTGAGGAGAGGTGCAGGGTAGAATAATTAAAGTCAAATGCACTGATGCCGAGGAGACATGACACAAGATGTGAATGTGGAGCTAATGGTGCAAGGCTCAGTGTCAGTGCTATTGGTTCAGCATTTATTTCTCACTGTTCGCAATGACTCACACACCACTGCTGTCAATTCACAACAATGAGCCTGTTCATCTTGGTTTGAACATCCCTGCGTGTGTATTAATGTGGTTAATGGGATGCGAGAGGAGATGAGCACATCCCCTTTATTCTGTCAGTTGAAACAGATGAAAATATCTGTTGGATGCCAATGCAAAAGGATACTGTCTTTTTCTGTGCCTTTTCAGTAGGGCATGCTCAGCATTGAAATGTCTGCTTTTGCACAAGCAAAGTTTGATTGCCATTCATACTGAGCAACGTTAATACAGAAAACGCGTTTTCGAATTCCTGTGATCAAGTGGTTCAGGCATTGCACATATGGACGACAAATCTGGCTTTTAACGTGGCGCCGTGGCTTAGCTGGTGAAAGCACCTCCTATCACACTGGTGCCTGCTCATTGTATTGAAAGCTCGTTATTTCTCGCAAGGATTGTGTTGCTGATCGAGAAACTCAGTGTCCTGTTTGAATTGCTATATATTCTGATTTCGAGTTCCGGCATCATTTTCCAGATTTAAATCCAGTAGTGTATGTTGCCCTTTTTAACTACTATTTTAACCTGGAGATTCTTCTCGCAGTTCCACAAGCACTTCTGCTTCTCATCCCCGTATTCTCATTCCTTCATTCCCAGTTTTGTGGAAATTAAGTGGTGAGGCAGGAGACACTGCAGCATTCCCGGGGATGTTGTGGTAATGGCACTGACACCACGACATGATCACCCTCAGTCTCTGCTGTCACCATTCATTTGTTGTACACCAACAGTAAATGCATCCTTGTTCTTCTTCAGCTATCATGTAGTTACTTTCTTTTCCTGTTGGATAAGGAATTCAACTTTAACTTCGAAAGGGTCTTTAGATTTTGAGGAAGAAATGTCTCCTTGCCTCAGGTCGAAGTGACAGACGCATTATCCAGAGAATATGAGACCACTTCGACCGACTCCAGCCAGGCGTCAGAAAGCCTCTCAGCAGTTCGAATCTCAAACTGTCTCTGAATGTCACACTTTTCAAGAGCAGAAATGGGAAATGAGGGATATGGACAGTCAGAGAGTCGGAGAATGTGAAAAAGGCCTAGGAGGATACAGAGACAAATATAGAAAAAACGAAGACACATATTGAGGCAGACACTGAAAGAAACAATTCACCATTCGGCGTGACTGCTAAATAACAGAAAGCAAAAGGAAATGTAGCCATTAAAACATAGCCTTCCACCAGCTCAGGAAAATGAAAATAGCATGACAGCTGATTAAGTCCTTTTAAGATTGTAAATTCGACGTTTGTAAGCTCAAGAGTGATTTTGATAAATATCCTGATTCGACAGGTAAGATTATCATTTTCCCAACAGTATAATCTAGAAATCTATAACTAACCTGTTTCCTGTCCATTTAAAAAAAATCTGTTTCTCTCCACAGATGTTACCAGGTGTAGCGGGTTTCTCTATCAATTCTCGTTTTTAGTCCAGCTTTTCAAAACCTGCATCTTTTTGATTTTTGATAACCTGGCACAAAACCCAGCATTACCAGGTACGGACCAGTAGTCAGAAATACTGCTACCACGATATACTTGCACAATAAAGCGTTCATTCCCTGTCCGAAAATAGAACTAATGCCATGGCAGTTCTAGTTCCAAATCCTAACTACGTCATTACACTGAATGAAGACAGACGCTCTTGCACTTATTCTCAATGAAATGGCTTTTCCCTTTCATTTCTGATCAGTTTCACTGCAGATTGTTTTCTACTCGTCTTCAAGTTTTGCAGAATGGAAAAGCCCATTTGGCCCATGGTGCAGTCTGGTTTAAAGACATTCGTCTATTCCATTCCCTGTTTCCAGCTTTGGTCCATAACCTTATGTGTTCTGATGTTTCCAGTGCAAATGGCAGTGAGGTTCTCGCTTTGATCTTAGATGACACAACAATGGGATTGAAGTTTGACATAGTCACACTGTGTTATTACCCACGTCGTGTCTCCGACAGAAAGAGACACACAGACACATTCCCCGAGATTGGCAGAGTTCTCAGGATTTCACCAGCTCCTTGTGCTTCACTTCAGCTGTCCGCTCCAACATGCAAGTTCAACCGCCAAAAGGCAGCTTTTGATTAAACCAAAGCCAGTTCTACAGACAATGAGAGCCGTTGCTCTGAGCTAGAATTTGAAGTGGACGAAAGAAACTGAAAATTCGAAAACCCAAACCCTTCCGTTCCTGACAGACAACAGGAATGGACGAGCACGCTGCATCCTCGCGATTTTAAATGCGAACCGACAATCCCCTAACTCGACGTCAGGTGTGTTACCAATTCCGTCACTGACCCAAACACCAGGTTTGGCTGTGACAGTTTGTCTATAGGTAATGTAAACGTCCACATCAGGGAAACAGCATTTACAAGGTGAAAAATCAGCAAACATAATCACCGTCACTGTTTCACTTGGAATTCCCCACTCTGTGAACCATTTCCTTTCACTTTACTTTCATATTTGAAGTTTTTTACATTCCAGAGCCTGAACTAATTCAGCGAGAAACCACTGATCATTTCGAGCCCGTCACCCGGAATGAGGCGAGTTGAACGATGCCTTTCTTGCTGCCAAAACATCAGCGCAGCTCAAAACGAGCTCGGGTTTGCATCAGTCTTGACTTAACTTGCTGCAGTATATCTGCTGAACAACATCAGATTATCACAGCATTGCCTTCTTCACATTGAAACCAAGGGTGATAATATGAACCGACTTGGAAACTTGGAGAGAGAAACACTGCTGACAAAGACAATTATGACGTGAAGAGCAGGCACTAGAGTTTGTACAGGTCCCAGAGGCTACTGCAGTATCATTGGACATCCCTGCATACGAGTCTGATTTTGCATTGCCAGGAACAGGCTTTCATTCCTAGTTAGGAGATATAGATTTAATTCTCTTCTTGTGAATTATCCGAATGAAAACTAAATCCTGGCTGCACCCAGAACACACACACGGATCCTGCCAGAACAATTCAGTGATCGATCAGCATCTGTCTGGAAGGACAATGGCAGCAAATACAAGCGAAAGCTATCACCGCAATTACCCCTCCAAGGTTCTCGCGTTTCTCAGTTGAAAATATTTCTCTGTTCCTTCAATGTCACGATGTCTAAACCCTTGCCTCATGGCATTATGCCTGTACCCCGCAACTGAGGACATCCAGGGTTATGCGGAGTAACTCATAATCTCAATCTCTCGAGTAATTGGTGATTGACGGTGCATCCCATCACATTGAGCAATGACTTTATCCCAGTAATACGTTTCCTAAAGCTGCAGATTCTAAGGGAACACTTGCAAGCTGTCGGGAATAAGTTGAGAAGTGGAATGGCCGAGAGGAAAATGTGAAAGGCAATGATGACTGGGAGGCATGAGACAGCAAGTGAGTGAGGAGCTGGTGTTGCAACGTTCAATGTCAGTGTCAGTATTTACTGACCACTATTCACTCTGACTCACACACCACTCCTTAACAATTCACCACAATTAGCCCATTCCTCTTAGTGTGAGTTTCCCTTTGCTGATATTAACGCGGTTAAAGGTGCCCAAGAGGATGGATGGATCCGCATTATTCTGTCAGTTTAAACAGTATAAGTTATCAGTTTACAACAAAAGTAATAAGAGATTGTCTCTTCCTGTGCATTTTCAGTGGAGAATATCCAGCTTTGAACTCTTCTGCATAACCAGAGACTGTTTTAAATTTACACCGAGTAACTGTGAAACACACAAAAAATGAGTCCGAGTTCCTGTGTTCGAATAGTCAAGTAAATGCACGCATAGCTTTGAATCGTTGAGCTTGGGCAGTCCCTCAGCCTTAGTTAGTGCAAGTTCCTGTGAAAAAACAGCCGAATATGGGATCAAATCCTGACATCTCAATGTTTATAGGTCTTTCATGAAAAACAGAGTTCCCGACTTCACCTGTGGTTCTGGTTGTGGTGGGAATTCAAATCAATGACTGGATCGAGGTTATAGTTTAAAGACAGCTCCTTCGACATCTCTGCCACGCTGCCACACAAACCCCCGCAACCACGTTTTTCATGATTAGTGTTTCAGCATCGCCTCACTTCAGGCACTTACCCACACGCACTTTCAATGGCGAACTTGGCGTAAGTTCGATAAGATTTTTGAGGATGTTGCAAGGCATGCAGTGTTTGGACTGTAGCATAAAGCTGAATAGGGTGTGAAAATTTTCCTTGGAGCTTGAGGGCTGAGGGATGGGCTTAAGAGGTTTATATCAATATGAAGGAGACGGTAGAGTAATTGGTCAATGAACATTTCTTCCCAAGACAGGCAAGTTCAAAACAAGGGAACACTGTTTTAAGGGGAAAGTGGTAAAATTTAAAAGGGAGCTGAAGTACATTGTGTTTTTCACACAGAAAGACTTGCGTGTTTGGAATGAGTTGTCAGATTTAGTGGTGGAGTCTGGTATACTCTCAACATTTCAAAGGCATATTGATCTGTATACAGACAAGAAAGTTGAAAAAGAATAAACTTGAAAATTTGGCAAATACAGCGGTTGTTTACGGGCTCAGCCCCTCTGAGATGCTGCAGTGGCAATCACCAGTTTTAATAGGCACTCATCACTTGGTCAGTGCGTTGAGCTGGTTTTCTGGAAGATGGTTAGATTAGATTCCCTACAGTATGGAAACAGGCACTTCAGCGCAACTAGTCCACACCGACCCTCCAAAGACTAACCCACCCAGACCAATTTCCCTCGAACTAATGCACCGATCATTATGGGCAAATTAGCATGTCAAATTCACCTGTTCTGCACATCTTTTGAGTGTGGGAAGAAACTCACGCAGACGCAGGGAGAATGTGCAAACTACGCACAGGAATCAAACGTGGAACACTGGTGCTGTGAGGCAGCAGTGCAAACCACTGAGCCACGGTGCCGGCCTAAAATGGGATGGAGAACGCAGCTAGCCACCCCGCAATCTCTCACATGCAAAGCGAGTACTCTCCCATTTGAGATAACTCCCACAGGCTGCTTCGGTTAAAACCAGCAACGAATCATTTTTTCTGGTATTAGGCTGCCAATGACCATTCTTCTTGACACATTCCCAACTTCTCAGTGGGAGAAAATACCTCACAAATCATGTTGCCCGCGCAACTCTCCAGCGAAACCAAAAACTGACAACTCATGAACAGAAGCAGAACTGACAAAGAGAACCTATTTTCAGACACACGGACTCATGAATGCTGTCTGTGAGGCAGAGCGAGTAGTCTGAGTCATGATCTGCTCACACAAATTGCAGCGAGGCAATTCCAAATGGTGCTTTCAACGTACTGGCGCCTTAGTGCACCAATACTTCCATGAAAGTGCTCAAGTAACATGAATCAGAACTGACTAACAATGAACCATGAAAAGTGAAGATTACCAATTACAGTCTCGATTAGATGAGGTTAACAATTGGGCTGATGTCTCCATCGGATCGAGAGGACCAATCACCAGCCTCTCTCATCAGGACAGAAATTAAGGAAATTAGGGAAAAGTAACCAAGTTTCATATCGCAATTTTCCTCATTTTCGCAACAACAACAGAAAACTGCGAGCAGATCCAATGTCGAACCTAATTTCACATTAACATTCACTTTCAGAGAAACGGTGAAAAATGCAAATTGTCTGGAATATGAAAGATTGGCGCAGCCTGTTTTTGAGTCGCATATTCTGCTGGTGGCCTTTCGAGCTGGCGCAGAACGTGATAACTATAGCAGAAGGGGAAAACATGGGCACTGACATGTTGGTTGTTTTCTGCTGTGCCACATCACAACCGGCTTAGAAGAAATGACTGCTTTTTTTTCTGTTCAACTTTAACAAAACTCATCCCTGCAATCCGTTGCCAGCTTAATCCATTAGCACACGTGGCCGCGCAGGGATGCAAACACAAGCCTTCTTAAGAAGTGAAATCTGAAATCAGAGTCTCAGGTTGCTCAGCCACGCGAGCACACAGGCCAAAACCAGAAACCCAAGAGCATGTACCTGATGATACCCTGCAGCATACTCACAGCAACTGCACCAGTTCTGCAGAATAAACGGTGGGAAGGAATTGCTCGACATGAGCGGTCGTGCTTGTTGTTCTCATCAGCAAATCTGGCTTTGAATTTGCTAGCCCATATCTGCTGCCATGCTGAAACGGAATGCAATTCCGATTAGTCGCTGTGTGAAACTTTGTTCATTTTCTCTCCTCAGGTAAAGTGATCACTGGAGATGATGAATTCTGCTCCTGCCAGAAACGCCGACTCTCCTGCTGCTCAAATGAACTGAAAAACTGGTTTAGCACTGGAATCCGAGAATGGCAGAACACGTAGCAAGATTATTCGAAACCCAGAGCCAATAAGAGTTCTAACTTTCCTTTTCTTTCTCCATAATAGTGCATTATCCAGCAGAGCCATGACCAACTGCCACCTGGCTGCAAGCTGAGTTGGAAACCTATGTGGGAATCAACGACATGTGACTCACTTATTGTCGGTAAATCAAACAGTTCTCACTTTGAGGTGTACAAAAATTAGTTTCTATACATATTCAGGGAAGGTCAAAGGCGATCTGAGATGTCAAAGAGGTGGTCGCTGTTCGTGATTGCTCTTTGTTCGAGTTGTGAAAAGGTTTCCCACTTCAGTTGCATTCACGTTTCTTGTTGATGACTGAATCCGACAGAAGGTGTTTCACCAGAGCTGCACTTGACTTGCATTCCTCTCCCTCGCTGTCATACTTTCCTGGAACTCTGAGAGAACAAGAAAACAAAATACATACTGTCATTCGGCAGCCTGTCTGTGATTTCCTCATTTTCAGTTACAAAATGGCTTAGACTTCAGGCCACACGGTAATATTAGTAACAGTATGAGAACAAGAGTCGATAGTTCATCTGTGCCTGTAAATCTTTTCATTCCTGTTGTTGACTGAATGAACTGTGTCCGTGTCTGCTGTTTCGAAACTCGAATATGTGAACTGCTCCAAACTATGATTGAGGATTTCTGGTTTTGGTTGACACACGTTGAGAAACGCCAGACAGCGTTCAAATGAAGCTTTCACAGCACATTTTCGGATGCATTTGACAGAGACTAACATCATGAATCCAGTGTTCGCTGTGACAGAAGGAAATGAATGCTCTCCTTGTTACTGATCCAGGCCACCTTCGCATGTAAAGCACATGCGGTACTGTTGTTACAGAAAGGATCAGTGTCCGGTAACTGTGTCCTTAAAGTGGACATGATTGAAAGAATAAAGAATACCATGTTGAAATATCCAGGAAATATTGGCTGTAAATGTGCAGACAATTTTCCCTGCCGCGCCAAGACAGAGGAACATATGTAACTGCACTCTTAAACAGAATGGCCAGCAGTGATATAGACATCGCCACATATGAAGGACCACTGCGAATAGAAATTTGAAAATGAAATTCAGGCAGCAGGTATTCGGAATTATATTCTTTTCACCGCTACAGTAGTATTGGGCGAGTAAATACAAAACAAGGTTTGCTGATAAGAATGTAATAAACCCCATTGATCATGATATGAAAGACTGTCGTCCGGAAAGAGGGAACAACAATGTTTCTTCTAAGCTTTTTACTGGGCCACTTTCGCACAGACTCATACTGCTACTCTCCAGAAAAGATCAGGGCCCGTGGCATGCACTCTTAGAAATGGTGACCATCAGTGCTGGAAACATCCCTGCATATTCAAAACAAGGAAGAATACATATCGAATAAAAGCGTAGATGGCAATAAATTGCACTTGTATTCCCTTTCACCATAACAGCTAGAATGTGCGGGGATATACAGAGTAAGGTTTACTGACCAGGTCAGAAAGCAATTACCTCCACATATCTTGACACACAAGCCTATCTTTCTTCCTGTACGATTTTTTTGAAGCGTCGATCCTTTCCGTAGGAGATGAAGATGATTACTGCTCCCCCGCAGGATCACAGTGTGGCCAGAGACCCGATCGAGCTGCTCAGAACAGTTCGTGTTTGCCGAGAATCACTGAAACTGAGATTGATGACACAGAGACACGGTGTAACAGCTGCCAACACATGTGGAGGGCTTTGGGACGGATTAGGACCCAAAAAGACTGGGAAAAAGACTGGATCCTAAGACTGGGGAGTAAGTGTTCAGGGAGAGGACTGGAGAATGGGGTTCAGAATGATATAAGGCAGAATCGAATGGCGGAGCAGACTAGATATTCTGAAAGCGCTAACCGTCCTCCTATGTCTTCCAATCTCTGGCCATCTGGTATCTCAGGAAATAGAAACAGAGTTATTTGTTCAGTTTGAAGTCCCGGGCAAAGTGAGAGATAGAACAAGCATGATACAATTTTAGAGACTGGGAAAATGGTTGGAGAGGAAGCAATAAAAGTGAAGCTGAATATAAAGTTTGAAGTCAGGACATATTCAATAAAAAGGAAGTTTGCAGAAAGGCAGAGGGACATGAAGATGGAAAAAGAAGTGTCACCAGTCCCGAAATCTCATTCGGTTTTCATTTTCAAGATGCGACCGGACCTGCTGAGCTTTTCCAGCAATTTCATTTGTTGATTCTGAAAAAGAAGATGGGAGTGATCCTGGACCAATCAGCTCTCCCATGTTCTGGGAATATTTGACTTACCCGCTCGATCAGATCACGTCTGTCCCACACTGAAACCTCAGACTCCTTCCCCACCTCCACCCTCGTTACTGGCACTACACTGTTCATTTCATAAACTTACATGAGCACACAACAAGAACAATTGCAAAACGTTCATGCAGAGCTCCGTTCCGTTCCATCAGCACATTCTGAATCAGTTAATTTTTGTTCAGGACCCATGAGACATTAAGCCGTCTCTGTCAGACCACTAACAAATGGCCATTCGCGTTCTGTTTCTTTGAACACTTTGGTTGGTGCACGGATGTAATGGAATCTCACGTTTTGAAATGGACATCATTCTTAGTATTTTCAGCTGCACTGATAAAGTTGTCTCTGGCGCTTCCAGGAAAGTGCAGACAGTTTTCACTCTGAAACCGACATGTGATTAAAGCAGGAGGACAGATGTGTCAGCGAAAACAACAAGAATGCTCCACTAGCGTTGGCTGACAATTCCGCATGTGGAACGAAGAGCTGGAACTCTATTAGACAGTGAAAACGACTATTATGGGGCTTGGACGCACGACTTTCTGATTAAACAACTCGCATTGCGCCGAACTGCGATATCCAGCTTTGGCATACGATGAATTAGTTTGCTATTTCATTCTGAGCACAATTCACCTGACACAGCAATTTGCAAAGATCCAGCTCATTCCTCCCAATCAAAAATAACATAATTCACATCTTTCACTTTTGTTACTTCGTCAAAACACTACAATCTATTTAACACTTGTCCCGGCATTTAAGATTCAACCTGAATATTTTCATATGAAGTGATTTCCAGTCACTCTGGCAGACAGTAAATCAGTTGAAAAATTATCTTAGGAAACCCAACCATTTCTGTTTACAGTATTGGCAATTTCCCATCTACTGACAAGACAGAGTCCTCACAATCATCATTTTCTTTGTTCTTCCTGCCTAAAACGTTTACCACTTCTTATTTTCAAGACAGCAGTTTTGTTTATCAGACGTTCAAAGAACAGGAACAACCTACCAATCTCCTGAAGCCGTTTCCAATTTAAAATGGAAGTTTTGTTCCTTTCCCACGGGAAGAGTTTCCACGAACTGTGTCCCAGGGTTTGGCAGAAAGCCCTGATTGAAGCTGCAGTGCCCGCTTTCAGTTGGCATCGGGGGATTGGAGAACGTGGTGTCGTATTCTGCTGCGTGTAAACGTCTTGCTCCCTGTGGACTCGGGGTGAATCATGGATGAGTTTTCGGACCAACACTGCCTTCCAGTCTCAGGCCATCTGCTATCTAAGGAAATAGAAACAGAGTTATTTGTTCAGTTCGATGTCCTGGGCAATGTGAAAGATGGATACAAAATTGGCGACTAGGAAAATGGTTGGAGAGGAAGTAATAAAAGAGAAGCTGACATAAAGTTGGAAGTCAGGAGACATTCAATAAAAAGGAAAAGTGTGCGAAAGCAGGTGGAGATAGACATGGAAAAGAAGTGTCACTCGTCCCGAAGTCTTAAATCGATTTATATTGCCACGATGCTACCAGACCTGCTGAGATTTTCCAGTAATTTCATTTGTTGGTTTAGAAACAGAAGATGGCAGTGATCCTGGACCAAACAGTTCTCCCGTGCTCTGGGGATATTTGACTTACTGTGTCTATGTCCCACACTGAAACCTCACGATACTGCCGCACCTCCACCCTCGTTACTGACAATATACTGTTCATTACGTGAAACACAAGAAGAACAATTGCAAAACGTTGAGGGAGAGTACCCTTCGGTTTCCATCAGAACAATCTGAATCACTGAAAATTGGTTCAGGACCCATGTGACATTGATCCGTCTCTGTCAGACCCCTAGCAAGTGGCTATTCGCTTTCCGTGCCTTTGAACACTTTGGGTGGTGCACGGTTGGTTTGGAACCTCACGTTTTGAAACGGACGTCATTCATTGTATTTTCGGCTGCACTTATAAAGTTGTCTCTGGCGCCTCCAGTAAATGGAAACAGTGTTCACTCAGAAACCGACGTGTGATCAAAAACAGGCGGACAATGAAAGCAGCAAGAACATTCCCCTGCGAAGGGTTGCAATACTGCACGTGGAACGAAGAGCCGGAATTGTATTAAGCAGTGAAAGCGCCCATTGTGAGGCTTGCACCCACCACCCTCAGATTAAGCATCTCACACTGCACCGACTGGGCTAACCTAGCACGGTGCAATGTGGATTAGTTTGCTATTACATTCCGAGCATAATTCATCAGCAATTTGTTCGGATCCAGTTCATTCCTCCTAATCACAAAAATATCATTCACACCTTTCATTTAAGTTATTCCTTCAAAGCATTACAATCTATTCAGCAGTTGTCCCTTGGATTTAAGGTTCAACCTTAATATATTCATATTTTTATCCTCACCTTTATGTCGCTGATGTGATTTCCAATCACTCTGACAGACAGTCAATCAGTCGGGAAATTACCTAAGGAAACCCAATCATTTCCGTTTACAGTGTTGAGCATTTCCCATCTGCTGACGAGACAGAGTCGTCTCAATCAACACTTTCTTTGTTCTTTCTACCTAAAACCTTTACCACTTCTTATTTACAAGTCAGGAGTTTTATTTATAACATGTTCCAAGAACTGGAGCAACATTCTAATGTCCTGAAGCCCTTTCCAATTTAAAGTGAAAGTTTTGCTCCTTTCACACAGGAAGAGCTGTTACGAAGGAAGGAGTTTCCACGAGTTGTTTCCCATGACTTGGCAGAAAGTCGCTGATTGAAGCTGTAGTCTTCGCTTTCTGTTGGCATCGGGTGCTTGGAGAAAGTGATGTCGTATTCTGCTGCGTGTAAACGTCTCACTCCCTGCGGACTTGGAGTGAATCATGGATGAGTTTTCCCAGTTACAATGTAAATACATGGTCGGGGTAAATGCTTGAGCTGAAATATTTGAGGCTTATTCCCTGGGTGGGCTCGAACCACCAACATTTCAGCCAACTGCGCTGACCATTTGAGATTTAGAAACTGGCAACGCAGATATCCAAAAGCAATGTCATCGACGGGATATGAGGATACGTCGGACAGCAGGAACTTGCTTTGTTTTCAGAGACGGTCGCTGATTTTATCACCGAGAGGGTAAGCACACTGAGGAGCTGCAAATACTCAAATTAAAAGGCATCCACACATGCGCAGTTCACTCACATACATCTCCACATAGTGGCTCACTTACGATTCTGGTATTTGAAGCCACGATTCGATAGAAACTGAAGCTTAAAACCCAGCATATTAGACTGCTCGACCACGCTACCACACAAAAGTCAACGCTCAGATTTGTTATGACTAGTGTATCAGAATCGATTCACTTCAGGCACTTAGATCTCGCAAATTTTGTAATGAAACTGGCGCAATTTAAGAAGAAAGACTAAAGAAAATGTACAGACAAGGAACAGGCCCTTCATCCATTCAAGCCTGAGCCGATCCAAATCTACTGTTTAAATCTGTCACCCTATTCCTAAGCATCTGTATCCCTCTGCTCCCCACATCCTCAACGATCTGTCCAGATGTATCTTAAATGTATCTACCGTGATTACCTCTCCCGTCTCTGCTGGGAACGCGTTCTAGACACCCACCACCCGCTGTGTCAAGTCGTTGCCGCGTGTATCGCTCTTAAACTTTTCACCTCTCACCTTGAACGCGTGACCTCTCGGTATTTAATCCTTCAACTGGAAAATAAAACTTTTCTCTATCTACCCTGTCTGTACCCTTCATTATTTTGTAAGCCACAAAAAGGTCCCCGTCAAACTCCTTGTTTCTAATGAAAACAAACCTAACCGACTCAACCTCTCTTCCTAGATTGCACCTTCCATACGAGGCAACATCCGCTTAAACCTTTTACGTGCCCTCTCCAAAGCGACCACATCCTTTTGGTAATGTGGCGACCAGAAATTTACACAGTATTCTAAGTGTGGCCAGACCAATGTATTATTCAATTTTAACATGACTTGCCAGCCATTTTATTCAATACCCCATCCAATGAAGCCAAGCATACTATATGCCTGCTTGACTACTCTATCCACCTGTGCAGCAAACTTCAGTGTATAATGGACCTGCACTCACAGATCTCTCTGTCCATCAACTTTTTTTTTCCCAAAGCTCTTCCGTTCATTGTATAACCCCATCTATAATTAGACTGACCGAAATGCGTCACCTCACAGTTGTCTGTTTTGAACTCCAGCTGCCACTTTTCCGCCCATCTTTCCAGTATATCTATATCCTCCTGTATTCTTTAACAGTCACTTATACTTTCTGCTAGTCCAGAGTTCTTCGTGTCATCTGCAAACTTTCTGATCATTCCAACAGTGCTCTCTTCCAGGTCATTTATGTGTATCACAAACAACAGTGGCCACAACACTGACCCCTGTGGAGCACTACTGGTCATCTTTCTCCATTTCCAGAAACTCCATTCAACTGCCATTCTCTCTCTCCTATTGCTCAACTAATTCTTTATCCACCTGTCTAGAACACCCTGCACACCATGTTACTTTACGTTCTGTATTTGTTTACCGGGGGGAACCTTATCTAACTCCTTACTGTAGTGCATGAATATGTCATCAACAGCCTTTCCTTCATCTATCAACTTGGGCACTTCCCCGAAAAACTCTGTGCCTCTCACTGATATGCACATTATTTTATAAATATGAATAGATCCTATCCCTCAGTACCTTCTCCAGCAACTTTCCCAACGCTGATGTTAGGCGCCTTGTTCTGTAGTTATCCATAATATCCCCACTGTCCTTCTTGTACAGGGGACAATATGAGTAACGTTCCAGTCGGCCAGAACCTCACCTGTGCTGAAGGATGCCACGAAGATATCTGTCAGGGCCCCAGCTATTTCCTCTCTCACCTCACTGAGGAACCAGGGATAGATCCCATCCGTTCCTGGGGATTTGTCCACATTAATTACCACTAGCCTGCCCAAAACAGCTTCCCTACTTATGTCAACATGATCCAGATAAATCAAATGTCTTACTCTAGACTCAAAATTCATCATGCTCCTCTCCTCAGTGAACACTGATGCAAAATAATCATTCAGAATCATACCCACTCTCTCAGGTTCGACATCCAGCCTTCCTTCATTTTCCTTTAGTGGACCAATCCTTTCTCTGGTTACCCGTTTGCTTCTTATATATGAATAATAGGCTTTGGGATTCTCCTCAATTGTGCTAGCGTGAAGTTGTTTCATGACCCATTTTAACCCTCTTCATTCCTCGTTTAAGACTTGTCCTACTCTTCTCATGTTCCTCCAGGGACCATTATGTTCTTAGCTGCCGGGGCGTTATGTATGCTTCCCTTTTCCTCTTGGCGAGTCGTACAATTGTCCTGTCATCAACAGTTCACGAATATTGCCTTTCACATCCTTTGCCTTCAACGGGACATGCCTATCCTGCACTATATTTAACCTATGTTTGAAAGCCTGCCACATATGAACTGTGGACTTTCCTACAAATAGCTGTGTCCAATCCACATTTCCGACCTACTACATTATTTTGATATAATTAGCTTTGGCCCAGTTTAGTACTCTTTCCTCAGGACCACTCTCATCTTTGTAAATGAGTATTCTAAAACTTACAGAATATTGGACACTTCCCAAAGAAATCACCCACGGCATCTGCTATCACCAGCCCTGGCTTATTCCCTAATATCAGTTCCAATATGGCCTATTCCCTCGTCGGACTATTGATATACCGCTCCAGAAAACTCACCTGGAGGCTTCTTACAAATGGTATACCATCCAGACCTCTGACGCTAAGAGTATCCTGGTCAATGTTGGGAAAACGGAAATCTTCAGTCAACACTAAATTATTGCCTCTTCGTCTTTCCATGGTCTGTTTAACTATTTTTTTCTTACACCTCACGCTCACCTCCAGCCTCAAAAATCTAACCTCACCCTTCTTATTTCACTGCTCCATCCATAGTGTCTCACGACCCAAGCCCGACATGGTGCCCTCCTTTCACACAGCCATGATATCATCCCTGACCAGCAATGCAACTCCTTCCCCTTTTTTTACCTCCCTATCCCTTCTGAAGCAAATATATCCGAGAACATTTGGTTGCCAACCATGCCCTTCCTTCAAATAAATCTCTGTGATCGCAATAACGTCATATTCCCAGGCACCAACCTATGCCCGAAGTTCATCTGTCTATACTCCATGCATTAAAGTAGATGCATTTCAGGCCACCAGTTCTTTTGCATTCATCTGCTCTCTGTCTATTCTTCCCATTTCTAATGTTATCTTCCTAAGTCTTAGCGTTTCCAGTTTCCACCTCACTGCCGACTTGTTTACTCTTGTGGTTCCCAGCCCCCTGCCACATTAGTATAAAACCTCCCCAACAGCAGTAGCAAAACCTCCCCAAAGGACATTCGTTCCCGTCTGGTTCAGATGTACATCGTCAATTTTCTTATACTCCCACATTCCCCAGAACTGGTCGCAAAATCCAACAAATCTGAAACCCGCCATGCAGCACCATTCCTCAAGTCACGTGTTCATCGTGCCTTTTTTTAATTCATTTCTACGCTGGCAGTCACATGGCACCGGCAGTAATCCCGAGATTACTACCTTTGAGGTCCTCCTCTTTAATTTCTCTCCTAGCTCCCTGAATTCTCCCTGCAGGTCCTCATCTCGTTTTTTTTCGTTAGTGCCTGTGTGCACCAAGACAACTGGCTGTTTACAATCCCCTTTTCGAATGCTCTTCAGCCGATGGGCGACATCCCTCGCCTGAGCACCTGGGAGGCAACATAACTCTCCAGAATTGCTGATGCTCCACAGTGAGTCCACCCGCAGTTCCAGAGTGACCACGCGGTCAAACAAGTGCTGCAGCTGAACACACTTCTTGCAAGTGTAAGTTTAGCAAACCTTTACAAGGATTTGCAAGGTTTGCACTGCTTGGACATGAGAACGAAACTGAATAAGCTTCGTCAGATTCCCAGGAGCTTCAGTGCTTAGATATGGCCTCACAGAAGCTTATAAAATCATGAGGAAAACAGACAAAGTAAATAGTCAGGGAGCACTTTTTCACAAGACACGCGAGTTCAAATCTACATAGCAAACGTTTAATGCGAGAGAGGAAACATTTAAAAAAGGGATGTGAGGGACACATGTTTTTCACACAGAACTTTTGTTTGTGTGAATTGAATTGCCCCATTTAGTGGCAGAGTCTGGTGCACTCACAACATTTCTAAGGTATCTGAATAGGTTTATAGACAGGAAGACCTCGGAGAGATAAGGCAAAAATATTGGCAGATATGTATGGATTAATTTCGGTTATCTATTCAGCAAAGGCAAGTTGGATGGCGGGAGTTGTTTCCATGCTCGACAACTCTGAGATGCTCCAGCCACCGGCACCGGTTTGAATACACCATTTGCAAAAAAACGCATGATGTTTGTTACTCAGTCAGCCAGTTTGGCTATTTTGTTTGGAGGGTGGATGGGCCCAACCGATCCAGACATGAAGGTTTTCCGGATATTTGCTTCCAATTACCATTTTTCTTGACACTTTCCCAAGTTCGCCATCAAAGATTTTGGCTGAAGAAAAATACCTCCCATATCGCATTACCCACTTTGCTCTCCAGCGAATCCAAAAACTGACAGCTCTTAACGTGGAACAGAATTAAAACTGAAAAGGCAGTACCATGATCAGACACACTGAGGCTTAAGTGCTGTCTGTGAGGCACTGTGAGTCATCTCTGACATGAACCGCTCGCACAAGTAACAGCGAAGCAATTACAAACCTACTGGAGATTTAGTGTATTGCCAAGTCCCAGAAAGTGCTCAAGTATCATATAAAAAAAGAACAACAACGAACCATTAAAAGTGAACATTTCCAATTATATCCGTGATTAAATTAGGCCATCAATGCGCCAGTGCCCCCATATGATCGCGAAAGCCAATCACCTTTCTCCCTCACCAGGACAGTAACGAAGAAAATGAAAGTGTAGCAACGTTTCACATCGCAATTGCCCACCTTTTCGGCACAGCATCAAAAAACGGAGAACAGATTCAATGCTGGATCTTCTTTCGAAATAACGGTGAAGTAACTTTGTCTATTCATTTTCAGAGTAAACGGGGAACAACACAAGTTGTCTGGAATATGAATAACCAACATAGACTACTTGGGTCCCAGATTCTACTGATGCACAGACTTTCATATGAAAAGGTACCTTGGGTGATTGCCCTACACCCAGAAATCTTCTGGCTCCCTTTTGTTTGCCCTGTCACATTAAGCTTGTGCTGTTCTAATCGAATTTGTAGTTCTTGCCATTTGTCCGTATTGCTACTAGGGATAGCTGGTCGTGGCAACTCGTGACTGCCACACAAATACTTTGCCAAAATTGGATATACCCGCAACGTGATTCGCAGTGCACGAACTTCGCAACGAGGATATGCCATGCGGCAAGTTAAAAAGCACGCTTCCATTTATTAAAGTAAGTTCCTGGGAACTGACAACCAGATTCCTCCTTACACTCGGAATTATGACAACACATAAACCAACAGCCTCTCTCAGAGACAAGTGACCAATGCCCATCTTGTGCCGGACAAACATAGTTGACAAGATTGCACGCAGGGACTGCACAGAAAACTATAGAGGAGAAGCAGGCAGACGACCATCAGCTGCATTCATGCAGTTCTGTTACCCTGTCAACCCCATGCACAACTGTTCCTTGCAGGTACACACAGGGCACTGAGTGTCTCTGACTCAGGGACTTGGAACTCGGATTATATGACCGTCTGCAGCACTGGTTACTTCCTTGTGTGAGGTAACTCCCGATGGAACATATGTAAAACATGATAGCTCATTGAGAAATACATCCATAATAGCACCCAAGAGACGTATTTCTGTTGTGCTTCAGGTCCAAGAACACACAGATCAATCGCTCCCTTGATTACCTCTGCTGGTCATGTTTGCAAAGAGATCTAACAAATTGTCAAGTTTGATTTTCCATTCAATCAACAATTTTGACTCAATTTGGCTGCAAATATCTTTTCCTAACTTTGTGCTTTTCGTCTTTTACATTGGTGTCTCGCACCTTACAATTGACAGCAGAGTTAGGAGAGAAGATGGAAGCATTTAGCCCATCAAGTCAGCGACAGCTTTCAATGAGATCATGGCTGATTTGGTTAATGATCAACTCTACTTTTTAGTCAGTAATCATGGCCGAGTGGTTCAGGTGATAGGTTAAAAATCCATTCAGGTTTCCCCGCGTAGGTCCGAATCCAGCTGACTCCGCTTTGAATGACTTGCTGCTGGGCGAATTTTCTCTCAAAGTTCAAAAAACCTATTTTGCAAACCAGGCCGGTAATTTAATTAGACTTTGGAACTCCAGTTCTTCATCAGAAATGTTCCATATTTAAAACATTATCTCTGTTTCTCTTTCCAGCTACACTGCTCGACACATCGGGATTCTGCAGTTGTTTTTGAACGTCCTGAGCAGAAGTGCTGCTTTTCATTAGATTCCTTTAATCCCTGTCCTCTGTTCTCTGACTCCGGTCAGCGGCAACACTTCCTCCTGCTCGTCAAAGTGCTCATTCCCCAACGCTCCCTCTCCCATCATTACAAACAACCGTAGGAAATTGCCACTTAACGGTCTTTGATCCAAAGTGAAACTCACCAGCCTCGGGAATCTCTCCACCAAACGGGACATCTCATCACTGGACATGGCGCAGACCAGAGGTTAATGAAGCTTTATTGTGAAAATATTGTCAATTGGCAGTTGGAAAAATGTTAAGGAGCCAAACCAATCCAGGCACCAGCTTTGGGAATCTTGAGAAACTCTTTGGGACGTGGAATCAGAGGAGAATGCAGAAGGGTGAACTGTCGGACCGAGCAGAGGTCAGAATATTGACTCTGATGTTGTCGGGACAGGAACTGGTCTGAGACATTGAAAAAATTCTCACCCCTGTACATGGGGAATAGAAACTTCATCTGGACTCTGCGACAATGAAAATCTCTGGAACACACAAGGCACTGAGAGGCAAAAAAGGAGATTATCCCTGATGGAGATGATCTGGTTCCCAGTGACATGGGTGTGTCTGTCATGGGGGTATCAGACTGTTAAAATGTCTCCATAATGAATGGTTCAGTCTTTCATTTGGAAAAGTAAAACTGATAGAGGACAGTAGTCGTTCAGGGAATGGCACATTGAATTTGGAATTCAGTCACGGACTGCTTTAGAGGATCGTCGAATTTGTTAGGTTGGAAGTTTCAGTGCATTCGACTGTTAACTCAAACGTCCTTGTGGAACATAGTAAAGAATCTTTCCGTTGAATTAGCAGGATCTAGTATTGACTGATGGGGCCACAGCAGGCGGCAGGACGTGGTAACACGAAATAAAAATGCGCTGAGCTCAAATACCAGAAGCATGCTTTTTCGGTATGGTGGATCAACAATACAGCATTTTTAAAAAGTTTAAGCAACGATCCTTCAATGTACAGGACATGCAACGCCAGGATCTGGCACCATACTAGTCTCGTTATTACCAGGCGATTTAACTAATTCATCAACGGTGTCAGCGCAGAAGATGCTGTTCACATCCATATGTGTATTTAATTAGCTGTTCAATCACAGTAACTTGGACATTTGTTACTTTATTAAAGTTGCTCCATAAGAATTTAAACTAACCTCCCCACATAAATAAAGTGACTACAAGAAAACTGCCATCAGTCATGGGATTTCTGACTCCAATCGCTTCTCTAATACGGAGAAGTCTCACGTCAAGTGTGTGATGGAATACTCCCCGATTGACTGAACAAATATATCGACAACATACCCCAAGTTGTTGGAAAGCGCCATGATGAAACATTCGTACAAAAGGACAATGCTTCGAATATTGAATAACTGAAATGAAAGCAGAAAGTGCTGGAGAAGTTCAGCAACTCTAACAGCATACTTGGAGAGAAATACAGTTAACTTTTTGAGGCCAAAATGACTCTTCTTCAGAACAGCACTGAAGAGAGGACATGTAGGACAAGAAACATTACTTCTCTGACACTTTTCACAGTTGCTACCAGGTCGGCTGAGTTTCTTCAGAACGTTCCATTCCATGGCAATTGAGTCAGTTCGATTGGCACTTTATGTATAATTTCAATCCATTCACCACTGTCGCAGCTTTTTGATTCATCAACAATTTCCATTTGACAGCACACTCCAACTCTTGTACGACTATCGTCCTAAAGACAAAGGAAGTTAACGAATGGGAAAATCATTATCTGTATGTTCCCTTCCAAGCTACTAAACATCACAATTGGATAGGTATTCCTTCAATCAGTCCTTCACTGTCCCAGTGGATCAGACGGTTGCTCTCCTCCCCCACTTCAAAATATCCAAATCGATTAATGAACTGTTCAAATAAACTTTGTCAAACTCAATTGTCAGAAGGCCAACACTTACTGGGAGGTGAGAAAACCTTCACAAAAATGTAACGCTTAAGCTACAGAGTTAAGAGGAGCAGTTTGGAAATATGTATCCCTGTGTTCTTACAGCAGATTCATGTAATCAGACATTTGAGATAGGCTGAGTCAGCAACTTGCCATGAATAGAAATGTTGAATTTGGTGATGCATTTTCACTGGAGGTATTTTCCAGCCATGTTTCTGTTTCAATGAAATTTGCATAGTCGTCAATTCGAATTGCGATGAACACTTGCCAGTTAACTTTGACACAGATAATCAGCGTGAATCCACCATTCACCATTTTACTAGCAAGCTGCTGAGTTGTACCATGCCTTACGCTGTTAAAGTACTGACGTTATGAAATAGAATCATACCATCCCTACAGTGTGGAAACAGGTCATTTTACAACAAGTTCACATGCAACCTCTAAGGAGTATTCCACCCACAGCAATTTCCCTTCCCTACTACTTTGCACTGCTCCTGACCAACACATTCTGGAGAACGAGGTACAATTTAGCATATCCAATTTATCTAACCTGCATATCTTTGGACTGTAGTAGGAAACTGGAGCAACCCGAAGAAACCCATGCAGTCACAGGTAGAATATGCGAACTCTAAACGGTCGCCTGAGGCTGGAATCGAATCCAGGTCCTTCGTGCTGTAAGGCAGCAGTGCTAACCAACGTATCACAAAAGCTAACTTCAAACCTTAGTGGAGCCATTCTTCCGAATAAGCCTGTTTACAAAGACATACACGTCTCCATAGCCATTTTGCAGCAAAGAGTAGACATAAGTAGACTAGACATACTCCAGCACGTGGCTGAAGGTGATCAGTTAAAGGATAGATGTTTTATCATTATTTATGAGCAGCTGAGTAAGCTGCGCTACTGAAAGGCTGCAGCAGGAAGTCCTCAATCAAATATGTTCTTCTTACCATTCGTCCTGCGAAGACTGCGGTATTTATATTCATTATATATTTTCGGTTACACCATTCTCCTGTTAGATGGCATCCCCTGAGATTTTATTCAATGACTTTGCCTGTTGGAAGTTTGTAAAGTCTCTCAGATACTGCCAAAACCTCTTCAAGAGGCTTCCCCTCCCAGAATCAGCTCTTGCCTTCGAACTTCCCCTCATTGTCAGTCCTACTCCATAGAAACTAACTGGAGACAAATACATGTTTGATGTCACCGAACAGGCCATCACCGCGCTTCACTCTCTCCCAGGGAGCAGCACGGCTCAGCGTTGGTGATCGATGCCTTGCAAATCCACTTGGGATGATGGGAAGAGTGGTTGTCATCTACCTATCCACGATCAAAATGAACCTGAATCTGAGAAGTTACCATTCCAATCAGTTTGAAGTACATGCATTAAATGTAGATAAATGAGACTAATTCGACTGTTTATGATATAGATTAAGAAACACAAGATTTGATCTTAATGGTAAAAAGCTGTGTTTTCCGAAGCGTGAACACTGAATGCACAACTTTAAATTGCATAAGTGCAGACTTCGAGGTGTAGCTCCTGTGTGAGAATTGGAATATCGTTTGTAGACATGCAAAACGACACCTGGAAACATTATTTATCTTTCGGACTGTCTGGAAAATCGCACGAAGGCAATAATTTTCGTAAAATCCCAATTGTGTGGAAGTAGGCCGTTCGGTCTATCAAGCCCACACCAAAGCAGTGAAGATTATCCCAACAAAAACCACTTCCTAATCGATCCCCTTCCAGTTTCTCACAGCGAAATAACCTGAAGTTCACATACCTGGACAAGTTGGGTATTTTTCCATTTGGCAATCCACCGAAACTACACAGCTTTCATAATGTGGGAGGAAAACTCACGCACACATGGGAGGAGTACAAGCACCATACAGACAGTCGCCACAGGCTGGAATTGAAATGGGTCCCTGGCACCGTGTGCCAGAGGTGCGAAGCATGTTTATTCTTCCGTCAGCTCACTGGGTTCAAGATAAATGACATTTAAACAACTCAGGCAAAGCTTTGAAGCATATATCGTCCCTTGAAGCATGTTGTTCTTTGAATTTGAACCACATTCCAAAGTACATACATTGCAAAAGAACCGCTTGAACCTTAAGATTTCATCATGAACAACAACAAGTTCAGAATTACATGTGGCAACAGGAGTAAATGAGCTTGAACATAGTGTGGAGGGGAAAGTGCGTGTGGTGGTGTTTCCGTGTACCTATAGAGGTTGCGGTTTTGGACTGCGATGGACCAATTCAGAAATCACACCAGGTTATAGATGCACATGTTTATTTGAAATAACAAGATTTCGGACCAGAGCCCTTTCGTTAGGTGAAGTGGGAGGAAATAACACAGAACACTGAATTTAAAGGAAGAGAGATCAAAATATCAGGCATATTGTGGGAGCGGAGTGTCAAAGACTTAGTCTCTGCAAGTGAACAAGAGTGTCAGACAGTGTGAGTACTGTGTCAATAACTGAGTGCCAACAGAATGGTTGACCTATGATCCAACAAAGTGAGGCAGAGAGGTAATTACAAACCGTTAAAATAATGTCGTATTGGAGACAAATCAAGGCACTGGAATGACATGGAGCAGAAACAGAAGCAACTGGAAAACCGCTCCACAACAAAAACACCAGAGGAAGGGTCACCAGCTCCGAAACATTAACTCTCATGTTCCTCCACAGATGTCCCCAGACCAGCGAAACACCTGCCCCCTTCGCCACGATGCCCCAGTCCCGTTCCCCCAGCCCGCCCAGTAACCCTTGCCCTTGCTCTTGGTTTACAGCATTCCCAGTTCTTCTGATTTTTCTTTGGCTAGAGTCGCATGCCGCGAGTCTGACCCAAATTATCAGTTAGCCAATATTGAACAAAGTGATTAAGGGAGAGAGACAATAACAACTTGTCACGGTGATTGTGTGAAAACAGAACAATAAGGAAGATTTCACAGATACAGAACAGTGTGGTGGGTTACATATGGTGTGACATTAAACGAATATCATGGTTGATGCCATCACCACAACGAAGGCAGTTGGCTATCCAATTCTGTTTGGCGATTGTGCGTTGTTGTGTATCTCGAAAGCCGCCTTGGCCGACATTTAGTCGAAGATTGAAAACCAAATGTCCTTGATTGCTGAACTCTTTCCCGACTGGGTGTGAATGACCCTGTCTGGCAATTGTTATGCCGTTACCTTTCATCCATTGGCACACCATCTGCATGGTCTCGCCAAGATACCATTACTGGGTATCTTGTGGTATCTTGTGGTATCATTGCCTGCTGCATATGTGACAAACAACATTGCCTGAGTCACATGAGTACCTGTCGTGTACGTGGTGGGTGGTGTACTAATGAGTGATGGTAGTGTCCATGTTTTGCAAAGGTTGCGAAGGCATGGTGCTGTGGTGTTGTGGTTAATGCTATGTGAAGGCTGAGTAGTTTACTGTAACCGGTCGTATGTTATAATTTTGCTGGGTGTTTGAAGGTGAGAATTGAAGCCATGGGGATGTTCTTAGTGAGATGCTCATCATCATCGGTGACATGCTGAATCCTGTGAAGAACGTGCTGAACTCCAGGAAAGTACTGACGATGTCGCATACTCTGTCTGTCTTCTGACGAGTTCGCAGCATATTTTCACTGTGGTACACCGGAATTGGTGGTCAATCAGTTCAACATGTACCCCATCATCATGAGGATATCCTTCAAAATCTTTAGGTGTCTGTCGCATTATTCCTCATCTGAGCGGTTCCTGTGCAGGTGAAGCGCTTGTCCTTACGTTATGGCTTCTTTAATATATTTAGGGTGGAAGCTGGAGAAGTGCAGTATCGTGTAGTTATCCTTGGGCTTGCGGTGGAGTGAGATGCTGAGGTGTTATTTCTTAATTTTGGTTTGTGGTGGTTTTGGTTGTATCATCCTTATAAATGGAATAGGCATTCAGTTAAAACCACGAACAGAAATACCAGGAGAATCTCAGTAGATCTTACAGCGTCTATTCAGAGAGAATCAGAGACAAATATTTCAAAACTTCATCAGAACTCGGTAATCTCCCACAGGCACTGCCAAACTGGTTAGTTTCGACAGCAGTTTCTGTCTTTGCTTCAGATTCCCAGAATCCACAGTTCTTTACACTAGCTATTAAAGCAATGCAGAAACTTTTTTTATCGTTCGTCATTCCAATGGTTTCTGTTTGGAAAACATTTTCCTGACCCCATTAGAAACACGAAACGATGCTGCACAGAAAACAGATGCATTATGAACATCAATCGCTGTCGCCCTGGGGCTATTGAACTAGTAACATTTCAGTTAACAGTCGAATGAGCTGATACTTCCAACCTAACACCTTGGACGATCCTCGAAAGCAGTCTGTGATGAGCTCCCAATTCAGGCTGTCATTCCCAGAACGACAACTGTCCTCTATCAGTTTTACTTTTCCAAAATAAGGACTGGGACATTCATAATGGCGACATGGGAACAGTCTGATCCCATCCACGACAGACACACCCATGTCACTGGGAACCAGCTCTGCTCCAATCGGGAACATCTCTCTCCGAACCTCTCAGTACCTTGTGTGGTATCGAGTATTTTCATTGTCCTAGTGTCCATATAAGGTTTGGATTCCTCATGTACAGGACCGAGAATTACTTCAATGTCTCCAATCAGTCCTTGTCCTGAGAACATCAGAATCAATGTCCCGTCCTCTTAAAGAACGGAAAGCTGTCCTGACTGATTCCGATCAGTCTGACAATTCACCCTTCTTCATTCTCCTCTGACTCCTTTTCCCAAAGAGTTTCTGAAGATTCACGAAGCTGGAGACTGGGTGACGTGCTTTGCCTTCTTAACTTTTTTTCACCTGACAAGTGACAATATTTTCCCAAATTCTGTTCACAATCGTCTGTATTTCACCAAGTCCAGGGAGGAGAAGTCCCGTTTTGTGGAGGGATTCCCGATGTTGGTGAGTTTCGCTTTGGAGCAAAGATGGTTTGTCAGCAATTTCCTGCGGCAATTTATAATGATGGGATAATTAGTGGTGGGGATTGGCTCTTCGACGAGCGGGGGGGAAGTGTTGCCACTGACCAGAGTTAGTGAACGGAGGACTGCGGTAAAAGGAATCTATTCAAAAGCAGCACTTCTGCACAGTACATTCAAAGAATACTGCAAATTCTCAATGGGTCTGGCAGTAAGTGTGAAAAGAGAAACGGAAATAATGTTTTAAGTGTGTTGCATTTTTGATTGATAATTTGAGTTTGTGAAGTCTAATCGACTGACTGGTCTTGTTTGTTGAGACGAGATTTCTGAGCTGTGAGTGAAAACTCGTCCTGCATGACATCACTGAAAATGGATCCAGCAGAATTCGAACCTGCGGAGGGAAGCCCCAATGGATTTCTAATCCATCACCTGTATCACGCGGCCATGACTACACGCGTGCAATGCTGTCTTAGTATGTCTTATGTAACGGGAAGTTCCAACCTGAAACACCAGGATTTGGCTTTTCCTGGTACCCCAGTATTCGCTGTCAGACTCTCTTGCTTTCGAAAGGAGAAGGATGCTGGGGTGCTAGGAAAAGCCAAATCCTGGTGTTTCAGGTTGGAACTTTCCATTACATAAGACATACTAAGACAGCATTGCGCGCGTGTAGTCATGGCCGCATCAATTTGAATTGCACACATATTGATGAGAGATAAAGTGGGTAGGATCCATTTTCATACGCAGAGAGTTGAATAAACACAGCACTGGATCGCGAAAGAAAAATGTCCTTGCATTAGGTCGGCACGGTGGCACAGTGGTTAACACTGCTGGCTGACAGCGCCAGAAACCCGCGTTCAATTGCCGTCTCAGGCGACTGACTGTGTGGAGTTTGCACGCTTTCCCCGTGTCTGCGTGTGTTCCCTCCGGGTGCTCCGGTTTCCTCCCACAGTCCAAAGATGTGCAGGTCAGGTCAGGCGAATTGGCAACGCTAAATTGCTCGAAGTGTTAAGTAAGGGGTAAATGTAGGGATATGGGTGGGTTGTGCTTTGGCGCGGCGGTGTGGACTTGTTGGCCCGAAGGGCCTGTTTCCCCACTGGAAGTAATCTAATTTGTCTAGCCCTATTCACTGCCAGTAGAATTACGCTCATTGAAGTCTTCTTGAAAAGATTCACCACTGGCAAATCTGATGTGCAAATTAGGTCTACTATTTTTAATCAGAGGTCAAAATATGAAAATGTTTCAAATACACGGAACGGCACTGGAGAGTGCAGACCTACCTTCAGGGGCTTATTCTGCTCTGATGTACACCCCCGATAAATTGGGACGAGAATGCGTTCTCACAGCTGAAGGGATCAAATATTTAAGAAAATGATAAGGAGGATATTCACTCTTTCAGAGGGTAGCAAATCTGTGGGTTTCCTAAGAACAGAGGGCTGTGAAGGCGAGGTGTATTCAAGGCTGTGATAGACAGACATGGAGCATCACGGAGATGAGGATAAAAACGGGGGTTGAGAATTAACCAAATCAGCCATGATCTCATTGAATGTTGTCGCAGACTTGATAGGCTAAATTGCTTCCATCTGCTCTCATATCTTTGCCGTCATTTGGAAGATACCGGACAACATTTTAAAAGAAGAAAAGCACAAGTTTAGGGAGAGGTGGTTTCAATCAAACTGAATCAAAATTATTTATTGAACGAAAAATCACACTTGGCATGTTTCCAAATTTCTTTGCTAGCATGACAAGCAGAGTTGATCAAGGTCGTCTGATTGTACTTGGGCATGAAACAAACAAAGATTAGTGACATAATCTTCATTTTCTTTATGTCAAAAGTAATATCTTTCCTGATGGTCACAACAAAGGAGATGTTTTCCAAGAAAAGACAGAGACTAAGTCAGCTGTAAACTAATCGATGACCAAAATATGACTCGCGTTGTTCTCTGGGACAGATATGATTTATTGATTATTGTCATCCAAACTTTTTTTTTTACCATTGAACCGTGAGTGGGAGATGGGAAGCTAAGATCACCCGTAACTATTGCCAGCTTTTATCACTCACATGTAGTATTTTTTTCTTGTACGTAGTGGTTACTGCGAGTGCACTTGGAAACTACACCTGCGGATGACTTCTTTCCTCACTGGTCCTCATTTCTACACAAACACGTTTTATATCCTTATCTCCTGAATCAAAGTAATATGCAACCAATTGATAAATGTCACTAATACCTTGGCATTTCACCCGCCTCCGTTTGTCACCTTCCAAAGTAAATTAATGATTTGCCGTGTTGCAATTGCACACAATAAGAGATAACAAAATACAGGGAGGTGTACCAGGTTTGCAAACGCACGTTATTGAAGCTAAATTGCAAGTTTCTGCCCAAAATACGATCACGGAAGCATGCACTGAACCGTCAGGAAGCACACAATAAGTCCAGTTCCAGAGGGCATGACAGGAACAGCACCAGAAAAACCACCAAAATACTTCTCTCAGCTAATATTTTGGATGTACATCTCAATGAGCAATCGAGTTTTACGTATGTTCCAACAGTAGTTACAACACAAGGAATTAACCAGTGCTGCAGACGGTCCAAGCCCCTGAATCAGAAACACTCAATGCCCTACATACAACTACAAGAACATCTGCCCGTGGCGGATACGGGCTAGCTGAAGTTCATGATTGCAGCTCGCTAGTTGTCTGTCTGTTTCTCCGATATAGTGTTTCGTGCAGTCCCTGCGTGGAATCTTGACAACCACATTTGTCCTGCACAAGATGGGCATTGAATATTGTTTTCTGGTGAGCTTTCCCTCAGCGAGGCTGTTGGTTTATGTGCTGTCCTAAATCCGTGTGTTCAGAGGAGTCTGGCTATCAGTTTCCAGAAATGTATTTTACTAAATAGAAGCAAGGTGTTTCAATTGCTTTATGGCATATCCTAGTTGACAATTTAGTGTGCCAGACATCTGGGAATGCAGTTGTGGGATACATATTCTTGGCAAAGAATTTGTGTGGCCGTCACTAATTGGCACGGCCAGCTGTCCCGAGTAGCTATACGTACAGACAGAAAGCATCCTCGAGAGCAGCACAACAGTAATAGAACATGGCAATCAGAAGGCAGCCAGAGATTTTCTAGAAGCAGGGCACCCATCCATGGATTCCATCAATAAACACATTGATCAGGATCCAATCTGCAACACCAACAACTGGACCCAGCGGCACTGAAACTAAATCAATTCCAACCGCCACATAACAGTAGGCTTCACAACAGGCTCTGCAACCCTGAGGATGTTACCCAGAACTGTGAGGATCCCACTTCCCAGCACCGCAAAACATTCCAACAACATCTCCATTAAGCAGACGAGCTTCGCATCTTTCTGCTCCAAAGCACTCCGATTTTTCACAGCAGAGAACTGTATACTGAACTCCCGCGTGCAAGGTGAGGATGCCAAACCCAACACGATCAATAACGGCAGTGAGAGCGAGGGCAACAATTTCCATTGTCATATGAACAGCCACAAACACTCTCTTTGAAAGGTACCTTTAAATATGAAAGTCTGTGCAGCAGTATAATCAGGGAACCAAGCAGCCTGCGCTGGGTATTCATATTTCAGACAATTTGCTTTGTTCACCGTTTTCACTGAACGTGAATGGATATTACTATTTCATTGCTGATACGAAACCAGATTCTGCATTGTATCTGCTCGCCGTTTTTGTTGTTGCAGTGGCGAAAAGGTTGGCAATCGCGATGAGAAATGTTTTTTGTATTTCTCGCATTTCCTTCATTACTGTCCTGGTGAAGGGGGCTGGTGATTGGTCCTCTCGATCAGATGGAGTCATCAGCACATTGTTGACCTAATTTCATCACGAGTGCAATTGGTAAACTTCATTTTTCATGGATTATTGCTGTTCCGTTTTGTTTTATGTTTGTTGAGCACTTCCTGTGACTTGGCAATGCACTAAATCTCCAGTATGTCCTGAATTGCCTCGCTGCCGTTTCTCTGAGCAGTTCATGACATAATCGGATTGCACTGTAACAAAGGCAGCATGCATGCTTCGGTGTGTCTGACAATTGTCCACCCTTTCTGTTTTGCTTCTGTTCCACATGAAGAGCTGTCAGTTTCTGGATTCGTTGGAGAGCTGAGGGGGGTAACATTATCCGTGCGGTATTATTCTTCAGCCAAACTCTTTGATGGCAAAGTCGGGAAGGTGCCAAACGAATGGTCATTGGCAGCAAAAGTCCGGAAAGACCCTCATCGCTGGGTCAACTCGTCCCATCCACCCTCCAGAAAGAAAGGCAAATGCGCTTACTGCCTAACAAACAGAGTGCATTTTTTTGCAAATGGTCCATTAAAACTGGTGTTAGCTGCGGGAGCACATCAACGATGCCGAGCACGGAAAAATACCCTACTATCGAACATGTCCCTGCTGAACAGATAACCGAAATTAATTGAACCATATTTGCCAAAATGTGTTCCTTATCTCTCCGAACGCTTCCTGTGTATATACCCATTCGGGATGCCATTGAACTTGCCTTAAATGTGGCAAATCATTCTGCACACACAAAAATGTCTGAGTGAACTCGCTGAGTTTCTGCATGACACCATGACCAAACTTTGGGCCAAAGTTGGAAACTGCGACTAGAATAGATGGCTCTCTGATTAGCCGCAATGCACAAAGGGCGGAATGGCATTTTCCTACTTTGTAAATCTTCGAAGACAAGTTGAAAATAATCTGCAACGAAAATGTTCGTGTGAGGATTTACTTGTGAGGATTCGGTACTCTCAGCACCGTGGCCCGGATCGTATTCCCGCTCATGGAATGGTTGTATTGTTCAGCAAACGTATCGGTGTACCAGTACTTCTGCCGATTTTCCGATGCTGGCAGGTCATTGGTTTTGTCCAAAACATTATGAAGGTTAACATAAAACAAATAGCTGCAGTAGCTGGAAATCTGAGCCAAAAACGAAAATTGTTTGCGGAACGCAGCAAGACTGGCAACAGAAACGTCGACTTTCCTGCTCCTCGGATGCTGCCTGACCTGCTGTGCTTTTCCAGCATCACTCTGATCTAAAATCAGGTTCCAGCATCTGTAGTCCTCACTTTTACATCGTTCCTTCAGTGTCGCTGGTTCCCTATGCAAGAACTCCATCTCTAGCGGTTTCATGTCTGTACCTCCACGCTGAGGATTTGAAGCGTGAAGAAAAGTAACTCACCCCCTCCATCTCTGGGGTAATTAGGGACTGAAAAAGAATCGTGTCACATTGAAATATATCGAGATGCGACTTAATGTTTGTCTTTTATTGGGAACCATCTCTTTCATTGTAACCATCAGGAAAGAACATTTCGTTCGCCAGAAAAAGAAATGAATATGTCACTATTTGTTTGCTTCAGGTCCAAGAATACTCAGACCAATAGCTCCCTTGCTTACCTCTGCTGGTCATGTTCGCAAAGAGATCTAGCAAATTGCCAAGAGTGATTTTCCTTTCAATAAATAATTTTGACTCAGTTTGGCTGCAAATATCTTTTCCTACCTTTGTGCTTTTCTTCTTTTACATTGGTGTCTCGCACCTTACAAATGACAGCAAAGGTATGAAAGGAGATGGAAGCATTTAGCTCATCAAGTCAGCGAGAGCTTTCAATGAGATCACGGCTGATTTAGTCAATTCTCAACCCGACTGCGTTGTCTGTAGTCATGGCCGAGTGGTTAAGGCGATGGATTAGAAATCCATTGGGGTTTCCCCACGTAGGTTCGAATCCTGCTGATTACGTATGAATACTTTCCTGCTGGAATAATTTTCGCTCAAAGTTCAGAAAACCCAATTTTGCAAACCAGCCCAGTAATTTGATTAGACTTGGGAAACTCGAGTTCTTCATCAGAAACGTTCCATATTTAAATCATTATCTCTGTTTCTCTTCCCAGATACATTGCTCGACACATCGGGTTTCTGCAGTTTTTATTGAACCTCCTAAGCAGAAGTGCTGCTTTTCATTAGATTCCTTTAATCCATGTCCTCTGTTCTCTGACTCGGGTCAGTGGCAACACTTCCTCCTGCTCTTCAAAGTGCTCATTCCCCACCGCTCCCTCTCCGGTCATTACAAACAACCGCAGGAAATTGCCACTTTACCATCTTTGTTCCAAAGTGAAACTCACCAGCCTCGGGAATCTCTCCACCAAACGGGACTTCTCATCCCTGGACATGGTGCAAGCCAGAGGATTGTGAAGAGATACTGTGAAAATATTTTCAGTTGGCAGTTGGAAAAATGTTTAAGAAGCAAAACATATAATTTAGGCTCCAGCTTTGGAAATCTTGAGAAACTCTTTGGGAAATGGAATCAGAGGAGGATGATGAAGTGTGAACTGTCGGACCGAGTAGAGGACGGGACATTGACTCTGATGTTATCGGGACAGGAACTGATCTGAGACATTGAAAGAATTCTCGCTCACGTACGTGAGGAATGCAAACTTCATCTGGACTCTGGGACAATGAAAAACTCTGGAAAACTCAAGAAAAAATCCAAATACTGACTGGGATCACGACAGTACGAGTACTATAGATGGGTTAGTTTTTGCCCAGTGTGTGCAGGAGGGCCTCCTGACTCAGTATGTAGACATGCCTTCAAGGGACGAAGCCACTTTCGATTTAGTACTGGGTAACGAGCCTGGCTAGGTTTTAGATTCGGAGGTCGGTGAGCACTTTGGAGACAGCGATCACAATTCTCTCAGGTTTACTTTCGTGATTGAAAGGGATAGGTGTACTCCACGGAGCAAGAGGTTCAGCTGGTGGAAGGGAAATTACGATGTATCGAGGTAAGATTTAGGAAGCGTAGAATGTGGTCGGAAACTGCAGGGGATGAGCACATTAAAATGTGGAGCTTATTCAAGGAAAAGCTCCTGTGTGTCCTAGATAAGTATGTACCTGTCAGGCAGGGAGGAAGATATAGAACGCGTGAGCCGTGGTTTACTAAGGAAGTGGAATCCCTGGTCAAGAAGACCAAGAAGTCTTATGTTAGGATAAAATGTGAAAACTCAGTTAGAGCGCTCGAGGGTTCCAACGATATCAGGAAAGACCTATAAAGAGAGCTGAGAAGAGCCAGGAGGAGACATGAGAAGTTGTTGGCAGATAGGATCAGGGTTAACCCTAAGGCTTTCCATAGGTATGTCAGGAATAAAAGAATGACGAGAGTTAAATTTGGGACAATCAAGGATAATAATGGGAAGTTGTGCGTGGAGTCAGAGGAGATAGGGGAAGCACTAAATAAATATTTTTTGACAGTATTCGCTATTGAAAATGAAAATGTTGGCGAGGAAGGTATAGAGATACTTGCGTCTAGACTAGAAGAGATTGAGGTTCACAAGGAAGAGATATTCGAAATACTGCAGAGTTCAAGGTTTGTGCGAAGATTTATAGCTCGGGTGCTCGTTGTTGTGGTTCTGTTCGCCAAGCTGGAAATTATTGTTGCAAACGTTTCGTCCCCCTGGCTAGGCGACATCATCAGTGCTTGGGAGCCTCCTGCGAAGCGCTTCTTTGATGTTTCCTTCGGTGTTTATAGTGGTCTGTCCCTGCCGCTTCCGGTTGTCAGTTTCAGCTGTCCGCTGTAGTGGTTGGTATATTGGGTCCAGGTCGATGTGTTTGTTGATGGAGTTTGAGGATGAATGCCATGCCTCTCGGAATTCCCTGGCTGTTCTCTGTCTGGCTTGCCCTATGATAGTAGTGTTGTCCCAGTCGAATTCATGTTGCTGGTTGCCTGCATGTGTGGCTACTAAGAATAGCTGGTTGTGTCGTTTCGTGGCTAGTCGATGTTCATGTATGCGGATTGTTAGCTGTCTTCATGTTTGTCCTATATAGTGTTTTGTGCAGTCCTTGCATGGTATTTTGTACACGACATTAGTTTTGCTCATGTTGGATATCGGGTCCTTCGTTCTGGTGAGTTGTTTGTCTGTGCGTGGCTGTTGGTTTGTGTGCCGTTATGAGTCCTTGGGGTCGCAGTAGTCTGGCTGTCAGTTCTGAGATGTTCCTGATGTATGGTAGTGTGGCTAGTCCTTTTGGTTGTGGTATGTCCTCGTTCCGTGGTCATTCTCTTAGGCATCTGTTGATGAAGTTGAGCGGGTATCTGTTTTTGGCGAATACCTTGAAAAGGTGTTCCTCTTCTTCTTTTTGCAGTTCTGGTGTACAGCAGTGTGTTGTGGCCCTTTTGAATAGTGTCCTGATGCAGCTTCTTTTGTTTGTGTTGGGGTGGTTACTTTCATAGTTTAGGACTTCGTCTGTGTGTGTGGCTTTCCTGTCTACCCTTGTCGGGGATTCTCCATTCGGTGTTCTCTGTACCATCACGTCTCGGAATGGGAGTTCGCTATCCTTTTCTTCTTCTCTCGTGAAACGGATTCCTGTGAGTGTGGCGTTGATGATCCGGTGTGTTTTTTTCTATTTCCGTGTTTTTAATGATTACAAACGTGTCATCGACATATCTGACCCAGAGTTTAGGTTGAATTTGTGGTAGGACTGTTTGTTCTCACCTTTGCATGAGTCCCGAGATTGGTGATCCCATGGGTGTTCCGTTGATTTGTTCGTATATCTAGTTGTTGAATGTGAAGTGTGTTGTGAGGCACAAGTCCAGTAGTTTAAGACCCGATACCCAACATGAGCAAAACTCATGTAGTGTACAAAATACCATGCAAGAACTGCACAAAACACTATATAGGACAAACAGGCAGACAGCTAACAATCCGCATGCATGAACATCAACTAGCCACAAAACGAAACGATAAGCTATCCTTAGTAGCCGCACACGCAGACAACCAGCAACATGAATTCGACTGGGACAACACTACTATCATAGGGCAAGCCAGACAGAGAACAGCCAGGGAATTCCGAGAGGCATGGCATTCATCCACAAACTCCATCAACAAACACATCGACCTGGACCCAATATACCAACCACTACAGCGGACAGCTGAAACTGACAAACGGAAGCGGCAGGGACAGACCACTATAAACACCGAAGGAAACATCAAAGAAGCGCTTCGCAGGAGGCTCCCAAGCACTGATGATGTCCCCTAGCCAGGGGACGAAACGTTTGCAACAAAAACTTCCAGCTCGGCGAACAGAACCACAACATACTGCAGAGTGTGAAAATAGATAAGTCAGCTGGGCCGGATGGGATCTATCTGATGTTGTTTAGCAAAAGCACGACAGGAAGGTACAAATCAAGTTGATGCAACAACGGCTCGTTTTGAGCCGCTAATTTGCAGTGAAGTGGCGGCGCCAATAAAAGGTGTCACGCATCTCGTCTAATTCCACATCCTGAGCTCGAAATGACCGGAGGTCTCTCGCTGAGTATCTGCAGGGTCTTGTTTGGACGACACCATGACACTTTTTCACTGGAGTGGATCATGAAATCGCGTCGTGACTGTGAATAAAACGATGGAAACTTCCAGCAGAGAAGGAGGCGACCCTGAAGCAGGCAGCTGAGGACAAATGAATCTCCTTTGCCAGTGAAAGGCACTGCTTCGCAAATTGGAAACTTCGAAGTGAAGCAATGTTGGTGATTATCTTCGCTGCTTGTTCACCTTTTTAATTCTGATTCCGTGAAAGTCCATGACATTACATATCGACATTCTGCCAAGTGCAGGCTTGTCTCTTGGGCCAGTGGCGTAATGGATAACGCGTCTGACTTCGGATCAGAAGATTGTAGGTTCGGGTCCTACCTGGCTCGAGGGGGAATGTTTTGCTTTAACCGTGGTATACGTTGACGCTCCCCTGTAAAGTTCTCTCGGGACATCGCCTCTGTGCTTCCGCATGTAAAGCTTGCATTTGTCCTATTGTCCATTTCAAATTCCAGCTCTCCACAACGGGCACCTCCGTTAGTTTGGCGGTATCTTCTGGTGTGTCTCCCTCTGTGGGTGAAAATGAGCATGAGTTCCTCAAAAGAGTTACAATTCGTTATACTTCTGTCCCATTATTGTGCCATGTAAGAACATAGGATAACCTCATTGACATTTGACCTGGAAACATTAGAACACACGAGACTTTGGGCCAAAGTTCGAAACTGCGACTAGAATAGATGGCTCTCTGATTAGCCGCAATGCACATGGGCGGAATGGCCTTTTCCCACTTTGTAAATCTTCGAAGACAATTTGAAAAAAATCTGCAACGAAAATGTTCAGACAGGGTGTTTTATTTACACCAAGTACGATAGTATCTATCGCCTTGTCTTGTTATTTACTTGTGAGGATTCGGTATTCTCAGCACCGTGGCCCGGATCGTATTCCCGCTCATGGAATGGTTGTATTGTTCAGCAAACATATCGGTGTACCAGTACTTCTGCCGATTTTCCGATGCTGGCAGGTCATTGGTTTTGTCCAAAACATTATGAAGGTAACATAAAACAAATAGCTGCAGGTGCTGGAAATCTGAGCCAAAAACGAAAATTGTTTGTGCAGCGGAGCATGACTGGCAACAGAAACGTCGACTCTCCTGCTCCTCGGATGCAGCCTGACCTGCTGTGCTTTTCCAGCATCACTCTGATCTAAAGTCAGGTTTCCAGCATCTGCAGTCTTCACTTTTGCCTAGTTTCTTCAGTGTCTCTGGTTCCCAATTCAAGAACTCCATCTCTAGCGGTTTCATGTTTGTACCTCCGTGCTGAGGAGTTGAAGAGTGAAGCAAAGTAACTCACCTCCTCCATCTCTGGGGTAATTAGGGACTGAAAATGAATCGTGTCACATTGAAATATATCTACATGCGAATGAATCTCTGTCTTTTATTGGGAACCATCTCTTTCATTGTAACCATCAGGAAAGATCATTTCGTTTGCCAGAAAAAGAAATGAATATGTCACTAAACTTTGTTTGCTTCAGGTCCGAGAATACTCAGATCAATAGCTCCTTTGCTTACTTCTGCTGGTCATGTTTGCAAAGATATATGGCAAATTGCCAAGTGTCATTTTCCTTTCAATAAATAATTTTGACTCAGTTTGCCTGCAAATATTTTTTCCAACCTTTGTGCTTTTCTTCTTTTACATTGGTGTCTCGCACCTGACAAATGACAGCAAAGGTATGAAAGGAGATGGAAGCATTTCGCTCAAGTCAACGGTAGCTTTCAATGAGATCACGCTGATTTGGTCAATGCTCAACCCACCTGAGCTGTCGGTAGCCATGGCCGAGTGGTTAAGGCGATGGATTAGAAATCCATTGGGGTTTCCCCACGTAGGTTCGAATCCTGCTGACTACGTTGTGAATGCTTCTCTGCTGGTACAATTTCGCTCAAAGTTCAGAAAAACTATTTTGTGAACCAGGTCGGTAATTTGATTAGACTTGGGAAACTCGAGTTCTTCATCAGAAATGTTCCATAGTTAAAACATTATCTCTGTTTCTCTTTCCAGATACACTGCTCGACACGTCCTGAGCAGAAGTGCTACTTTTCATTAGATTCCTTTCATCCCTGTCCACTGTTCTGTGACTCGGGTCACTGGCATCACTTCCTCCTGCTCGTCAAAGTGCTCATTCCCCACCGCTCCCTCTCCATCATTAGAAACAACCGCAGGAAATCGCCACTTAACCATTTTTGTTCCAAAGTGAAACTTATCAGCCTCGGGAATCTCTCCACCAAGCGGGACTTCTCATCCCTGGACATGGTGCAAGCCAGAGGATTGTGAAGAGATACTGTGAAAATATTGTCAGTTGGCAGTTGAAAAAATGTTTAGGAAGCAAACCATATAATTTAGGCTCCAGCTTTGTAAATCTTGAGAAACTCTTTGGGAAATGGAATCAGAGGAGAATGAAGAAGTGTTAACTGTCGGACAGAGTAGAGGACGGGACATTGACTCTGATGTTCTCGGGACAGGAACTGATCTGAGACATTGAAATCATTCTCGCTCACGTACGTGAGGAATGCAAACTTCATCTGGACTCTGGGACAATGAAAAACTCTGGAACACTCAAGACAATAATGTGTTTCTGTTCGCCGAGCTGGAAGTTTTTGTTGGAAACGTTTCGTCCCCTGTCGAGGTGGCATCCTCCGTGCTTGGGACCCTCCTGCGAAGCGCTTCTGTAGTGTTTCGTGTGGCATTTATAGTGGCCTGTCCTTGCCGCTTGCTGTTGTCAGTTTCAGCTCTCCGCTGCAGTGGCTGGTATATTGGGTCCAAGTCGATGTGTTTGTTGATGGAGTTTGTGTATGAGTGCCATGCTTCTGGGAATTCCCTGGCTGTTCTTTGTTTGGCTTGCCCTATAATAGTGCTGTTGTCCCACTCGAATTCATGTTGCTTGTCGTCTGTGTGTGTGGCGACTACGCATAGTTGGTCGCTTCGTTTCGTGGCTAGTTGATGTTCCTGGATGTGGATCGTTAGCTGTCTTCCTGTTTGTCCTATATAGTGTTTTGTGCAGTCCTTGCATGGGATTTTGTATACTACATTTGTTTTGCTCATGTTGGGTATCGGGTCCTTAGTTCTGGTAAGCTGTTGTCTGAGTGTGGCTGTTGGTTTGTGTGCTGTTCAGAGTCCTAGTGGTCGCAGTAGTCTGGCTGTCAGTTCGGAGATGTTCTTCATGTGTGGTAGTGTGGCTCGTCCTTTGGGTTGTGGCATGTCCTCTTTCCGTGGTCTATCCCTTAGGCATCTGTTGATAAAATTGCGAGGATATCCGTTTTCGGCGAATACCTTGTATAGGTGGTCCTCTTCCTCTTTTTGCAGTTCTGGTGTGCTGCAGTGTGTTGTGCCCCTTTTGAATAGGGTCTTGATGCAACTTCGTTTGTGTATGTTGGGGTGGTTGCTCTCATAATTCAGGACTTGGTCTGTGTGTGTGGCTTTCCTGTGTACCTTTGTGGTGAATTCTCCGTTAGGTGTTCTCTGTACCATCACGTCTAGGAATGGGAGTTGGTTGCCCTTTTCTTCCTCTCTCGTGAATCGGATTCCTGTGAGTGTGGAGTTGATGATCCTGTGTGTTTTCTCTATTTCCGTGTTTTTAATGATTACAAAGGTGTCATCCACGTATCTGAACCAGTGTTTGGGTTGAATTTGCGGTAAGACTGCTCTAACCTTTGCATTACTGCTTCTGCTATGAGTTCCGACATCGGTGAGCCCAAGGGTGTTCCGTTGATTTGTTCGTATATCTGGTTGTTGAATGTGAAGTGTGTTGTGAGGCACAGGTCCCACGATTTAGGAAGATTAGGTAAGATTTAGGAAGCGTAGAATGGGGTAGGAAACTGCAGGGGGTGAGCACATTAAAATGTGGAGCTTATTCAAGGAAAAGCTCCTGTGTGTCCTAGATAAGTATGTACCTGTCAGGCAGGGAGGAAGATATAGAACGCGTGAGCCGTGGTTTACTAAGGAAGTGGAATCCCTGGTCAAGAAGAACAAGAAGTCTTATTTTGTTAGGACAAAATGTGAAAACCCAGTTAGAGCGCTCGAGGGTTCCAACGATATCAGGAAAGATCTAAACAGAGAGCTGAGAAGAGCCAGGAGGAGACATGTGAAGTTGTTGGCAGATAGGATCAGGGTTAACCCTAAGGTTTTCCATAGGTATGTCAGGATTAAAAGAATGAGGAGAGTTAAATTTGGGACAATCAAGGATAATAATGGGAAGTTGTGTGTGGAGTCAGAGGAGATTGGGGAAGCGCTAAATAAATATTTTTCGACAGTGTTCGCTATAGAAAATGAAAATGTTGGCGAGGATGATACTGAGATAATTGCGTCCAGAGTACTAGAGATTGAGGTTCACAAGGATTAGGTGATAGAAATACTGCAGAGTGTGATAACAGACAAGTCCCCTGGGCTGGATGGGATCTGTCCTAGTATCCTCAGGGAAGCAAGGGAAGAGATTGATGAGCCTTTGGCATCGATCGTCAAATCATCGTTATCTACAGGAATAGTGCCTGTGGAATGGAGCATAGCATACGTTGTTCCCGTGTTCAAAAAGGTTCGTAGAGACAACCCTGGTAATTATAGACCAGTGAGTCGCACTGCAGTTGTTAGTAACGTGTTGGAAAAGGTTATTATGGATAGGATTTATGACCATCTGGAAAAGAATAATCTGATTAGGGACAGTCAGCACGGTTTTGTGATGGGTCGGCCTTGCCCAACGAATGTTATTGACTTTTTTGACAAAGTGACCAAACAGGGAGATTACAGTAAACCGATTGATGTGGTGTATATGGGTTTCAGAACGTTGTTCGATAAGGTTCCCCACAATAGGCTATTATACAAAATGCTGTGGAATGGAATTGTGGGAGAGATTGCAGCTTTGATCAGTAATTGGCTTGCCAATAGAAAACAGTATTGTAGTTAATGGAACATGTTCTTCTTGGTGTCCATGTACTGGCGGCGTACCACAAGGGTCGGTGTTAGGTCCACTGTTGTTACATGAGATCTAACCTTGCCAATCAGTCTCCCATGGGGAACATTGTTGAACGCCTTACTGAAGTCCATATAGACCACATTTACTGCTCTGCCCTCATCAATCTTCTTTGTTACTTCTTCAAAAAAACTCAATCAAATTTGTGAGACATGATTTCCCACGCACAAAACCATGTTAACTGTCCCGAATCAGTCCATGCCTTTCCAAATACATGTAAATTCTGTTCCTCAGGATTCCCTCCAACAATTGGAGTATTCTTGGCAGATGCAGTTTCATGTCGGGATTGAGTTTTTTGAAGAAGTAACAAAGAAGATTGATGAGGGCAGAGCCGTAAATGTGGTCTATTTGGACTTCAGTAAGGCGTTCAACAATGTTCCCCATGGGAGACTGATTGGGAAGAATCAAAAGACACGCTACTATTAAAATCGATAGAAACACAAAAGATGTGCAGTGCAGAGGAGTCTCAGTGTTCTTTTTATGAAACGAACAAAGGTTAATCACATATTTATTTCTTGCTGGGAAAGGAAAGCCTTTTCTGATGCTCACAATTAAAGAGATGGTTTCCAAGAAAATAGGAAAATTAAGTCACCAGTAGAGTAATCAATTACCAAGATATCCCTCGTGATGTTTTATGGGACATGTGGGATTATTTGATTATTGTTCTGCAAACGTTTTTACAATGGAACCGAGAGTTTTAGATGGGAAGTTAAGATCACGCATGACTATTGCCATTTTGGTCACTCACACACAATATTTTTTCCTTGTACGATTTATTTCGCTTTGTGGTTACTGCGAGTGGGCTTGTAAACTACACATGCTTGTGAGTTCATGCCTCACTGTTCCTCAAATCCAGCCAAACAGACTTTACATCCTTACTTCCTGAATCAAGGTAATCTCTAACCATTGCATAAATGTCATTAAAACTTCGGTATTTCACACGCCTCTGTATATCATCTTACAATATTAATTGATCCTTTACTGTATTGCAGTTGCGCATAAGAAGAGAAAAATTGAATAGAGAATTGTGGACCTCCGCTTCACACACCCGTTATTGAAGCGAAAATGCAGATTACTGCCCATAATACGATCGTGGAAGCATGTGCGAAACCCTCAGGAATCACAGAATAAGTGTAGTGCCACAGGGCAAGTCAGGGACAGCACCAGAAAGACAACAGAAATGCTGCTCTGAGCTCCTATTTTGGATATATTTCTCAATGTGCAATAGAGTGTCACATGTGTTCCATCAGGAGTTACCTCACACAAGGAAGTAACCAGTGCTGCAGACGGTCATATCATCCGTGTTCCAAGCCCTGGAATCCGAGACATTCAATATTCTGTGCATAACTGCAAGGAACAGCTGTCGGAGGCGTTTATAGTCCATGTGAAATTATGAATGCAGCTCTCTAGTTGTCAGCCTCTTTCTCCTTTGTCGTGTTTCGTGCAGTCCCTGCGTGGAATCTCGTCAACCACGTTTGACCTGCACATGATGCGGATTGGGCCTTGTTTTCTCGTGAGTTGTTGTCTCAGTGAGGCTCTCGGTTTCTGTGTTGTCATAAGTCCGAATGTTCGGAGGAGTCTGGATATCGTTTTCCAGAATTTGTTTTTAATACAGGGAACCATGATTTAAAAATTACCTCAAAGCATATCCTCGCTGCGAACTTTGTGTGCCATGCATCTGCGAATGAAGGTGTGTGGATATTGGTTCTTGGCAAAGAATTTGTGTGGGCGTCAGTCCAGCAGTCCCTAGTAGCAATACATAAAAACGGCAAGGGCCACACATTCGACTAGAATAGCACAACAATAATAGGACAGGGCAAGCAGAAGACAGCCAGACAATTCCTGGAAGCAGGGCACTCATCCACGGATTCCATCCGTTGGACCCAATCTGCAATCCCAACAAACGGAAGCAGCGAGAATGAAACCAAATGAATTCGTACCAAAACATGAGAGCAGCGCTTCACAGGAACCTCTGCAGCGCTGAGAATGTCACCCAGACAGGCGAGGAAAAGTCTGCAAACCATCTTCCTCGCGTCACCGAACTTTTCAACAAGATCTCCAGAAGCATCCGAACTTCACATCTTTCTGCTCCAAAACACTCCGCTTTTCCACAACAGACAATTGCACACTCAACTACCGCGTGCAAGATGAGAATACCTGCCCCTACACTATTAAGGGCGGCAGTAAGAGCGCGGGGAAACAGCTGCCACTGTCATTCCACAGCTACAGACGCTCTTTTGGAAATGTACATTTTCGTATGAATGTCGGGGCAGCAGTAGAATATGGGAACTAAACAGCCTGCGCTGTGTCTTCATATTCTGGACAATGTGAGTTGTTCACAGCTTTCCCTGAAAGTGAGTGGACGTCGTTATTTCACCGCTGTTGTGAAGCCAGATCCTGCACTGAATCTGCTCCCTCGTTTTTTGTTGTTGTTGTGGGTAAAAGGTGGGCAACCGCAACGTGAAACGTTGTTATATTTCTCTCATTTCCTCCATTACTGTTCTGGTGAGGGAGGATGGAGATTAGCTCGCTCGATCAGATGGAGGCACCAGCGCCTTGTTGACCTAATTTAATCGAGAATATAATTGGTAATATTCACTTTGCATGGTACAGTTTTCTGTTATGTTTTATGTTACTTGAACACTTGCTGTTACTTGGCAATGCACTAAATCTCCAGAATGTCGGGAAGCTCCGTTTGGAATTGCTTCACTACTATTTGTGTGAACAGTTCTTGACATACACGTCTCGCACTGCCTCACAGACAGAAGTAATGAGTTTGTGTGTCTGATAATGACTCTGCCTTTTGAGTTTTGCACCTGGTCCACGTTAAGAGCTGTCAGTTTTTGGATTCACTGGAGAGTTGAGGTGATAACACGATTTGTGAGTTTTTTTTAGTCAACAAAATTATTTGATTGTATCAAGGAATGTATCAAGGAGAATGGTCATTGTCTGTAAATGTCTGGAAAACATTCCTCTCTATGTCATTTCAAAACATTACGCCTCAAGAAAAAATAAAATTCAAATGCGCTGACTTAGTAACAAACAGCATGCGTTTTTGCAATTGGTCTATTGAAACTGTTGTCAGGTCCTGGAGTATCACAGAATTTCCGAGCACGGAAGCAAACCTTCCTATCCAACTTGCACCTGCTGAACAGATGACCGTAACTAATCTAAACATATTTGCCAATATTTGTCCCTTATCTATCCGAACACTTCCTGTCTGCATACCCATTTAGATGCCTTTGAAGTGTTGTGAGCGCACCAAACTCTGCCACTCAATGTGGCAACTTATTCCACACGCACAAAAATATCTGTATTAAAAACAAGTGTCGCTCACATCCCTTTCAAATTGTTCTGCTCTCACATTAAACCTATGCTATCTCGCTTTAAACTCACGTGACTTCTGAAAAAGTGTAGATTGACTATGTCCTCTGCTCGTCTACCTCATGATTTTGTAAACTTTTCCAAGGACATCCCTCAGGCCTGCAGCTCCGGGGAAAACTGTCGAATAATATTCAGCTTCTCACTAATGTCCACACCGTGCAAACCTTTCAAATCATTGTAAATATTTTTTTTAATTATGCGAAGGTATTCGTAGAAAGCGCCAGGGGAAATTGCCTGAAGTGAAGCGATGATGAAACATTAGTCTTGACAGGTTTGGCGCTTAGTTATCGTCAGGGAGCGTCGCCGAGTGGTTTAATGTAGGTAAAAACAATGAATGCAGATGCTGGAGACCAGATCGAGGATTAGTAGTGCTGAAGAGCGCAGCAACTCAGGCAGCATCCGAGGAGCAGTAAATCGACGTTTCGGGTGAAACCCTGTATTCCTGATGAAGGGCCTTTGCCTGAAACGTCGATTTTACTGCTCCTCGGATGCTGCCTGAACTGCTGTGCTCTTCTAGCACCACTAATCCAGAGAGGTTTAATGTGCTGGGTTTAGGGTCCAGTCTCTAGTGCGTCGTGGGTTTGAAACCCAACTTTGCAATAGAACAGCAGCAGGCAGCTTTTTATGACAGAACTACACAGGTCCTGATATTGTTTTATGGGTGTGTTTGTTACTCCTCGGGTCTCTCACTCTCTCTGCGATAAACACGGGTACATGAGCAACTGATTCTTAAAATAATGAGAACTACTGCTGTCCACATCCTCTCGAGCACTGTGTGTTTGGATGTGCACACGCACAATTTTGCTGCCAGCTGCTGTGTCTCAAATGGTCAGTGCATTTGGCTGAAATGTTGGTTCTCCTAGCCCAAAAAGAGCACAGAGCTGTACATCTCTATGACTCTATGACTCTAAGTATTGAGACCGACCATGTACTAACAATACAACCACGAGAACTCATCCATGATTGACCCTGAGTCCGCAGTGAGTGAAACGGTCACGTGCAGCAGAATGTGACCCCACTCTCTACAAGCCCCTGCTGCCACCAGAAAGGAGCCACTGCTGTTTCAATCCGCGGCTTCCTGCCCAGACCTGGGACGCAGCTCAATGAAACTCCTTCCTCAGGAACGGCTGTTACCGTGTGAAAGGGTAAAAAATTCTAATTCAAATTGGAAATGGCTTCAGAAGATTGTTCCTGTTTTTAAAACATTTTATAATCAGAATTCCTGTCTCGAATTTAGAAGTGGTAAACTTTGTAGGCAGGTAGATCAAAGAAAGTGTTGATGGTGAGGACTCTGTCTCTTCAGCAGATGGGATTCCCTACACTCTAATCAGAAATGATTTGGTTTCCTGAGGTATTTTCCCGATTGATTTGCAGTCTGCCAGATTGTCTGGGAATCACTTCGGCGACCTAAGGATCATGGTCGAAATATGAAAATATTAACAGAGAATCGTAAATCCCGGGGCAAGGCCTAAATGGATTGCAATGGTCTGAAGGAATAAATCTGAGAATTGAAAAGACTTGAATAATGTTAGTTGCAATGGGGAGGAATGAACGAGATTTTTGAAAATTGCCGTGTCAGCTGAATTAAACTCAGTATGAAATGATAAATTAACCAACACCAATCCTGTCCTGGCTCGCTCAGTCGGTAGAGCTAGAGACCTTTAATCTCAATGCTGTGGGATCGAGACCCACGCAGGGCGCTGTTGTTTGTTAATATGTTTGCCGCTCTCCATTAATATTACAAGAGCGAATTCGCTCACTGAGGCAGGTTTTGTTGACACATTTTTCCTCCGTTTTTGATCATCTCTTGGTTTCTGAGTGAAAACTGTCTCCACTGTACTGCAGGTGCAAGAGACAAGGTTATCAGTTCAGCCGAATATACTATAAACGATATCCCTTCCAAAACGCGAGGTACCATTCCAAACGTGTCCCAACCAATATGTACAGAGACGTCGAATGCGAATGGCCACATGAGAGTGACAGCTGCGTGTCAAATGGTGCTGCAATAGAATTAACTGAATGTGAATGCTCTGATGGAAACCGAATGGAACTCTTCCTGAAATTTTCCTAATTCACTCGGTAAATGATGCTGTTGTGTACCGATATGGGTTTACATCATGAACAGCTTATTGTCAGTAACACGGGTGGGGGTGATGCAGGATCGTGAGGGTTCTGTGTGAGTCAGAAGTGATTTGTTCGAACAGGGAATTCAAACGTCCACAGAGCAGACATAGCTGAATGGTCCAGGTTCACACTACTCCCTTCTGTTTCAGTACCAACAAAAGAAATTGCGGGAAAATCTCAGCAAGTCTGGTAGAATCTTGGAATGGAAAACCGAGTTAAGTCTTCAAGACCAGGGACATTTATTTCTCCATGTCCATCTCCGTCTACCTTTTTATTGAATATGTCCTGACTCCCAACTTTATACTCAGTTTCTCTTTTATTACTCCGTCTCCAAACATTCTCCCAGTCTCCAAATTTAATAGCAGAACTGTTTCATCTCTCACCTCGCCGAGTTATGAGAGGAGAACTTCGAAATGCACGATTAACTCTGTTTCTATTCTTTGAAGATTTGTTTCTCTTCTTGTGGCTAATCTGAATGAAAACCATGTTCTGCTTCCACAGAGAGCACAGACCCGGTTCTGCCAGAAGGAATCCAGTGATTGATTGTATCCAATTGGAATCATAGAGTCATAGAGATGGACTGCAGGGAAACAGACCCTTCGTTCAAACCTGTCCATGCTGACCGGAAATCCCAATCCAATTTGGTCCGTCTTTCCAGCATACGGCCCATATCCCTCCAAACCCTTCCTACTCATATACCATTTAAAATGCCTCTTAAATGTTGCAATTGTACGAGCCTCCATCACATCCTCTGGCAGCCATGGCAACACATACACGAATAAATTGTCACTGCAAATCCACTCTAAGGATCTCGCCTTTCTGAGCTGAAACTATCTCGCTGTTCATTCAATGTCGCTATGTCTAATTCTTGGAACTCCCTCCCTATCGACATCATGGCTGTATCACTGTGTTGAGCACTTCGAGGACGAAGTAAAGTAACTTACCATCTCAATCTCTTGAGTAATTATGGTTGGGCAGTGAAGCCGATCCCAAAGAGTGACGTGCATTCTTCAGAATTTCGTTTGAAAAAGCTGCAGTTTCCAACTGGAAACCCAAAAGTGATCCGGAACAAATGTGAAGTTTCGAAGGGAAAGTAGGATAACCTGAAAGTCAATTATGACTGGGATGAATGAGGCAGAAAGTGAGTGAGGAGCTGTTGGCACAAGGATGAATGTCAGTGCTAATGGTTTAGCCCTTACTGCCCACTGTTAACACCGACTCACACACCACTCCTGGTAAATTCACCACAATTACCCTGGTCTCTTGGTATGAGTTTCCCTCTGTGCATATTCACGCAGTAAATCGGCCCAGGGATGATGAACGCATTCTGTTTATCCTGTCAGGTTAAAGAGGTGAAGGCATCAGTTTGAAATCAAAGCAAGAAGAGATTGCCTCTTCCTGTACATTTTCATTGGAGAGTCACCAGCTGTGAACTTCTTTCCTGCACAAGCGGACGTTGATATAAATTCTCATCGAGCAGCTTTATTACAGAAAGGTGGTCCGATTAACTGTGATCATATACTTCATTAAATGCCCTTATTGATTTGAAGAACAGTGTCTGTGGTTTCGTCAGTTAAAGCATTTGGTAATAACTAGGCGTTAATGGTGTCAAATGCTGTCAAATGTTCTGTACATTGAAAGTTCATTGTTTAAACTTCTAGTAAAAGCCGTATTGTTTATCCAACATCGCGAAAGTGACGGCTCAGCATGCTTCTTGTGTTTGAGCTCAGACCGTTGTTATTTCATGCTACCAAGCCCTACCGTCTGATGTGGACCCATTAATCTTTGTTCTATCCTGCTAATTCAACGCAGAGTTCTTTTTACTCTGTTCGACAAGGATTTGTCTATCTCTTCTACTATTATTCTCCGTCCGTCTTTTCAAGTTTTTTGGGAATAATAAAGAGACGCAGGAGACACTGCAGACTTGCAGGACAATGTTGTAGTAATAACGCATCCAATGAGATAATGGCTCTCATTGTCTGCTGTCACCATTCATTGATTTTAGGCAAACAGCAATGGCATCATAGAAATCCTACAATTGTAGTGAAACTGCTTTTTTTCTGGTCTATTATGAATACTATTTAGAATGGTAAAAGCTCATAACGTTTTGAGTGAACAAATGTTACCTGATCTCAGACCCAAGTAACACAGACATTACTTGGAGACTGTGAGCCCAGTTCTACACATTCTGGCCGAGGGGGCGGAGAAAGCCACGGAACAGCCTGCGATCTTAACACTTTTCCAAGAGTAGAAATGAAAAATGAGGGATATTGACAGACAGAGAGTGGGAGAATGTAGAAGAGAGTGAGGTGGTACAGAGAGACAAAGTGAGACAAACAGAAATTCTCCATTCACCATGGTGGCTCATCGACATAAAGGAGAAGAACAAGATAATGAAGGCCAGCCTTTCACCAACTCAGGGCAACAGCAACAGCATTACAGCCGATAAAGGAATTTTGCATTTTTACAGATGACGTCTGTCAGCTAATGAGAGATTCTGGTAAGTATGCTGTATCGCGAAGTGAAATTGACAATTACCCCGGCAATAAAACAATAAAAAGCATAAGTAGCCTGAAATATGTGATATGATACATTAAATCTCTTTGTCTTCACAGATGCTGTCAGGCCTGCAGTGTTTCTCTGTCAATTCCTGTTGTTGATTCAGATTTCCTGGATTCGCACTTCTTTGTTTTATGCTAGTCTGAATCCTGTTTGTGACAATACTCGATTAATTGCCAGCTCCACACAACATTCCCTGCTTTGGGAAGGTTGTCAACAACATAAACGGTCAGAGGAAATCCCCCATTGCTACAGCAGTGAGAGCACTGAGTCCTTAACAGTAGACTTCCACGGAAAGTGAAATATGGCGCTGTAAGTTTTCTCAATGAATCCACTTTTACTTTTTTTCATTTGTGATCATTTTCGCTGCACATCAGTTACTTTTTTTCTTCCATTTCTGTCAGCTTTTAAAAGGCCTTTCTGCCCATCTGCAGTGCGGGTCATTGGACATTCATCTTTTATATTCAAGGGGCCACTATTTCTTGGAGGACCTTCTGCACTGCATCTCGGGTGGGGTGGGTGCGAGGCCGTACCACTATATTCACCTGTCTATAGATATTGGAGAAGGGTCTATCTATTCCACACCACGAGGCTTCCTCATCACTCTTCTGAATCTTGGTTATTATTACCCTTGCCCATGGCACCTCCTTCTTTGATAACAGGAAACCGATATCCCGTGTCAGGTGTACCTGCAGCCATGGTGGATACTACTCAGTGCCAGTAACTGGGTACACAAGGATCTCTGCGTAAACATTTATTGCCTTATTTATAGTCGTCCTGGGAACCAAACGGGCATGGGTGGCATGTAAAGGTCAACTTAACATCCTTGGTTAAGATTACGTCTGCGGTTGTATCCCAGATACCCCTGCCTTCACGACTCGTCCTGCCATGCAGGCCCATATTTCTATGAGTCTTCTAATCACTACTTACAATTATTTGGACCCGGTGTTGTCCAATGTCTCCTCAAGGTCAGCTACACGTTTGCAATGGCTGGCGCGTATCAACGTGGCTCTTTCGGCGATCTTAACAGCTGTCTGTGTTGTCGGGAGCACTTGGAATGGTCCCGGCCAGCTCTTCGCCTTCCTGCTTTTGCTCCTGAAGTCTTTCACCACTATCCAGTCTTCAGGTTCTAGATTGTGCATCTTCCCTTCTGCTGGTTGGGGTAGTGCTGCCCTTCTTTTGATTTTGTATTTGAGACAGAAGTGTGGAGAGTTTTATACCGTAACATAACATCTCGTCCTCACAGTGGTCTGTTATCTGTCTTACAATCGGTCTTGGCCAATTGCTGTATTGGGCCACCTTCCAAACAAAATCTCAAACGTCCTAAGATTTACTCTTCCTCTCCTTCATATACATTAGCACAATTGGAAATGCCTTTGTCCATGTCACCTCTAGTTCCTCACAACATTTTGCCAATTTATTTTTAAGGGTAGAGTTCTCTCTTTCCACTGCCCCACCGCTCGCTGGGTGATAGGCACAATGTTGCCTCACCTTTATTTCCAAGTAATCACTGATCTGATGTAGGGCAATATTTATAAATGGCTTTCCATTGTCGCTGCTTAGCCTTTCAGGGATGCACCATCTCGGAATTATTTCAGTTAGCAAAGTCTTGGCTACTGCATTGGCATCCTGTTTAGACGTGGGAGCACTTCTACCCCTTGGGAAAACATCAACTATTACCAGACAATGCCTTTTCCCCTCGCTGGGTGTTAGTTCAATAAAATCCATCTGTAAATGTTCAAAGGGTCATTGGGATTGGGGGTGTTCTGCCTGATTCATTTGTATTCCCCTACCCACATTATTAGTGGCACAGAAAACACATTATTTACTTTTTTTAAATGAGTAATGAGTAAATCCCTTTCTGTACCAGCGTGCTGAAATATTGTCGAACATCCCCACTTTTGACACATGGTCCTTACCGTGTGTTACTTTGGCATAGAAAGGGAATAAAGATCGTGGCAGACAGGGATTACCATTGGGGCCACACTACACCCATTCCCTCATTCTGCACCCTGCCCTTGTCCATTCACGCTTCTCCTTCGATGTGGCCTGCGACTGTAACTCCCATCAGTCTGCTTTGGATTACAAATATTTGACATACACATGCCAAACTGATCACTTGGCGGCAGATTGGCTGCCGTCCTTGCCGCTGAGTCTACGTTTTCATTGCCTTGAGAAATTGAATCATAATTCTTCCTGTGGGCTTCACATGGACACACAGTGATTGATTTAGGCAATCGGACTGCTTTCAGGAGGTCAGAGATCTGGCCATGTTATGTGATTGACTTTCCAGTGGAGGTCAAGAAGCCCTTGTATTTCCACAAGGATCCAAAATTATGTACAACCCCGAATGCATATCTGCTGTCGATGTAAATATTCACTGTTCTGCCTTCGGTCAATTTACATGCCTCAATCAAGGCAATCAGCTCTGCTGCTTGCGCTGACAGATGAGAAGGAAGTGATCCCGCTTTGACTACCTCGTGGGTAGTTGCTACAACATACCAGACATTGGCCAATCTCTTTGCTTCTGAATGCTGACCTATCCACAATAAAACGTCGTATCCAGATTCTAAATTGGTGAATCCTACACGTCTGGTCTCGGGCTTCCAACCTAAGAACTTCAACTGTTGTTCCACAAGTTGTAGTTTTGCGAGACTAGATGGCAGAGCATCGCAAGCCTACCTTTCTCACATTGTTTCTCTGTTGATGCTGCGATTAAGCATTCGCTTCCATACTGGCGAAGCGCTGATCTTCCCCCGGTTAAAACAAGAGTCTCCAGACTCCTGTGTCGAGCCTCTTGAATTATGGTGGGGACTCACAGTAATCTTGAAAATGTTACGTGAAAGTATACTATTTGCCTTTGAATAGAAATGTGAAGCAGAATTGACTGTCAGCGTGTAATGGTACACAAAACAATGCATTTGCTAAATCCACAATAGAGAGCCATTTACATCCGGTGGAATTTGAGCCAATATAATATAGGGGTTGGGAACATTTGGAGTGTGTGGATTAACAGCGTTCTTTATAACCTGCAGGTCATGAACAAACCTCCATTCCCCCGATTCACCTGGAATGTTTGCCTTTTTGAACGAAAAAAATGGGTGTTCTCACCAGTGATCATTCACGGGGGATTATCATTCCAGCCTATAAGAGAGATTCAAAGACTGGGGTAATTCCTTGCACAGCCTCGGGTTTTAACGGCTCTTTTGCTTTGCAAGGACGATACTCAGACTTAGGGGTTATTCTTAAGGGTTCGTATGAGCCCCACATCGTGTTTGCCTTTTGCCCTGAAAACAGTTGGAACCCTTCTTAATCTTGGGTCCGAAAAATCTAACATAGGTAAACGCCAGATGATACTCCTGGCGGTGATTACCTGGACTGTCCTGTCTGCCTGAGTTAGCCAATTTAGTTTCTTCCTATACGTCTTTATAACTGCATTTAGGCAGATACCCACATCGACCCTGAAGATACAATCTTTCGTTTTTTGGGCCTGTCGTGCCCATGGTCCAAAATTCTGACACCTGTCGCTGGATGCCTTCGCCAATGATCCGTGAGGAAAAGAGCCTTCCACATCAAACACACAGGGTCTACGTACCGTCATAGATACTTGAAAAAGTTTAAAGTGACAGCACATCGGTGATCATTCCAATAAAATTCGCACAATAACAACTGATCTGGTTTAATCAATCTCCTGTACCAATCCTTCTCTTATGATTTGTCAGGACCATCGCAGTGTGTGTGTGTGTGTGTGTGTGTGTGCTGTGCAGTGCAGCATATTTCCAGCAAGAAAATCGGTGTTAATGGGATTACCATGGCTACTTGCTTCCTGGGTGAGTGAACCGCTCACGTAACCTATCGCTCTCTGACATGCATCAGTGGTCGTGATTAATATTTTCCAGCCTGCACTGTTAAATATTCTTTTTGTATTACCTGCAAGCCCGTCAGGGTACTGCGAAAATCTAACCCCAGTCTCACTATGAGATCCCGAGACATCAGATTAACAGAACAGGATTCCGATAACAGAAATGAGAATTGGAATGTTTTCCCATTACTGGTTTCTCACACTAGGGGTGCGGCCAATCTCTCTCGTGTCACGACTCCTGACGGACCCATTGAGTTGAGGAAGCTTCCGTTCATCTTTATTTGCATCGACTCTCTGAACTGCCTTGATTTATGAACTGAATATGTTGCCCTTGTATCTTCCAATAAAGTAAGAGGTGGACCTTCCACATATAACATAGATGTAAGCATTGACTTATATGCATCATCGTTGTACTGAAAATATAGTTCACGCTTTGCAAACTCAGTGCTCAGTGTAGACGTGGGACGTGTTTCAGTGCCCATAAGGTTAGTAGTAGAGATGAGCATAAGCGAGTTTTCGTTGCCAAGCATAAAGCAAAGAGGCTTACCTGTAACTTTGGGGCTGCCCACCTCCACCTCAGCCTTCCTCCATTCGTCACCCTGCTGCACAGCCTCCAGGGCCGATTGAGGCTGTCTGGGCGTGCAATGCCTCATTCAGTGGTCCATTGCTCTGCAAACAAAGCACCCACCAGATTTACCTCTGCCAGCTCTTCTTTTCACGCAGCACCTCCTTCCAACGGCTGGGCGACCATTTGCATCATAGTAAGCTGAGCTTTATTTGTTTGTTGTTCCATCTTTAATGTCCGTTTCTCCTTCTCTTGGGCCAGAAAGTTTTCAGCATGTAGCGCGTTCTATCAAATTCAGGTTTCCCGTGTCCCAGGTAATACATTGGTAAGACGCCTCATATAATGGGCGCCTGACAGCTTTCACATATTCCCTTTAAAGTACAATTCGCTTCTTCTTATCAACACTTCAATGTCAGTGGCCTGAAAGATTCGAGTTCCTTTCCAGATATGGAGTTGTTTTTATTTCTAATTCCTTGGCTGTTGGTATGGTAGTTTGCTGGCCTTGTAAGTCTGCCATTAGTTCGGTTTAAATTAACATAGATTTTCTTTCTGTCTGCAACACTTGCCCTCTGCAAAGTCAGGCCCTTACTTTTTTTGTTTCCCTGTGCTTTTATTGCTTTCAAAAGAAATGTTAATTTTCCATTGCAATAGACATCACATGATTTTCACAGGTTGGTGCAACATTGAGGGCCGAAGTGCCTGTACTGCACTGTAACGTTCTATGTTGTAAGATACATTTCCTGCTAGTTTTCGATGTCTCTCCTCACTGTGGAAACTTCCAGACACATCTTCCAGTGATGTGTCTGCACTTCATTGAATCCAGAAAACTGTAGTTCCTGCTGAGAATGTGATCTCTCTACAATGGAGAGAGGAAACCAGAGTCGGTGACAAAGCTGAGATCACTTAAGTTCTGTCCAGAAACAACAAAATTTACCCCGGTCTTCCAGTGTCCTGTCACTTTAACATTGCATTGTGTGCCCAAGTCATCATACCAGTCTCAGGTCTGCTGCAGTTCTTCTTCAAGGCACAGTGCAAGCTGGAAGACCGGCAACTCATTTTCTACTGAAAGACCATGCAGATTTCAGGACCCAACATCGAGTTCAATCATTTTGGATCCTGTCCGCCCTCTTCCACATTTTTCACCCAGCCACACATCGCATCAGTTCCGAACATGAATCTTTGGACTCGAAGCGTTAACTGTCCTTTCTCATCATAGATGGACAAGAGCTGCTGATTTTGTTCAGACATTTTGGCATTTCTTAAAAGAACATTTCTTTTTCAGTTGTAATTGCAAGACTGCAGGAACCGTCTGATTGCAGGAGGAGAAGTTCACAGGAGATGAAAATAATGCCAAGGGCTGGACCATTCCCATTGTGAAGGTAGATGAGCTCAGCTGGGGCTGTGTAACTAAGCACAGAGAAGACTGAGTGAGAAACTGATTAAGATTCACATATTATGAAGAGGGTAGATATTTATGACAAGGGTGAGGCTTTTCGGGAAGGAATAATAACCAGTGACATAGTTGAAAAGCAGGAGAAAAGCGGTTTAGAGGAGATTTAGGAAGAACGCCTTCACCCACAGAGTGTTGTTAATCTGGAATTTCTTATCTGAACGTGTGGTAATGCTAAGTGTTATGAGGACATTTCAGCAATATGTAGCCGAACACCTGAACATCCAGCGCACACGTGGATAAGGACCAGATATTGAAAAGTGTGACGAGGTCAGACTGACGTGAGATGGGTGTCCCGAACGAAATCATTCGAAGGCAAACTTTTGTGCTGAAAACTGGGTGAGGCCGCGACTCTATGGTGCAATGGAAAGCACATTGAATTTCTACGCCTTTCTTAAGACTGCCATTCAAAAGTTGTGGATGCAAATCTCATCAGAGTCGAGTTTTAGTTTATGGTTTGAAAGGTGTTCAGACCAGAGTCGGTTGCTCATCAATAACAGTTGAAACTTTATTGCTGGAACAGCACAGCAGGTCAGGCAGCATCCAGGGAACAGGAGATTCGACGTTTCGGGCACAGGCCCTTCTTCAGGAATGCTCATCAATAACATTCATGCAAAAAACCAACTGTCTCGAAATGCAACATTTTCCTCTCAGCGATGAATAACTTCGATGTCTATTTATGATAAATATGTGTTAGCCACTTGGCAACACGATGCTATGGATACACTGGAAAAAGACATAAAAAGTGCTGTGTGAGCTATGACAGTACAGAATGGCGTGGCGGGGCAGGAGCGGTCTTAAGAATGGCCTACTTCTGCTCCTTTCTGCTTGAGTCTTTACTGGCCCAGGTTTTTAAACAATCACAATGAGAACAATGTGAAGCTAAACCAATTAATATTTTCTGTCTCACCTCCACTTCGCTACCCTCAAAGCTGGAATAGATAGCTCCTGTTTCAGCTTTAGGTCAGACAGTGGAGGATTCTCTATTAGGCTGAACATCCCTTTACATAGGTTTCCAAGTGGACACATGGAGCAAGCGATTACATGGATGCGGGGGATTCAGGGACAGATTTCCCTTTTGCTGCGTTAGAATTCTGGCCAAGGTAATGAACGTGAACTTCTGACATTTTGAAACTGGATTCTTGCGACTTTACTAATTAAACTAAAATTCAACTTGCCCTTGCATAACATGATTAATTTTTCACTATTTAAAAAAAAACATGCCACGTGCCCTTGGATGTAGTAATGCAGAGGATTGTTGACGTTGTGTACAGTGTGGGTTATTGTGTCGTATGAACATTCCAAAGGATGCTGGTGAAGTACCAGTGAATCGAATTCTCTGACGAATTGATACCGTTAGAAGGAAAATCCCAGTACAGTGGCGACATAACATTGCCTGTGATCAACGAAGGAAGCCATGGTAAACGAACACAGAATTCAATAATGCCTATTTTCACCACATTTTACTATGTCATTTTCCTGAACCTGATGCTCCATAATCGATGATCTATCATCAGTATAACCTCCGCTGCGCTGCGTTTCATTTCAGATGTTCAGCAAAAAAGGAGGAATTGGTTTGAGGGGCCCAGTGGTAAGATCAGTAGCCATTGGTCATCAGTACACGGCAGCTCCAGTGGTGCAATTCGTCAGTTTGATGTAATTGCACGACAGACTGGAAGTGAGTCAGGTGCCGAAGTTGCACATTCGGTTCTCGCCAGGTGTTGATTTTAATGATAGTGACCAGAAATGATTGCAACTTCAAGCTGAAGAACAGTTCAAACACCGAATATTACACCGCAATAAAGTTCATTTTGGCGCTAACGTTGCACCGACCTGTGATACCAATCTAACGAGCATTTTACCATCACAATCCGCAAGTTTATACAATGACCATTTCATTACCTGAAAGTTGTTGAGTCTACGGCTGTTGAAGGCAAGCCGTTCAGCACCCTTACTACTCACTGATAAAGGAACCTACCTCGGTGTCTATCACCTTCAATTTACATCGATGTGCTCTTGTGCCAAAATTACCATTTGAAGAAAAATGCCTTCACTGTCCACCTTATGGCAACCTCTGATCATCTTCTATGTCTCTCTAAATTCACCCTTCAAACTTCTTGTCGCTATCAAAAACCGCCTCAAGTCCCTCAACCTTTCCTCGTAAGACCATCTCTCCATAGAAGGCAACATCCTAGAAAATGTCCTCTGCACCCTTTCCAATGCTTTCAAATCCATCGTATAATGTGGCGACCAGAAATGCACGCAACTCCACGAGTGCAGCCACACCAGTTAATTTCTGGAGCTGCAAAGTGATCATTTCGCTCTGAAACTGAATCACTCTCCGAAGAAAAATTAACACACCGTACTCCTTGCAAACAAACCTGTCAACGTGGGTGGTAACTTTCAGAGTTTTATATACATGGGCACCGAGATCGCTCGGCACATCGACACTTCCAAGAATATTACAATTAGCCAAGAATTCTTTATTCTTGTTGTTCCTTCCAAATTGAAATCCATTTGACACTTCTGAGGTCAGCTCTGTAACCTTCAGCAGATATTGGCACTATTGACAACATCGTCGATCTTAATGTCATCTGCAAATTTATGAATTCATCATTCCATGCCCTAATCCAGGTCATTTATAAAAATGACAAACAACAGCGGACACAAAAAGGAACCTTGTAGTACACCATCAGTTACTGAACTCCAAGATTATAATTTCCTATGAACTGCCACACTCTGTCTTCTTTCAGCGAGCCAATTTCTAATCCAAACCGCTAAACCATCCTCGATCCCATGACTCTGTATTTCATGCAACAGCCGACAGTGCCTTACTGAAAACCATATCCACCACATCAACCACTTTACTCTCATCCACCTGTTTGCTCACCTTCTCAAAGACCTCAATGAGGTTTGTGAGGCACAACCTGCTATTCATAAAATCGTACTCACGATCCCGAATCAACTTCTTCCTTTTTCGATGATCATAAATCCTATCTCTCATAGTCTGTTCCAAAAGGTTAGCTGCAAGAAAGCTGAGGATCACTGTTTATAATTACGAGCATTGTCTCTACTTCCCTTCGTGAAGAAGGGGACAATATTTGCTAAACTCGGGTTTTCTAGCACTAATGACATAAACACTGACGAAGTATAGCTTATAGTCAAAAGTTCTGCAATCTCCTCCCACGATTCGCAGAGAATCCTCGGATACATCCCATCAAGTCCAGGGGACAAACCTATTTTTAGACTTTCATGAATTGCTAACAACTCCTTTTTAAGAATGTCAATTTCGTTTATTCTAATAGGTTGCATCTCAATACTCTCTTCGACAACATTTGTTTTTCATTTTTGATATGATAAATAAAATACATTCAGCGTCTCTGCTATCCTTGGACTCCGCTGACAACTTCGTACGTCTGTTCTTGATAGGCCATAATCATATGCTAGACATTCTTTTATTCTTTAACTATCAATTGAAAGCTTCACGATTGTTCCTACCAGACAAAGACTTCTCATGCCTCTTCTTCGCTCGAAGCAGCTCTCTCTTTAGGCCCTTCCTGGTTAGCTTTTAATTCCCAAGCGTCCTACCTCAGCCTTCATATCTCCTTCTTCTCCTTCTTCTCAAGAGATTCAACTTCTTCAGTAAACCCAGCTCCCTGTGTCGACCTCATATTCCCTGCATGACGCACACATACTTACCACGGATATGCAGTAGCTTTTCCCTGAACAAGCTCCATACGTCTGGTGTGCACAACCCTTGAAGTTACTTTCCACATGCGGTGCATCTTAACTCTTGTCTAATGGCATCATAATGGCCTTTCTCCCCGCGATACCTCGTGCTCTGCTATAAATACCTATTCCTATCCATCACTAAATAAACATAACTGAATTGTGGTCACTATCAACAAAGTGCTCACTTACCTCCAAAGAGAACAGCTCGCTGAGTTCATTACCCATAAGCAAATCCAATGTGGCTTTGCGTCTTGTTGGCCTGTCTACATGCAGCGTCAGGAAACCCTCCTGCATACATTGGACAAAAACTGACCGATCCGAGGTGCTGAACCGATAACATTTCCAATCAATATTTGGAAAGTTAAAGCTCCCCATAACAACTACCCTGTCACATTTGTTCCTATCTAGAATCATCTTTGCATTCTTTTCCTACATAAATCTAGAGCATTTTTGTGGTGAGCTCTCAATTCCTGATTCTATTCTCAGTCCATTCTACCTCAGCACATTCAGTCGCATCCTCACCAATATCGTTTATGCTACCATAATACTGTCTTTGACGAATAAAGCCACATCTCCCCCTCTGAAACGACCCTCCTGTTCTGACTGAAAAATCGAAACTGAGGTCGCAGGAACAACCATTCTCTTCAGTCCTCCGTTCATGTCTCTGAAATGGCCACAACATCGAAGTCCCAGGTAACAACACATGGCACCTACCCTATCCCAGATGCTTCAGGCGTTGAAGCAAACACACTTCAAGCCACCGTCATCCTTGCCAGTACACTCTTGTAAACCTGAAACGCTATTTATGACAAAACCACTCACAACCACCTGCAAACTGGAGCTACAATTCAGCTTTCCACTCCGCGACTAAATTGTTCAAACCCTCATGAAGAGCTTTGGCAAATTGTCCCCTCAGGGTATTGGTACTCTTCTAGTTCGAGTGAAGACCATCCTGTTTGTAAAGGTTCCTCGACTCCAGTATGAGCCCCAACTATCCAGGTATCGGAATCTCTCCCTCCTGCACCATCCTTGCAACAACATTTTCAAATGCTCTCTCTCTACACTTCACCTCACTACGACGTAGAATGGGCAACAAATCAGAGAGAACAACGCTGTTTGTTCTAGATTTAAGATGTCACCCTCGATCCCTGAAATTCTGCCATACATCCACATCACTTTTATTACCGATGTTGGTGCATATGTGGACAACGACTTGTGGTTGCCCACCCTCTCCCTTAAGGATCCTGAAAACACGATGTGAGATATCACAAACCCTGGTAGCTGGGAGACAACACACCAATCATGAGTCTGCCTGTATCCACAGAATCTCAATCTGTTCCCATCGATATGGAGTCCCTAATAACAAATGCTCTCCTCCTCTCTCCCCCACCCTTCTGAGAAAAAGGGGCAATCTCTGTGCCAAAGACCTATACCCAATGGCTTTCCTCTCGGAAGTCATCCCACCCCCCCCAAAAAAAACAAATATGGTATACATGTTACTGAGGGGCACGGCCACAGCAAATGCCTGCACTGTCTGTCTGTTAGCGTTTCTGCTCCCGACTGTATCCCATCTATCTATTTCTTGTACCTGAAGTGTTACTGCCTCCCTATAACTTCGCTCAATTCCACTCAGACTCCAAATGATCTGACATCAAGCTACAGTTCCCGAACGCAGTTGCCGAGGAGCTGGAGTTGGGTGCACTTCCCGCAGATGTGGATATCTGGGACATTATTGAAGACCCTTACCTCTCACATTCTACAGAAAAAATTTCAAATGTCCGGCAATCCATTCCTAATTTTGTCCACATATACACACACACACATATATGGACATATATACATGTATATAAAAATGTGTGTGCATTTGCATGTGTGCGTGTGCGCATATATATTTAGAAGTTGCAAAAGAAAGTTGATTGAAACGGCGTTTATTTTTTTTAAAAAATGATTTTGTGGAGTGTTCTGTCCTTGGGAAATACCTCAGTACTTACAACCAGCAGAAATACTCCCTGAGTGAATATCCATCTCTCAATAGAGATACAGAGGTGACGTTTGAAGATGTTGACGTTTCTCATATCGCTGATCCTGTGCTGTGTTAAATTCTGGAAAGGATGTTTAGTTCGTTTCATGTTACTGATTTTGTTACAACCTCGCACAGGCCATTAAAACAATCCAAAAATGATTAGATTTATCTCATTGGACAATGTTGTCGGCAAAACTGTAACCGAAATGATAAAGATGTTTGGAGTACTGCTTTAAAGATTATAGGATTCAAACAGGAACATTTTTCGAGTCTTGTCACTGGATATTTTGGTGGGAGATGGGTGAGCAGCAAATGGTCTCACTTTCTTCTCTGTGATTGCAGCCAAATGTCTAAGGCAATAGATGAAAAAAAAATGGAGCATTCCATCGACAGGTCAGTTCCCACTCACTATAGTATAATTTCGCTTTGATTTTCGCCATTGTATAAAGGGATAGGTGAGTGGGGAGATCGGGATTCTGATAGTAAGCTGAGATATTGCGATAATTAATCCCACACTGTTGGCATCACTTTTCATCATAACCCAATTATGCAGCGGACTGAGCTGATCGACTTCCCTTTAGTGCTGAGCTAACAGAAACAGCTCAGTTACAATTTATGGAGGTTCACGTAGAACAAGCTGCTAAACCTTTCTTCACAACCAGTACTTTCTACACTTAGTCGTACTCACTTGGAGGTGATATGTGGTATATTTCCAATTAAAGTTAACCAATTAGAAATTGTGCACCTAACACTTACCCGACCCGGCCGACCAGACTCCCTGTCTTGTTGAAATTCACTCATTATGTTTCTGCACGCATTTTGACAAATACTTTAGAATCAGTTTCTGACACATTTTTCCTGAAAAATAATCATTTTCGATTTCAATTACTGTAGAGTGAAAAAAAATCCGTGCTCCAAACTTTTCCTTATCATTCATCGCTGGTTTTGAAGTTCGAAAGTCGAGTTATAGATCCATCTGAATGAAGGACTTTCCCTCCTGTTTACTCTCAGCAAATTCACATCATCAGGGAAACTTCCATATGGACGCAACTCAGTTTTACGTGGTTTCACGCCACATGATCTATTCATCTGTTCCACCATCCCATGAAACCTCGCCTTGTCTTTTCTAATGGCGTTATACCCCAGTACTTCGTTGGCTTCCTTTCCATTCTTTTTTGTTTCCCAGTAGACGCTGTCCATTCTTCCTGACGTCTTTTGATTCCAGTCATCGGCATCCATGTCTTTTATCATCTCTTTTATATGCCAGGGAAGTCCATCTTGAGAAAGAATGCTGTTCCAATGAAACACATGAAAACCCGCTTGAATGTTGTATACTGTCATTACCAGCATAGGGAAGATGGGAGCTAGTTCAGTCACAGGTGAATCTGTTGGTTGTCACACAATGGATCAACCACTGACTGGGAAATGACTGTTTTTCTTCACTTTTCTCCCCCCTCTGAACATGTGCTAAAACAACACAGTAAGGTATCATAGAATGCCGACAGTTAAGAAACTGGCCATTTGATGCAACAAATTCACACCGATCCTCCAGGGATTAACCCTCACAGAACAATTCCTTACCCTATTACTCTTCATTTGTTCCTGAATAAGGGACCTTACTGACAGTCGACCCAGTTGGATTCATGCCATGTCTCAGGCTCTGTGAGGCAGCAGTGCTAATCAGTGAGCCACCTTGCGGCCCTGCAGCAATATTTCAAGACACATGCGGACGCGTGTAAAATGCGTTTCCTGCCAAAGATGCTCTGCTTTTGTTGTTGTCCTTATCAGGAACAATAATCCTGATTCCCTGACCAGGCAATGAAACCAAACCACAGCGGTGATAGTGCTGAATTGTAACCACTAGCTGACATTTAGGACGGCAGGTGCAATTGCATCTTCTCTTAACAGCATAGTTTTTTTTTCCAGCGATGAGACGTTTCTTCCAAAATGCTATTCGTGACACCGAGCTTTTACAGCACAGAATAATGCATTATGTCAATGCCAGTCCATCAAACATCCATCCATTCTCATTTCCAGCTTCCAGTAGCCCGCAGCCTGACTTCTGAAGTGTTCGTCTCAAAGACACGTTCCCTGCAAAGGTTTAATCTCAAATGAAGAAGCGAATGAGACTGAAGTCAGATACCATTAAATTTGATCTTGAGCTGCTGGAGAACTGAACCGCATTTTCATCCAAAGAGGGAAATATACAGACACATCTTGTGAGAATGACAAAGGCCTGAGGAGAGGCCAACATTCAGAAAATGAGGAATTGAACTGTTTGCCTCTTCTTTCTTCACTTCGGGCTTTAAAACCCGATTCTGTTTGCATACGCAATGGGGTAAACAGGCAGGCGACTATCCTTCGAGGACTGGCACAGTCGTGAATAATTCGTCCATGCTAATCATTGAATTCTCCACCTGTTGAGGTAGCCTGGCTAGCTGTGCTCTTCCAGCCTCCTACCTGTTTCATTTGGATTCCAGCAGATTCCTGCCTCTACATAAGGAACGGAAGCATTTAGCCGCTTTGCTGTATGTTTTCCTCCCCCACTATTTCACTGTTACTTTACTGCTTCGACTGTATCACGTTGTTCTTCCGGATAAACTAGAACATTCTTGGCATCAGATGCTTGTCGTCCTTATGTTCCTCGAAGAGTAAACACAGATGTGGATTTCGAAAGTCAAGCAGATGAGGTCTGGTCCGTGAGGAAAATCACTTCACGATGTTCCCTCAGAAATAATTCCAAGCAACACGGAAAATGCTTCTGTAAATGTTTGTTGCAACAGTTGTAAACAAATTCAACAAGGCCCAAGCGAGATTCGAATACACGACCAAAAGTTGGTCAGACCAATGCGCTAGCCTTTTAGCTATGGAGCCACCGGCAAAAACGAAGCAATTTTTCTGACTAACAGAAAATGATGAACTCTAGCAAAGCAAATTCCGTCGTCCGAGGTTCGTAATGGAAGCTTCGTTTTCTGTTTTAAAATACGACTTGAAACCCATTTCTGTGATCACTTGTTTGATATGACACTTTGTCAGCTTCCCAATATCGCATAATGTGACTGGGTTCAAAATTTGTTTAAACTCCCTCCAGAGGAACAGCTTTGAAGTTTCCATTATGTGAAAGGCACGATGTAGTATTGATATCAATTAATTGCCCTCATTTCAACAAAGATTACAGCTTTTCTTCTTCTGTTATTGACTAATTCGTTTCCTATAGCATTGTGCGATTTACATGAAGAGATTTCACAATTTATGACCTTGGTAGATGAAGTTTAGGCACCAAACGTGGAACAATTCAAATCGAACATATACCGGAGATTGGAATTCCAAGCTACGCAGGTATCTGAGAGGACGTTTTAAAACAAAATCTTGGGTGTCGTGTTTACTGGCTGGGTTGGCATTTATTGAACAACACTAATTGCTCTTGAGTGAGCTGGAGGAAATGACAGTGATAGACAGAGCGAAGACAGTCAAGAGATTTGCAGAAATGATAAAAACGTTGGAATTTAGCTGCCAGGTAATGGGTGAACAACCCTTGTTTTTAATACTCCCACGTGCAGCAGAGTTGTTGAAAGATCTCAGGACTACATCTTTGGGTGAATAACCCGCAATCCCTGCCATTCCAGCATGTGGGAGCCCGTGTGGAAAGATAAAGCTGCGAAGGCCGCAGTGCAAGTTTGGGGAAATGTGCAGTGGTAAAAATATCATTCAGGTAAAGAACAATGAATCACTGAACAGAACGCAAGTACACCCTTGAATAGAGGCAGAGGGAGTTAGGCCAGAGCAGAGGGGGAATTTGAGAGGACGGATGGAAGTGTGTTACCATCGTTTAATCCAAACGAATAGATGAGACTTTGAGCTGCAGAAGAGCGGAAACGTGGAAGAGTTAATGATGTTAATCAGGTGCAAGTAGGCTGACATGGTGACGATGGCGACATGTGGTTGAAAGCACAAAACGCGGTGAAGGATGTCACTTTGGTTATGACGTGTCTCGTTCAGACTCAGGCAATTGCGAGGGAGAAGATTGAATCAGTGGCGAGGCATTTTCTGCTCGCACATGATAAATTATGCTTTCCAGCTCATCTCATCCATTTGCCGCAACTCCACTTTCAAAACCCATCCCTCCAACAAGGACAGAACTCCCTTATTCATCACTTTAAATTCCAGCAACCTCCGCAGACATCATGTCATTCTCCGACAGTTCCAGCACCTGAAAATGAACCCCACCAGCGAAGATGTGTTTCCCTCCCCACCCCTATCCGCTTTCTATAAAGATCATTCCCTCTATGACTCCCTTGTCAAGTGCACGCCCCTCACCAAACCACCATCCCCTCCCACCCCATTTTCATTCCAACACGGGATTTGCAAAACCTCCACCCACACCTCCACTCTGTTGCAGGCCCCAAAGGAGCCTTCCACATCCATGAGAGTTTTACCTGCACTTCCACACATGTCATTGAATGTATCCATTGCACCTGGTGCAGTCTACCTATATTGCGGAAACTGGACACCTAATTACAGTTTGCTTCAGAAAACACCCCCCGGACACCGTAACAAACAACATCACTGACCCATGGCCGAACACTTCAACTCTCCCTCCCAATCGGCCAAGTTCATGCATGTCCTGGGCTTCTATCGCTTTCATGAATTGTCCTATGTATCAATCTTCCTTCTCACCTATCCGCTCCGCACTGCTCTGCGACCAATCACCACTACACCCACCTCCATCCACCTATCACACTCTCAGCTACCTTGTCCCAGCCTCATCCACTCCAATTTGTCTCTCTACCCCCTCGGTTTACAAGCTCATTTCCCTAATGATAGCTCTTGTCCGAAACGTCGATTCTCCTACTCCTTGAATGCTGCCTGCCCTGCTGTGCTTTTCCAGCAGCATAGTTTCGACTCAGGAGCGAGGTAGTGGATTTTGATTTCGGGACTGAAGACAGAGGCCTCAGCTTTGCCATTATGCAATTGTAAGAAATGTCTGCTCCAACAGAACTGCATGTCAGACAAGACAGGACAGCTTTTGACCTGGAAGGAACAGGGAGGTGATCGTGTTTATATCCACCTGCATATCTATTTGTTCTCTGTGGTGGATGCTGTGTGCATGAAAGATTCTGACGAAATTCTGGTCACATTCTAAGTGTCGAAAATCCCTCACCCTCAGACCATATCTTAGAAAGTATCCAGAGTCTTGTGAAAGTTGCTTTCCCACTCTCATTTTTAGATAACATCTATTTCGCAGGATATTAGAAAAGGGGAAGATTTACAAACCAATCTCTCCGCCATGATCTGATAAAAACGCACATTTTATCACAGGTAGAACTTGATCATATAGAGAACATGAAAGGAAAAAAAATCCTCTGGTTATAGTGAGAGAGAAATCGTTCTCTTATTGTGTGTGTGGACAATGGTTCTACCCATCATCAGAGCTCACAAAACACAAATGCAGTCATACTAAGGAAAGTCTATGGAAATGTGCGTATTCATTTCCTTGTCTGAGCTGAATTTCCATGGAGACAAATATTCCAGGAAAAAGCAATTCACCTGCTCAGAGTGTGGAAAGGGATTCACTCTGCCTCTGACCTGCTGCAGCACCTGCTCGTTCAAAATGAGGAGAAACAATTTCAAAGTCTGGACTGCCGAAAATGCTTTAAAACGTCCAGCAGAACGCTCATTCTAATTAGAAACCTTTCATCTCGCCAGACTTTGGAAAATGTTATCAAACCTCTGTGTGCTTCATCTCTGAGAAATATGCTCACATGAATGAGAGACCTTTAAGAATTCTGGAGACCTGACGTCTGATCTCCGTGGTCACCCGGGAGGAGAGACATCTTTGTGTCCAAATCGATGGGACCTGCTTTAAAAGTCCGAGTGACCGGATGGCTCATCACATTTCTCACAATGTAGACGTGTCTTTCTAAATGCCCTGATTGCAGGAAGTGCTGCACAAGTTCCTGGAGACGAACTTGTCATCAACGTATTCACACTGTGGAAAGACATTATTCACTCTAAAAGTTCCAGGGGGCAGTTTATCATTAACGTCTTCACATTGAAGAGAGACCTATTAAATGTGTAGTTCGTGGGATGTGCTTAACAGTCTCTGTAGAAGTGATGTCCCTTCGACATTTTCACAATGCGCAAGACGTTTCAAGTGTATTTATTCTAGGAATAGGTTTAAGCGTTCATCTCAACTCTCAGTACACCAGCCAGTTTGCAGTGGGCAGAAAGCATTTACTTGCTCCATGTGAGAAACACAGTTAGCTCACTCATCGACCCCGCTGAGACAAAAGAGGGATCCCAGTCAGGGAAAGAAATCACTCACTCATCGACCCCGCTGAGACAGTGCAGAGATTACATATCTCAACAGCGATTTAACCTTGTTGTTCATCATATTCAGATCTGAAAGCAAAGTTTTGATATTCTGGATAAAAATCAAATAAATCAGCTTTGTATTAAATGCATTGTCAAATGTCATTGGAAGGATGGGTTTACTGAGTACTTGAAGCATCAGCACAGGTTCCCAAGGGGAAATAATGTCTGACAAATATATTAGACATCTGTGAGGGGGTAATGAGCAAGTAAGACGAAGTCTACCCTGTAGAGGTGACCAGCTGGAATTTCCAAAAGGCTTTTGGCAAGGTGCAGTATGACAAACTGCTCAATAATGGGCAACTTCTACTTTAGACGACGGTGTATTTGGAGTTTCCGCATCCTCTCCGAATCTGCCTGGATTTCCTCCCCAGACGGAAGATGCGTCGGTGACCTTCTTTGGCCATGGGGAATGCAGAGTTACTGGAATTGGGTAGAGGTGTGAATTTGGGTGTGATGTCCGTTGCATGATTAAAGGAATCTTCCTGGGCCGAATGGCCTGTTTCCACATTGTAGGTATTATATTAGGACAAGGTTGATCGCAGGGATTAAGGCTTTGGTCATATGAATTTCTTTTTTAAAAAAAGTTCACAGTTTCCATATAAACATATGATTTCATTTGAATCTGTTGAACGATATAAGGAGGGGAGGGGCATTCTTAAAGAGGACATCATAAAGGTCGAGCAAGAATGTCAGATCGCCTTAGCACGTAAAGTTAAGAATATAAACTAAAGAGATTCCACAAGTACATTAAGAACTAGAGACGAAATAGGACCACTTTAAGATGAAAGAACTCAGTTTTGTTTTTAACCTCAGCAGATGGAGAGATATATCATGTTCACTTCGTGGAGAACGAAATGGACCCTACAACTAAATATTGATGTTTATAAAGTCGTCTCCATTGTAAAGGGCAAGTGCTGGAGGACTTGAAAAATATGAAGATGGATATTTCTGTGGGATTTGATCTCATGTATCTCGGAACTTTTTGGCAAGTTAGGGAATGAAACTGTTGGGCCTTTCGTAGAAATAATTGTGCAAGCTATTACTATGAGTGAGGCACCGAAAAAATGGGGAGTGGCTAATTTTGTCCTTTTGTTAAGAAAGGGTTACATGGAGAATCCTGGAAACGATAGACCTGTGTTCCTGACGGTGGTCTTAAGTAAGTTGTTGGATGCAATTATAAACGATAGGATTTAAATGCATTTGGAGATACAAGGAATAAATAGGAATAACCAGAATGTTTTTGCGCGAGGGAAGTTGTATCTCACAAACATGACTGAGCTTTCAAGGGCATAACTAATATGATTGATCCGGAGAAAGTGGTAGATATTGCTCACTTGAACTTTTTCAAGGTTCCACATGTTTGCCTGATTCAAAAAGTGAGATCACAGAGAGATCAAGGTGAGATTTCCAATTCGATATAAAATTATATTAACAGCAGGAGGCTGGGAATAGCCGTGGAAAGTACACTGGAGGACGATTACCGATGGTGTCCCACAAGGATCGATGCTGAGCCCACATTCATTTTTTCATTTAAATAAATGATTTAGGTGAGAAGATAAAAAGCATGGTAAGTAATTTGCAAAATTTGTCGGAAAGGGGGCAATAAAAAGGTGATGGAAGATTGTGAAGAGATTTTCTCGTCAGGACCAATTCCTCTCTCTGTCCTCGAGTTTTTAAAGCGTGGGGGAGTGGGGTTGGGGCGGGACAGTGAAGGGCCATCCGTCCGTCGTACAGAGCAGGTTATCAGACGTCCATCTATTCTCGTCCCAGTTTGCAGCATTTGCCCCATAACTTTGAGTGTTCTGACTTTCCAGGGAAAATGTCAATGAGATTCGCTCTGTGAGCTTAATGACACAACAATGGTACTGACGATTGACTGGGTTGCAACACCTTTGAGGAACGTATTCTCATGTTCACACACAGAGGCAGACACGCAGGCACATTCCCCGACAGTGACAGAGTCCTCATCATTATACGCACTCCATGCGCTTTACGTCCGCAAGTTTCTCTGGTGAAAGGCGGCTTTAAGTGGAATACAGGCCACTTCTCCAACAAATGTGAACCGTTGCTGTGAACTGCGATATGAAGTGGATACTGAGCTGAAATAGTCCCACACGCTTCGCATGTGTAACTTTCAGTAACACAAATCCCACCAAATCAAGGCATCTTCCTCCTGGGATCTGACAGGACAGCGCCCAGCAAACATTCCTCACTAAAATTACTGACACACGGCAAACTCTAGACACATTTACGTCTCGTCTCCTCTCGTTCTGTTTCTGTTGCTGTCCCACCTCCAGATTCCTCTTCATGTCTAGTCCCAAGATCAATGAGCTGTTTGATACAAATACAGACACATTGAGAGAGTGATCTTTATTTCAAAAGCAGAATCAGGGAATGTAAGCTGCGAGGGCTTGCTCACGGCAGAGCAATAAGGCACCACGGTTTCATGTCCTGATTATCGTATAGACTGATTCCACCAATGGGCACCGTGCCAGTTATTACCAATTAAAATCTTCCAAGGAATACCGTGACTGACAGAAAGTAGCTTCGACCCCTTCCTCGCCGAGGGGCATTTTGCAAACAATGTCCTGTTCCTTCACAAACTGAGTTTTTCTCAGCTGGCCATGGATGCGTCGAGCACAGAAAATGCCCTTTGGCCCACTAAGTCTGCACATTCCAATACAATCCCCTGAACTGTTCTTACCTCATTTGGCAGCACTTTGCTCAAAGGCTCAAACGAATTCAGCACTGTAAGTGTTCGACGATATGAGTCTTTCATGCTTTGGAGGTTTCTGCCTTTTCAATCATGACAGGTGGTTGGTTGCAGTTTCCCAAGCTTCCTTATCTGGGTTATATGCATTTTACTTCATCCTGCGATTTGAATTTCAAACAAAAAAGCAGAGAACAAACACACTTCTAGTTCACTCTCGACCCTCAATCACAGTCAGCAAAATGCTAAACTGCATGGGGAACTCACAATGGATTTAACGCCCATCGCCTCAATCACTTGGCCACACCTGCAGAAGTACGCTACTACACTGGTTTCAAGTTCTCCCTCCCTGTGGAGCTGAGGGACAGGCAATCATTGTTAGGTTTGTTTGAATTGAATCACCACAGCTTCGACAGGGTAAAATGACAGGATATGTTTGGTCCGTGTAGTCAATCTCAATATTTCAAATTATCATTCATTTCAAAGCAAAGACAGAGATTGCAGGAGAAACTAAGCATGTCTGGCAGCATCCGGGGAGAGAGAAACAGAGACAACGATTCAGAGTTTCTTCAGGAGTTTCTCAGAACTCTGTTTTTGTCACAGGGTCTTCCATTCCTGCCGAGGTCCTTGAGCAGTTTTTGTTTTTGTCAGAGATTCCCAGCAGCCGCAACACTTTACTAGCCATTAAACAATAAAAAAACACATTTGTCGTTCCTCACTGGATAGGTTTTCCGATTGGGAGCATATTCCCGAACCTACTAAAAACACGAAACTGCACAGCAAAGGAGTCGGATGGATAAGAACAGCGACCGCTCCCTACCGGTTAACAGCCGAACGAGACAATTAATTGCTCCACAGAAACTGGGGAGTTCCTTGTCGCAAGCCACTTTCAGGATCTCATAAAGAAGACTGTTAGCGAATTCAAGAATTCGCCTGCCCTTTGTAGAATGACAATTGCCCTCGATTGGTTTGACCTTTCCAAAATGAATCCTGGGGCATTCGTTGTGGAAAATGGGAACAGTCTGATCCAACGCCTTGCCGACACAGTCATGTCACCGGGAACCAGCTCTCCTAAAACCGGGAACTACTCCCTTCGTGCCTCATGACGAACATATTCCTGACCACGGTAAAACCTCGGAACTGTGCAGCTGAAGAAAAAAGGATGGTGTGATTGTCACTCCCTTCCTGGGTCGTGGGAGAACAGCACCTGTTAGTGAAGAGCCGAACACACTGACTAACATTGCCACAGAGACTGATGAGCCAACGGCGTCAATGATCTCCGAATGCAAGCTTTAGCCTGCTCCTCCCCCATGGAAAATACTCCTTAATTTGCTTTACCTTTCGAAAATAAATCCTTGGAAATTCATTCTGAAGACATGGGAATACTCTGCTCCCACCCTCTAAAGACACAACCATGACACCAGGAACCAGTTCTCCTCCAACCGGGACCGTGTTTCTTCCAGCCTTTCAGTGTCTTGTCTGTGACCGTGTTTTCTCCTTGTCCCGGAGCTGAAATGAGATTTGACGTCCTGACGTGCTGGAACGAGAATCTTTTCAATGTCACAGATAAGTTCATGTCCGTAGAACATGAGAGTCAAAGCACTGACCTCCACAAGCACGGAAAGATTTCTAACCTGTCTCTGCTCAGTGGAACAGTTCATCGTCCATTCTACTCTGGATCCGCTTTCCAAGGAATATATAAAGATTCAAAAACCTCGAGACGCGGATTTCTGCTTTGCTTCTTGACAGTTTCCCCAAATGCCAATTGGCATTTTTTTCCAAGAATCTTTTCACAACCCTTTGCTTTGCATTATGTCCAGAGATAAATAAATCTCACTTTGTGGAGAGATTCCAGACTCTGGGAATGTTTTGTTTGGAGCAAAGACGTTTAATGGGAGATTTCTTGGGAATGTTTACAATGATGTGGGCGAAAGCGGTGTGGATGGGCGCGTTGATGGTCAGGAGGAACTGCTGCCCCTAACCAGGGAAATTGAAAACACTACTTGTATCAAATAAACTCAGTGAAACCTACATATACACCATATGTTTGTTATTATCTGTGAATAGAGGAACAGAGCTAACATTTTGAGTCAGATCCGTTTCTCGTTCTGAACACAAGTTTCCTGCGTGTCAACATTTGAGCAGACCTGAGAAAATATCGAGTTGTTGAGACGGGTTTTCTGGAGTTGCAGGGATAACTCATCCAACAGGAAATCATTTAAAATCAACAGTGAGGGGAACATGTTCTGTATTGATGAGAGATAGAGTGGATAGGAAGGATCCATTTCCATGAGCAGAGAGATTAACAATACGGCAATGGTCGAGTAATAAAGATATTCTTGTATTTTTACAACGCCTTTCAGCACTAATTCAGTCACAGGCACTGAAGTAACTTTGAAGCAGATGTATCATTGTCAAAACTAACGTGCTAATCTGGGCAGTTTGTTCAACCAGAGGTCAAAAAAGAGCACTGAGAACTGGCCCTGGAGAGGCCAGTGAGATTATGCTTTACCTTAAGCGTTTGTTCCTCTCTGGTCTATATCCAGAATAGTGCAGGACCGGTGGTTCTAATCTCAGGGGAAGGTGTTACACACTAAGACACAGATGAGCTGAATGTTCTCACGTTCAGAGGGTAGCAAGTATGTAGAAGTATTTACAGCAGATGTCTGGCAAGACTCAGTATATTTAAGCCTTCAATTATCTCTCTATTAATGGCATGGAGCAAGTGGCAGAGTGAAATGTACACAAATGTGCTGACAATTCACACTCGTGGGAGCACATATTATGTTGAGAACGTGGCATTTCGCATAGACATATAGATAGGTTGAATGAATGGGGAATAACTTGTCAGATGCAGTTTCATGTCGGCATTATGAGGTCATGCACTTTGGTCGGAGAAGTCAAAACAAAGAACACTATTAAAACCGAGAGAAAGTAGAAGAAACGTGTGAGACAGAGGAATCTCATGCCTGACACAAACATGTTTAGTATCATATTCTTTCCCTAACAAAAAGGATGGCTTCCTTTCCGAATGCTCACAATGAAAGAGATGGTTTCCAAGGAAAGTAAAAAACCCTGAAACAAATCGCCGAATCGAAACCAAAGGAAAGAATTGAGTCGTTCCAATGGACAACTTTGATGTTTATGGCTCTCTAAAATTTGTTTATAATGAAGCTGGAAGTGGAAATTGGGGGAGCTGGGGAGTGAAAGTCAGGTCACCCATGATTACTGTCATCCTTCGTGTGTTTTCCTCATTTTATTGTCTGTTTTATTTCGCATTGTGGTTACTGTGAGTGTGCTTGTTTACCACACCGCTGGTGACTTGTTTCCCAGACAGTTCTTCAACATGACTCGTAAGAATTCAACATTCTTTTCTCCTGAATCTAGGTAATCTCTAAACACTGTGCAAATATCGCCAGAACCTCGACATTTTCCACGCCTGTCTGCCTTCTTGCAATATCAATTGATTCATCACTGTGCTCCTGCTGCACAAATCAAGAACGACCCAAACCGCATCAATTGCATCGAGGCTGTGAGCGCAGATAACTGCAGCCGCTCCCCAGAGTACTGGCAACTGTGTGATCACAGAAGCACACATTGAACAGCCAGGAAACTCAACATAATTACAGTGCCAGAGGCCGTGCCAGGAATGGCACCTGAGAAACAACTGAAACACTCTTTTGAGCTACGGACCTGGTTATATTTCTCAATCAACAATCGAAGTTTACATTGGTTATATCAACTGATCCCTCACTCAAGAAACCAACAACTGCTGCAAACGGAGGAGAAAATGAGGACTTTACATACTGGACATCAGAGTCTAGAGTGCAGTGCTGGAAAACACAGCAGGTCAGACAGCATCTGAGGAGCAGGAGAATCGATGTTTTGGGCATGTGCCTGATGACTGGTCATGCCAGAACGTCCATTCTCCTGCTTCTTGGATGCTGCCTAACGTGCTGTACTTTTCCAGCAACACCGTCTCCATTGCTGCATACTGTCATACAATCCAAGCTTCCAGCCGCAGAATCTGCAACACTCAGTGTAATGAGTCAACCTATTGAGGACACCTGGCAGTGGTGTTTAGTGTTAAGTAGATCTTCATGAATGCGTGTCGTGAATTGTCTCTCTTGTATAATGTTCCCTGCTCTCACTACGTGCAACATTGTTTGAGCATATTTGTATTGTACATGATGGGTATTGGGTCCATTGTTCTGGTGAGTTGTTGTCTAAATGTCGCTTTCGGTTTATATTATCTCATAAATCCGAGTAGTCAAAGGCTGTCCGTTCCGAGACATTTTTGATTGATGTGTTGGGTCTTGGCATGCCCTCCTAACGTTGTTTGTCTGCAAGGAATTTGCGGGAATATCTCTTGTTGCAAAGCATTTCTGGAGGATCCGGTAAACGCCACAATCAGTTGTACAGAGTGGCAATGCACAGACATGACGAGGTCAACAAATTCGACCAGAACAACACAACAATAATTGGACAATAGTGGGCAGCCAGAGATTTTCTAGAATGACGAGAATCATTCAATGACTCCATCAAAGAACATGCTGACCTGGACGTAGCATACCGGGACCTGCAATGAACGACAAGAAGCAGCAACTGAAAGCAGTGGGAAGGAACTCACACCAATTCGAAACGCTACAGGACAGCAGAGCTTCATAAGAGACTCATCAGCCTTGAGGATGTCACCGAGAAATGGCAGGAAACTGCTGCAAACCAACTTCCCAACACTAGCGAACATCCACACACCATTTGCAAACTTCACTGGAACTACAAATCTTTACACAAACCTTGAAACCCTGAAACAGTCAGGACCGCCCCAGCGGGAAAATGAACCCTTGCATCCCACATGACAGCTGAGGATACGAAACGCCATACTCCAGTGGTCGGCAAAGCGAACTGCTCTTGCCAGCTACTTGTGCGTGCTCTTGTCAAAATAACTGCTTGATTCTCCTCATCCAAGTTTTCATCGTTTGACGTTGTGTGCCTTTAGCATTACAAATTTACATCTGTATATCTCTGAATTTTCTGAGAATTTCTGCCGTTCCAACACTTTGAGACAGTGAGTTCCAGATTCCAACCACTCGTTGTCTGATAAAGTTTTTTTTATGTGCAGCTACCCAAACCTTTTTACTCTTATCTTCAATCTATGGCTCCTTGGTGATTGATCCCTCCATCAAATGTTTCGTTAAGTGTACATAATCCATACCACTCATCATTTCCTATATCTCAATACTGTCTCTTCTCAATTTCCCAAGCTTTCAGAAAAAAAACGCCAGTCTGTCTAAACTCTTTAATAGTTGAAGTTCTTCAATCCAGATCATATATTGGCAAATCACTTCTGCATCGGTTCCACAGCTGTCATATCACTGCTATAATGTGAATTACAAAATTGTACACAATACTCTATCGAGAGATGAATGTTGACTTGAAATACATGTGGGTAGACAAGAGATATTGCTCTTTTCCAATAAAGTCATTCGTTCGATACTGTTCTGTGCCCTTTTCATGAACCCAATGCTCCAATGATCTCTGATCCATGCAAATAAAACACTATACGTGAGGATTCAAAACCCAATCACATGGTCTGATAGCATTAAGTGGCTTAATGGTCCTGATGGTCATATCGGGCACGTTCACCGAACAAGAGTGAAAGCTGCAGCACAGACTTAATGATGTCAATGTGAAAGTGAATGTTAATTTTTGCAATGCCCCAGTGAAATGGGAGGAGGGATGGAAAGGCGGAATAGTGATTGTTAAAGGGAGAAAAATCTCCGAGATTGGGTGTTGAGAGTAGCGGCTTGAAGCATTAAAACCAACACCTGAGTGAATATTTTCATCTTAAAATTGATTGTGTCCTTTCTGCGTTTGTTTTGCACAGGTTATGTGGAGTAACATGGAACAAATGCGCATTACTGATACTGGGATTTGAATGGAGGTTGCTTGACCACAACGCAGAGGACGAACCACTATTTGATGACATGAAAAAGCACAATACAAAAAGCAATTAATGCAATGGCAGAGATAGTCGAGGAACCGCATCACATGCACAACATGAAAGCCCACTGAGACTGGATTGAATCGTCACCTTCGATGTCCCCAGTGGCTGTGGAGATTCCATCATTGGGAATGTTGAAGACTGAATTCGAAAGATTTCAATGAAAGATGAAATGTCCAGGCGAGAGTGCACAAATATTATTGAAACATCGGTTTCAATAAACATGAAGTTTCACATCGTAACTTTACCCGTGCCGTGAGACAAGGAAGAAACTATTATTGCACACTCACATCGCACCAGATCCCAGGTCTGGACTCAGTGAAACTGTGTACGCAGTGGAGAAGATCCGATTGGAAATTGAGAGTGGAATGAACGAGTGGATATCTACTTTATCTGCCAGTGACAAAGTCCGTGAGCATGCAGTCCTACTGTGAAGGTAGAGAGGCGCGTGAAACACCGAGGCTGGGATCTCCAATCTCGCTCGGAGAAACTTCTGTTGACATGGCCCAGAGGGCTTTGGGTTGTGGGAAAGTATCCTGAGCTATCTAATCTGAATTGAAATGATTAGATTAGATTCCCTGCAGGATGTAAACAGGCCCTTCCGACCAACATGTTCACAGCAACCCTCCGAAGGACAACCCATCCCAACCCTATGTTTACACCTGCCTAATGAACCAAAAATTATGGACAATTTAGCATGGCCAATTCACGTGATGTGCACATCTTTTAGATTGTGGGACGTACCGGAGTACACGGAGGAAACACACACAGACACATGGAGAACGTGTAAGCTCCACACAGACAGTCGCTCGAGGCTGGAATCGGACCTGGGATCCGGGTGCTATGAGGCAGCCGTGTTAACCAATGAGCCACTGTGCCACACACTTGCTCATTGAATCGGCGCCCGCAGCCCTCTATCGCAAATATCTGCAAAGAATCACCATTCTCTGACTGAAGATATTCCTCCAAGTCTCATTTCCATATTGTCATCGCTTCACCTTTTCTCTGTGCCCTTCGGTTCTTGTGTGTCATAGTGGTTGAAACATCTTTGCCACATTGGCACTGCACAGGCCGCTCAGCACTCTGTAAATTTCAAATAAATCGAGTAATTGACCCAGACATCATTGAAATAGACCGCTGTTCCAAACAGTCCATGCTATCCTTCACTGAAACAAACATAGTACCAACCACGTGTACTGGGCCCATGTCTCTGTTAACATGTCCTATTCCTGCACAAATCTAAGTGTCTTTTAAATGTTGTAACTTTATCCATTTTCCTACTTCCTCTAGAACTTTGCACAGGAAACATACCGCGTAAAGTAAAACAAAGTGAACCTCATGTCTTTTTATGACCTTTGTCCTCACAACTTAAAATACGCCCACTAGTCCTGAAATACCCTAAAGAAGGAAAGCACCGTTGCAGTTGAGCTAATCTGTACTCCTCAGGATTTTAAAAACATTTATACAGTAAACGTTAACTTCCTATGCTCCTTTGAATGAAGTCCCAGCCTATCCAGCCTACAGGTCAATTCCTTCATTCCTTGCAACATACTGGTAAATCTCTTCTTAACTCTGTCCAGCTTAATATTCTTCTTTGTCTGACTTGGAAACCAGAACATAGACACAATGCTACAGCAGATGCCTTGCCAACATCCTGTACAACCTCAGGATAACGTCCCAACTTCAACACTAAAAACTGAGCAACGCATGGAAGCGTTCTAACAGCATTTTAACGAAGCTGACGATATGTGACACGACTTCCATAGTCCATTTCATGACCTATTCACGTTTCTATTGCGCAGGACTATTCAAAGCAGGACTTGTAAATGTACAAGTGCTACATTCCTTTACAACTCAAACTGCAGTACCTTACATTTATCCAAGGTAATTTCTCTTTACCATCCATTTAATCATCTACCCGAATGATCAATGTCTGTTTAAAATTTCTATAACATCAGATAACCTTCTTCTCTGTCTACTGTACCACCATGGAGAATTTTTTTTTTAGATTAGATTACAGTACAGTGTGGAAACAGGCCCTTCGGCCCAACAAGTCCACACCGACCCGCCGAAGCGAAATCCACCCATACCACTCCGTTTACCCCTTACCTAACACTACGGGCAATTTAGTATGGCCAATTCACCTGACCCTGCACATTTTTGGATTGTGGGAGGAAACCGAGCACCCTGAGGAGAGTCCCTCAGCACAGAAACAGGTCGTTTGGCACAAACTGGTTCACACTGATCATAATGCCGGTCCACATTAACCGCATTTCTCTGTACTTGGACCATATCATTCTAATCCTTTGATATCCATGTACTTGTCCAAATGTCTTTTAAATGTTCTTCATGTACACTCAAAGACTTCTGCTGTCATCTCATGAAATGCATGTCGCTCATGTTGGTGTCAACCTCAAACTGATTATCCCTGCCTTCCATATTGTCATCTGAAACATTTACATAAGTCACAAACAAAGGAGCCATCGCTGATCCCTGTGGAACACTGCTGGTCACAAGCTTCCAGTCTGACAAACAACACACCAAAGCCTCACCCTTTCTCTTGTTGTTCATTGAATTTTGTATCCGATTTGCAAACTCACTGTGAACCACATCTGATCTAACTTTACTCGTTAGTCTTCCATGTTGAAACTAGTTAAACACTTTCCTAAAGCCTAAGTTAGCAAAGATATTTGTTCCTGCTTCATCACTCCTCTTGCCTACTTGATCAAAACCTCAAAAATTTGTGAGATCCAATTTCCACCTCACTAAACCATGCTGATAATCCCCTCTATTTCCTGGACTCTGAAAATGCTATCTTCCAAAAACACTTCAAAAAACTTGCAAACCACCAATTTCAAACTCACAAGCCTGGAGATTCCAGTTTTTTTTTTCCCTGTATCCATTCTTCAATAAGGTTCGTCACTGTCCAGTCATTTTAAATCACACCCATATTTAGAGATGACACAATTATTTCAGCAAGGAGTCTTGCAATTTCCGCGTTTACCTCCCATAATGCTTTGGGATTCAGTACAAACACAGGGTAAACCTCGATGCTAATTGAAACCAGCAACACAGAAAAATATTAACCCCGTGCTGCAATCTGTGAAAATTCGATAGTCAAAACGTTTCGTAAAGGTCACGATTTAAAGGGAAAATATCAACTTTTTTCTTTATGTCTAACAGAGAATGAAAACTAACAACTATTTACAACTAGTTTCTCTTAAACCCATCGTTTACCTTCCACTCCGCAATAATATTCCGATTCTAAAAGATTCCCAATAATGATTTAAAAAGTAATCATGGTTCAAAACCACTCAGCTTTTTCAAGTCTCATTTTGTGGATTTGTCTGGGAAGATTCTCTCCAGGTTTTCCTCGATGTTCTGCCATGCAAACACATTTCCAGGAAGGTACATTTGTAGGATCTCTTGAGCTGGAAATCTCTGACGCAGTCCTAGCTGTTGAAAATGTCCTGATTTATAACCCAAAACATCGGATTATTTCATTGGCTTTAATGTTATCAAAACGTGAAGTTCACACCTGATTTTGATTTCGGATCTTGATTCATAATTTAAGTTGATGGCAAACCAGCTCTGCTGGCTGTTTCGAACAAATATCACATTGTTCCCTTGGTCAGATCAGGTTGTTTTGTGTCCTTGCAAGCTTTTCAACTCTTTTTTTTCACACCACGTTCATAACAATACACCAGTCCAGGGTCTGGAGTTTTATACGCCTTTTACATTTTCTGAGATGTCCAGCAATTATTTTCCTGTAATATGAAATGTTTATCAGTATGTATTTCCATGATTTCTGTAGCGTCCTTAAATCTAACATATCGTTGGCGAACAGACTTACCAGACTGAGCTGTTCCACCTTGCTTGAATCCCTCTAAATGACGTTCTCTTCATCGAAACGTCTAAATGTCTCATAAAATAATGTAGCAGAACCTCTACGTACCAATTGCTCTAGCAGTTGATTCCATGTGCAAGCCATCCTCTGTGCGAAAAGGAAGTCTTGTCATTCGGTGTAAATCTTACGAGGTCTGGACTCCCGGATCCAAGGGAAAACGAACTTTGCTCTTAGCCTTATCGAGAGCACTCTTGATTTTATGAATCTCTATAAAGTCATCTTCGACCTCCGATGCTGCAGTACGACAAGGCAGAGCCTGCTCGTTGTATTAAAAATCCAGTCCTGAGAACATGTAGACTCTTTGTTGCATGAGGCCAGATAGAGTCGAATGCAATGCAGCCGCGAGAAACATCACCGAATCTCAAATTATTGATGCTTGGTCAAATAGTTTCGGAAAAGGTATCGTCCTCTTCACATATGGAGAGTGAACATTTGGTCTCGCTGTCTCCACAATAAAAAATGACGTGAAAAATTCTTTTAGTGCCTCTTCCATCTGCTGAGCTCAAAAGCAATGTCAACCTCCTTGATCTTTCAGGTAATATTTCTCGCGTTGTTCTCTTGCCAGATATGTATTTGTAGACCCTCTTTGGATTATCTTCAGCCTTGGCAGATTAAATTATTTCATATCCCCTCTTTCCTTCCTGGTCTGCACTTTATTGAAGTCCCTACAAGAAATTCACTTGAACCCTGTTGTCTGTCTGATATAGGATACTCTTTCGTTTTGATTTGTTCCTCAACACCTTTATTCAACAATGGTCACGCCTTGTGAGTGTCCAGCCTGACAAATTCAGCTCAGGTTGACAGCATATCAGCCACTAGGAAAATGTTAATCTATGATTAAAGTTGGAATAACAGAGTATTAGAAATGCATTACAGAATAAAATGGATTCCGCATAGCTTTGTTCAGACTAAATCAGACCTAACACGTTTACAAGTATTTTCAGATCGCAACAAGCACAATACATAAAGGGGAATGCAGTAAATGGAATATATCTGAATTTCTAAAATTATTCTGAACGGTGTTTTATACGATAGCACTTCACAAGCATAGAAGCTTAAACCAACACATTTGGGGGTATGTATTAGTTGAGGATTGGGGAATAAATGGAGAGGCGAGGTAATGAGGGCATTTTCATGATAGTAAATTGTAACTTACAGATTCCCGGAGCCAACAATATTGGTGCCACAGCTGTTGACAACATGTACTAATCACCTGTACAACATAAGTTAATGTACTGTTGCTCAGTTTGGAGATGACACAAAATAGATATGGAAGCAAGTAATGAGGACGGCACAGCAACGTTGTGGACGGACAGAATCAGGATAAACAAGTGGACAAAAACGTAGCAGCATATTATATGCAAAATAAAGAGGTTTATGCGTTTTGGCAGATATAAATATTAAGTGGGGAAATACACAGCACAAAGCATCAGCATACAGAGCACTTCGCTTCCTTGTACATGAAATATGAAAAGTTAGCATCCAGTTTCAGCAGGTAATCGCGAAGTCAAATAATTTTGTTTCACTTTACTTAAACGGAATGGGGACATATGTTTTTTTTTCAAAATACACATGGCATTAGTCAGATCAGAGCTGGATTAATGTGAACAAATTTAGTCCCGCTATTTTAGGAATAGCAGTTCAGGGAAATTTAACACAAATCATCCTGGATATGGGAGGATATTCTCGGGAGATGAAACTGAGAATATTGCCCCTATACTCATTGGAATGTAGAATAATGTAACAAGACTTTACTGAGATACATTAGATTATAAGGGACATGATAGGATAATTTAGGAGAGAATTATTCGCCTTGTCTGAGAATCGAAGACCAGAGAACATAATCTCAGAGTAAGTAGTAACCTATTTAAGAAAGATGTGGAGGAATTTCTATCTCTTCGAGCCGACTGAATATGTGGAAGTATTTACTGCAGGCCGCTCTAGAAATTGGCAGCTCAGTGTATCCAAGATGACACTGAGATTAGGGAGGGTGGTAAAAAAGGAGGGGGTGTGGCGTTGCTAATTAGAAATAGTATAATGGCTGCAGAAAGGCATTTCGAGGGGGATATGCCTTTGGAGGTAGTATGGGCTGAAGTCAGAAATAGGAAAGGAACAGTCACCTTAGAACATAGAACATAGAACAACACAGCACAGAACAGGCCCTTCGGCCCATGATGTTGTGCCGAACATTTGTCCTAGCTTCAGCACCCATTCATGTACCTATGCAATTGCCGCTTAAAGGTCACCAATGATTCTGACTCTGCCACTCCCACAGGCAGCGCATTCCATACCCCCACCACTCTCTGGGTAAAGAACCCACCCCTGACATCTCCCCTATACCTTCCACCCTTCACCTTAAATTTATGTCCCCTTGTAACACTCTGTTGTACCCGGGGAAAAGTTTCTGATTGTCTACTCTATCTATTCCTCTGATCATCTTATAAACCTCTATCAAGTCACCCCTCATCCTTCGCCGTTCCAACGAGAAAAGGCCTAGCAATCTCAACCTATCCTCGTACGACCTATTCTCCATTCCAGGCAACATCCTGGTAAATCTTCTCTGCACCCTCTCCAAAGCTTCCACATCTTTCCTAAAGTGAGGCGACCAGAACTGCACACAGTACTCCAAATGAGGCCTAACCAAAGTCCTGTACAGTTGCAACATCACTTCACGACTCTTGAATTCAATCCCTCTGCTCATGAACGCTAATACACCATAGGCCTTCTTACAAGCTCTATCCACCTGAGTGGCAACTTTCAAATACCTATGAACATAGACCCCAAGATCCCTCTGTTCCTCCACCTCACTAAGAACCCTACTGTTAACCCCGTATTCAGCATTCTTATTTGTCTTTCCAAAATGGACAATCTCACACTTGGCAGGGTTGAACTCCATCTGCCACTCCTCAGCCCAGCTCTGCATCATGTCCAAGTCCCTTTGCAGCCGACAAGAGCCCTCCTCACTATCCGCAACTCCACCAATCTTCGTATCATCTGCAAATTTACTGTCCCACCCTTCGACTCCCTCATCCAAGTCATTAATAAAAATTACGAACAGCAGAGGACCCAGAACTGATCCCAGCGATCCCCACTTGTAACTGGGCTCCAGGCTGAATATTTACCATCTACCACCACTCTCTGACTTCGACCGGTTAGCCAGTTTTCTATCCAATTGGCTACATTTCCCTGTATCCCATGCCTCCTGACATTCCGCATAAGCCTACCATGGGGAACCTTATCAAATGCCTTACTAAAATCCATGTATACTACATCCACTGCTCTACCCTCATCCACATGCTTGGTCACCTCCTCAAAGAATTCAATCAGACTTGTAAGGCAAGACCTACCCTTCACAAATCCGTTCTGGCTATCCCTAATCAAGCAGTGCCTTTCCAGATACTCATAAATCCTATCCCTCAGTACTCTTTCCATTACTTTACCTCCCACCGAAATAATACTAACTGGCCTGTAATTCCCGGGGTTATCCCTATTCCCTTTTTTGAACAGGGGCACAACATTCGCCACTCTCCAGTCCCCTGGTACCACCCCCGTTGACAGTGAAGATGAAAAGATCATTGCCAATGGTACTGCAATTTCCTCTCTTGCTTCCCACATAATCCTAGAATATATCCCGTCAGGCCCGGGGGACTTGTCTATCCTCAAGTTGTTCAAAATATCCAACACATCTTCCTTCCTAACATGTATCTCCTCTAGCTTACCAGTCCGTTTCACACGCTCCTCTTCAACAATACGGTTCCTCTCATTCGTAAATACTGAAGAAAAGTACTGAAGAAAACACCTTGTTGGGTGTTTACTATAGGCCCGCCAATAGCAGCAGAGCTGTGAAGAAACAGATTGGGAAACAGAATTTGGAAATGTCCAGGGTATTAGTCATGGGCGATTTCAACTTCCCAAATATTGATTGGAAGCTCTTTAGATCAAGTAGATTGCACGGGGCGGTGTTCGTGCAGTGCGTCCAGGAAGCTTTTCTAACTCAGTATGTACATTGTCCGACCAGAGGGGAGGCCATATTGGATTTGCTACTCGGTAATGAACCGGGACAAGTGATGGGCTTGTTAGTGGGTGAGCATTTTGGTGATGGTGACCACAATTCTGTGACCTTCACATTGGTTATGGAGAGAGATAGGTGCATGCAACAGGGTAGGATTTTCAATTGGGGGAAGGGTAAATACGATGCTGCAAGACAGGATCTAAGGAGCATAAGTTGGGAGCAAAGAATGTCAGGGAAGGATGTCATTGAAATGTGGAACTTTTTCAAGGAACAGATACGTCGTGTCCTTGATATGTATGTACCTGTCAGGCAGGAAAGAGATGGTCGTGTGAGGGAACCTTGGGTGACGAGGGAGGTTGAATATCTAGTAAAGTGGAAGAAGGAGGCTTACATAAGGCTGAGGAAACAAGATTCAGACAGAGCGTTGGAGGGATACAGGATAGCCAGGAGGGAGCTGAAAAAAGGGATTAGGAGAGCAAAGAGAGGGCATGAAAACTCTTTGGCGGGTAGGATCAAGGATAACCCCAAGGCCTTTTATGCATATGTGAGAAACATGAGAATGACGAGAACGAGTGTACGTCCGATCAAGGACAGTAGTGGGAGACTGTGTATTGAGTCGCAAGAGACAGAAGAGGTCTTGAATGAATACTTTTCTTCAGTATTTACAAACGAGAGGGACCGTACTGTTGAAGAGGAGAGTATGAAACGAACTGGTAAGCTAGAGAAGATACATGTTAGGAAGGAAGATGTGTTGGGCATTTTGAAAAACTTGAGGACAGACAAGTCCCGGGGGCCTGACGGGATATATTCTGTGATTATGTGGGAAGCAAGAGAGGAAATTGCAGAGAGGAAATTGGCAATTAACTTTTCGTCTTCACTGTCAATGGGGGTGGTACCAGGGGACTGGAAAGTGGCGAATGTTGTGGCCCTGTTCAAAAAAGGGAATAGGGATAACCTCGGGAATTACAGGCCAGTTGGTCTTACTTTGGTTGTAGGCAAAGTAATGGAAAGGGTACCGATGGATAGGATTTATGAGTACCTGGAAAGACACTGCTCGATGAGGGACAACCAGCACTGATTTGTGAGGCGTAGGTCTTGCCTTACGAGTCTTATTGAATTCTTTGAGGAGGTGACCAAGCATGTGGTTGAGTGTAGAGCAGTGGATGTAGTGTACATGGATTTTAGTAAGTCATTTGATAAGGTTCCCCATGGTAGGCTTATGCCTTAAATCAGGAGGCATGTGATAGAGGGAAATTTGGCCATTTGGATAGAGAACTGGCTAACCGCTCGAAGTCAAAGAGTAGTGGTAGATGGCAAATATTCCGCCTGGAGCCCAGTTACAAGTGGAGTTCCGCAGGGATCAGTTCTGGGTCCTCTTCTGTTTGTAATTTTTATTAATGACTTGGAAGAGGGAGTCGAAGGGTGGGTCAGTAAATTTGCAGACGATACGAAGATTGGTGGAGTTGTGGATCGTGAGGAGGACTGTTGTCGACTGCAAAGGGACTTAGATATGATGCAGAGCTGGGCTGAGGAGTGGCAGATGGATTTCAACCCTTTCAAGTGTGAGGTTGACCATTTTGGAAAGACAAATAAGAATGTGGAATACAGAGTTAACGGTAGGGTTCTTAGTAAGGTGGAGGAGCAGAGTGATCTTGGGGTCTATGTTCATAGCTCTTTGAAAGTTGCCATTCAGGTGGATAGAGCTTGTAAGAAGGCCTATGGTGTATTCGCGTTCATTAGCAGGGGGATTGAGTTCAAGAGTCGTGAGGTGATGTTGCAGCTGTACAGGACATTGTTAAGGTCACATTTGGAGTACTGTGAGCAGTTCTGGTCGCCTCATTTTAGGAAAGATGTGGAAGCTTTGGAGAGGGTGCAGAGGAGATTTACCAGGATGTTGCCTGGAATGGAGAATAGGTCGTACGAGGAAAGGTTGAGAATGCTAGACCGTTTCTCATTGGAATGGTGAAGTATAAGGGGTGACTTGATAGAGGTTTATAAGATGATCAGGAGAATAGATAGAGTAGACAGTCAGAGACTTTTTCCTCGGGTACAACAGAGTGTTACAAGGGAACATAAATTTAAGGAAGGGGGAGGGGGGATGTCAGGGGTAGGTTGTTTACCCAGAGAGCGGTGGGGACATGGAATGCGCTGCCTGTGGGAGTGGCAGAGTCAGAATCATTGGTGACTTTTAAGCGGCAATTGGATAGATATATGGATAGGTGCTTAAGCTAGGACAAATGTTCGGCACAACATCGTAGACCGAAGGGCCTGTTCTGTGCTGTATTGTTCCAGGTTCTATGTTCTATATTCTAAGACTGTGAGAAACAGATTTTAATCAACAAGGTATTCAAAGTTTATGTGCTATTGCAGGAACGTGAATCTGAGGATTATCAGATCAACTGTAATCTCACTGAATGGTGAGAGCAGACTGCACAGGTTGAATTGACGACTTCTGCTCTTGCATCTTATTATCTTTCCTTTCTGGACTTTCAATTGCTTCTGTTTTTCCTTTATCAGTGAATTTACCGGGCATTAGATGAAGAAGATTTACAGTGCGAAGGCTTAAAACCAAATATCACTTCAGCATCTGATGGTGTTGCCCAGTTGATTGTTGCCTGAATATGATTCGCTTTTGAACATGACAGGGAAAAGCATCATTCACAGTGTGCGGAAGCTGTACACGTGTTGTACGTGTGGGCAGGGTTTCACCAGATAATCTGCCGAGTCCGAACATAAATACAGTCAGACGAGGGAAAGACCATTCGTCTGTTTCGAGTGTGGGACAGAATTCACTTGATCCACTACGTTGTTATAACAACAGCAAGTCCGCATAGCGGAAATGTCTTTTAAATGCCCTGAACGTGGGAAGCGGCTTAAAATCTCTGAGAATCTGTTGACCCATCAATATGTTGACACTAATGAGAAACGTCATTTGCTCCCAAACTGGGCCTGGATTAAAGTGGTTAATTGGACTCTCTGTGCACGCGCCATCTCACTGTGGGGAGAGGCTGTTCACCTGCACTAGTGTGGAGGAGATTTGATGTGAAATCCAACCTACTGAAACAACAGCAAGTTCACAAGTGAACAAAGTGCCTCGTTTTTACTGTGCTTCATCGTGTGTCAAAGTCTCAACCAAAAGTTTTGGTTTGAATTCCAGCTTACTGTGGAGCTGTTCCAAAGAGTTTAATGTATAGGAAAGGATTAGAAGGATACGGGGCAATGGCAGGGAGATGGGGTTAGTCTGAATGCACATTTTGGTCGGAATGGGCCACTTTGGACCAAAGGGTCTGCCTCTGTGCTTTAGGACTCTATGACTCTAACAACCATTGCTTCTCTCCCACTGAATATCATATTGTACTTTCCCAATTCACTGGAGCGAACTTGACCCTCCACCCTGCAGGCTTCCCTGATGTTTGACAACCATGATCAACATTCGATATTATATGCAGATGCCGTGTAAAATGCAACATATTAATGTCAAATTTCCTGAGAACAAGATTATTAATTAGTCCTTCTGAGCACACATCACCAAATCCAAAATTACCTTGTCTCTAATTTGGATTACAACATACTCCTCCAGCTACCTGATACACACTTCTGTAATTTATTTTTCACAGCATTAGCAGTCACTTAGTTTACGCAGTTTAGATGTAACGTGAGATAATTCAGTATTACTGCAGCACCAACAATGCCAATTTTCCACAGCATAAGATATACAAAATTTGCACGACAATTTTGCACGGCAGAACACACCAATGCTTGTTTCTCATTGCTAAGATCCTCCCAAACCGATTCCGTGGGATCTGAGGGACATGGTCGGTCGCATTATTAGCGACAGACTTCGAGAAGACTTCATTGAGGCTCACCTCGACGCTGAGATGATTTGAAGAAATGTCCACAACGTTTTTTATCGTCGTTCTCTCTGCTCCCTCACACTCTCTGTATATCTGGTATAGCACCTACCCCTGAACAAGGCTTGCGCTCTATCTCCAAATAAAGTTCATGTACTTCCAATCACTGTTGAATTCAGCACCTTCCTTCCATCATTTGGTCTGTCGCCTATGCAATACACCCACACCAATAACACCTTATGGATTCTGCACTGTGGACTGACTCCCTCCAGGCACCTCACCATTCAGCAACACTCCCCCCGTACCACTACCTACAACAGTACGAACAGCTCATTCCCCACTTCCCTTTCTCCCATTCCAGGATAAACAGCCTGGAACAAGACAGAAAGGGCCAAGCCGGGTGGTGGAGTGTCCGATATCCGTTCCCATTCCCCCCCTCTCCACGCCATGTTGGTAGGACCTCTGCACGAGCCGGAGAGGACCGAGTGAATCGTATGGAAATTCTGTAATATTCACCTCCTACCAACTGAGTAAGAAGCAATGTTTTGTGGAGGGCAATTCTCACTTTAACTGCTCTGTCTTTTCCGCTATTTCTTTCCCTCCCAAAACAACAAATATCTCATTGCAGAAAGATGGAGACACAGAAATACTTAGAGACATATGTAAACACCACAATATACTAACATTCACAGCACATGCAATGAGATGGATCCGCACACATGTAGAGGCATACAGAGGCATACACAGTCACACACAAACAGATAAAACGCAGAGGCTAATACACGAAGGAACAAATGTATACACACAAATACACAGACACACAAACACATGAACAAACACACACGCACACATGCAGATACACAGAAACGCAGGCACTTGTGTCTATAAACGAGAGATAGATAGGTTTTTGATGACTAAGGGTACCAAGGGTTACCGAGAGATGTCACGAGAATGATGTTGAGAAACCTCTCAGCCAATATTAAATGACATTCAGATTCGATGGGCCGAATTGCCTAATTCTGCTCCTTTTTTTTAATGCTCGTGTGGTTTTATGCTATCTGGTATTCTCTTCCTGGGACAGGAGCAGAGAATGAGTTTAATACATATTTGATTGGAAAGAGTCAGTGGTAATATTGGACAGGTTTAGGGGGCTGTATAAGTCTATTCCGAATTATTCTGTCCTTATGTTTCAAAAAAGGTGACAATTTGTTGTTAGTTTAACACAGTTTTAAAATAATGGGTCCTGCAATGAAATAAGGATGTTCCTTTCCCTTTCGTGTTGTGCTGTCTGTGGTACCCTTTTCCTCAGGGAGCAGTAAAGACGTGTTTTTTTAAGATATTCAAGGCTGACCTCGCGTGATCTTTCCTGGACAGGAGAGTCAATGTTTATTGGGAACAGACCAGAGATAGATGGTCAGAGCATTCGGATAAGCCATGAGCATTCTGAATGGTGCAGCCGAATGGCCAACTTCTGCTCCGATCCATTCAGTTAGTCTGCAGATGTAGCAAGTGGTATGAAATGATATTGTTTCAGGGAAAGGTTAGCGGGTTTAATCGTAGCAATGTTTTACTGCATCTGGACAGCGAGACTGCAAATACAGGAGGTCAGAGTCGAAAAGTGTTGCCCTGGAAAAACACAGCAGGTCAGGCAGCATCCGAGGAGCAGGGAAGTCAATGCTTCGGGCATAAGCCCTTCAGCAGGAATGTCCCCGAAACATTCCAATGGGCCTTTTGATAAGAAGCATTATCATTTTCGGTATTGGATGCGAAATCTTTTTGAACCATACACGATTTTGTGAAAAATTCGCTGGACACATATTTTATCTTGTTAGGGTGTTTGAAACTACAGAATAAATGTTAAGAATAAAATGTGTTGATTGATAAAAATGCATAGGCGTGTACTGCACCTTTTAAAGAGAGTAAAAGTTGGCAAGGACTTAACAAACACAGAGCCTGCTGATATTTTTTTAAAAGTAACATTTGACTGAAAGAAACAGTTGAGCTGAGTGCTATGGTATACAACAAATTCGATTTAGGCCAATCAGTTTAACTTACGCCCCAAGAAACCAAAATCCAAACGAATTTGAATTTTAATGCTATAAAACCAACGAGACAATCTGGTGTTTTGTGGTATAAAATCGGGCATTTTGAACAGTTAGCCAGGGCGGCAAAAAGCACTAATAAATGCAGACTGCCTTCAGAATCGCTCTTTGAAAGGTACCTGTTTCTATGAAATCTGTGCAGTTGAAGACCGAAGAAAAGACCCGGGAAAACCTACAGATGAAGATTCCCAGGAAAATGGACATAACTCGCTGGGGGTTTTGAAGTTCTTTTTTTTTTGTAAATCTTAATCGGGTGGTTTTATTGGATCAGTACATTGCTGTAGAGTGGGAAGTAGATAAACTGATCAGACCAGGATGAGTCCAGTGTAGAAAGTTGTTGTTTAATGTTCTCTTTTTTCTCTTGGAGTTAAAGAAGAAACTATTATTGCTTTCTATAGATAGTGGAATTTGGTCGTTCTTTGTCACTCACACTTTTACAGACTATGAGGCGAAGTGATTTTTTTCTGTGTGTCTGGTTTAAATTAGCAGAAGGGCTTCGCACTTTGTCGTAACATTGATTTTTCTGCAGATATAATGAAGACATCAACCGATTTCTTAAAATTATGCAGACACAGGTAAACATACCATGAAATTATGCAGCTGGGATTTTGTTTTTATTTTGCTCAGAAAAGGCACTGTGTTTAACAGCAGTAATGATGCACTTGTATATAGGATCTTATCATCCATTGCAGAGAATTTTCAAAGAAACCACACGTGGTCCTTTTTGGTGTTCAGTTGGCATTATTGCATATTTTAACACAGAGAGGGATAAAAATGTTACCTGCCACAGAAGTAGCAGCCTAGTGCCCCCCTCTCTCATTTTCTTCCACCTGACAAGAGAAACAAATCCTGCGTCATCTTTACCAATCGTGCAGGTTTCCTGATGAAAGATTCTTTGGCATCTTTCCGCTATCTGATGTAAAGTGAATTGAACCACATCCAACTGTTCCGGGGAGATAGCCCATTACAAGCAGCTTGTGTGAGTGAAAGAACTTCAGAGGACAGAATAACATTTGGGACATTCTGTCATCTTTCCATTTGTTAAGAGTTCAGCTATTAAAGAACTCTGGAAAGCTTTCATTTTTTTTGTTTTGTCTTAAAAGGTGTGTGTTCATGTGTGCATGCAGCAGCACGTTTGTGTGTTTATCACATTTTTCTAGAAGATGAGCCAGGCTGACACTTATATCATTGGCCTTATCACTGAACTTTGAAATTTCTTGTAACCGGTGGAGAAGTGTGACTGCAAAAGGAATCAGTGACCCTGTAACATTGGTTGGAACACGAATGAGAAATTGTGAAAGAGCTGTAAAAGTGGGAATTCCCTTTCGCAGAAGTATGTGATGTCTAGGTGTTTGTATTGAACAGAGAAAGGAATGAATGGAAACCGTGCATACAGAAAAGTGCTGCTAAGACCACAACCAGATCAGCTACGAACTTAGTACCTGGTACAGCAGTGGCAAAGTGGTTTATGACCCATTCCTGCTCCTCACTCAAATGTTCCAATGTTCTATTCATCTCTGCACAGGAGCAGATGGAGGCAACTTGCGCCAAATACCTGGTCCACAGTAACATAGGATATCATTCAGTTCCACCAGACTGACACACACAGTATGGTGTGGGTTGGAAAATGTCATTGGGTAATACAAACTGGGTTCGAAAGACGCCTCTGGTCTCTTTACAGAGTGTATCCGTTCTGCAACCTGTGGTTCATTTTTTGGTCATGTAGTGGACCCAGATTCACTGTGAATACAACCCATAGACATCACTCAGAGATGATACACAAAATAATTTGCGCTCTCTGACTGCAACATTCAGGAAAATTACAACCATTAACTTTCCAGATACAGGATATGAGAACATAAGGAACAGGATGAGTTAATTCGGCCAGTTAATCCTGCTGTGCCATTGTGTACCATGATGGCAGATCCACTGTTGGTAACAATTCTATTCAATTCCCAATTCTTCACACCCTTCAACTAAATGATAGTGGGCAACAACCAATCCACCTCCACTGTTACTACTTTCAGTGATCTAGATCCCCGAACTCTCTCATCCAGATAGTTCCTGACATTCATTTCCCTCTGTGAGAAGAAAACGCTCCCCACACAGACAAAATGACCTAATGATGAGTTCAAAAGAGGTGAACACAGTATCCCAGCTGAGAGTGGCAGACCCTGACATCAAGGCCGGAGTTGACTCCGTATGCTATCAAGGAACGCTGACTAAATTAAATTTAGTGGGCATCAGCCACAATACCTCTTCTGGTTGGGGTCATCCATAGCACAACGCAAGATATGCGTGGTTTGTGGACATCAATCCTTTCAGTTCCAGGGCATCACTTCAAGAGATCCTCAGGGGAGCTTCCTTAGCACAAACAGCTCCAGCTGCTGCATCAATCCTTTCCACCACCTTAAGATCAGAAGTTGTGATGGTCACTTAAGATCAGACAATATTCATAACATTTTGTCCACTGTCAGCTCCTGAACCAGTCTGTGTCCATATGCAGCAAGACCCAGACAACATTCAGGCTTGTGCTGTTAAAGTGTCGGTAACATTCATAATATAGCATGACCAGAAACTGCATATTTCCACAGTTAAATGAGGAGCTCATTCAGCATCTCAATGTGGTTGCACCCGGATATGAGGAAGCAATTCAGGCCATCGAAACGAATGAACAAGAAGAGGGACAAACCATTCAACCCTTCTGCCTGTTCCACAAGAAAAGAAGCAGTCTCGGCAGTGAATCTAACTGCTAAACAGGAACGTGAAAAGTCCAATCAGACCTTTGAACGTGTTCCATGCGACCAGGACGAGAACATTCATCCCCTCAAAGGCTTTTGCAGAAACAGGAGGACGTCATTGATGCTCCAACGTGACAAATCAAAGGAGCAGAGACTGCACTCAGAGATGGCTCCCTGATGTTCCTCGTAGCCCCATTGCATGTTGAACGTGTGACATTTTAACAGTTTCCTGGCATGGAGGAGAGAAGCCAAATATTGTTTGTGAAGTCTCAAGGAGGCATCTTCCCCCTCGGAGAAGCCAGACCCATGTTCTCCATCGAGGACAGAAGCTGCCAGATGTTGTCACATTCATCTAAACTGTTCATGCCCGTTTGTATATTTTTTACATGTTCATTACATCAACCTACTTTTCCACATGTTTTAGTGTCAGCTGAAAATGTGGCTGTAGTGTTTTCTCTCCTATCATCCAAGTAATACAATGGATGTATATATTTGGGTCATGTGGTCTGAACTCTATGCAACCCCAAAAGTTGCCAACCACAAACGAAATAACTATTCCATCTCTCTGCATTTTCTTGGCTCACCGGCCCTCTATCCAGGTGAATAACCTACTCCCAAACCCATATCCTCTTATTTTACAGCTTAATATTTTGTGCAGCGTTTAATCAATGCCTTTCCAAAGTCCAGGTATGTTTTTTCTCCAGGATCTCTATTGGCTACTTTGCTTGTTATATCTTTATAGTATTCGAGCAAACAAATGCTTAATAAAATGCTGATTCTGATGTATTCTGGTTTTACTTGACAAATCCGCTGTTGATAATTAATTAATTATGGAGTTTCACAATTTCCCTTAATTCCCAACAGTTGGCTCACAAACTTTTATTGACAAGTGAAGGTGATTATCCTAATTCCTAACTTTTCTGTACACTCTATGTTCCCTTTCCATGTTCCTCTGTAAAGGTACAAAGCTTTAAAAGATCTGCTCCAATCGCTGTGTAATAGGCATGAGTGTCTGAATGGATTCTCTCAGTTCCTGACTGAGAGAATGGACTGAATGTCCCCATGGTGTTCCTACATTATAGTCTCGGTGGCCGGAATGTCCTGATTTACAGATTCAAAATCTGCTTCTCCTCCTCCTGATAATACATCAGAAGCCTGAGGGATTGTGGAATTTTCCTGTTGCTGTGCAACATTTTGAGGGGCTGAAAGGTCTCTTCATATTCTTTCACAACAGGCTCGAGATACTGAACAATGACCTCCTGCATTCCTGAAATGGGATCGAAGGAGTGATTTGTCTTCTATTCCCATACAGCAGACTCATGAGTGAATTACCTCCACCTTTCCGAAACAAGTCTCAAATCATTTGATCTCCTTCTTTAATTCTCGTGCTGAATGTCCTCCTGTTATTCTAGTGGACCAATCTCTTTCAGTTCCTGTGTTAGAGACTTGAGGAGGCTAAATGGACTGATCCTGTTGCTGCATAACAGGATACTGGTGCCTCATGGCTTACTCTGCGTGCAGTGTTATAGACTCGAGGGGATGATTGGCCTCCTCCTTTATCTGCATATAAGGATTCAGGGGCTGAATAACCTTGTCCTGTTCTGGTGTAACAGGTTCCAAGTCCTGAATACCCTTCTGCTGTTCCTGTTACAGGCTGGAGAAATGGAATTGGCTGTGACATTGGCTTCTGTTGCTGACCCTTTCTGGTGTTCTACTTAAAACTAAGACTAGAGTTTCCATTCTTGTAAACTCTAATGCATATTTGATCAATGTGATATTCCTTTCCATGTAAGTTAACTGCAGGAATCAGTTGGAGGCAGCATCTCTGATCTGCTTCCAATATAGCAATATCCTTTCTTCAGTGAGGAGACTAAGTCTGTGCACACTACTCCAGATGTGATCTGATTAAGATCCTGTCCAGCATCAGCAAGACTTTACTAGTCTGCTGTAAAGTTCCCACCCAGGTTAGAGCAGATTCAGCTGTCTGGGGGAATGCATAACATTGTTGAAAGATCATTGTCCTTCTCTACTCCACCAGCATACCGGGAGATCTAGTGGAAATGTCATAATAACACTTGAGAAGAATGAATAACGTGACGAGATTATCTCAATGTCCAAATAGGCTTCACAAAATACCTCAGCTGAATCTACCATTAATCTCCCAAGCGATGGCCACATCACTCAGATTCCACAGAATCTAGTAAGGTGAAGCTCAGAAACAGCAAGAAGAAGCAAAGATTGATGGAAGTTATATGTCAAAGTGAAAGTTGCAATACAAATGTTGGGTATGTTATAAAACAGGAAATTATATATCCAGGTTTGTGGGTACCGCAGTAATAATGAACAGTTTCAAGCTATATCTAAACTGTGGTAACCTACGTGAATAATAATGCTGGGAAAATGGATTTCATTAGCGTATTTGAAATGGTTTCCTTTAACAGTATGTTAAGCACTGAGTTAGAGGTGAGGCTATTTTGAAATTGATGTTATGTGATCAGAAGAGCCAATTGAAAACCCTGCTGAAAAGGAGGTTTCGGGAATAGTAATTATAATTTATTGAATTTTATACGACGTCTGAATACAAACAGTTGTTTTTGAAATTGTAGTTATAAAGTCATGCAATTCACGAAAGTATGAGGGGAAAATTAGCTTCAGTGAATTGGAGATGTACATGAAAAAGATTTACTGTAAGACAGACAATGGTTGTTGTTTAAATAAACACTTTAAAATGTACAATACACACAGACGGCAGAGGGAACCCATAGGCATAGCCTTCTTTAACCAACATATAAATTGTCAGAGCTATACAAATGTATGGTTAGGCTAAGATGGAATATTGTGTGTAGTTCTGGGAGCCATATTACAGAAAGGATGTGATTGTATTGGAGGGTGTACAGAGGAGAATCACCAGGATGCTCCCTACGATGGAGCATATCATCTATGGAGAGAGGTTTGATAAGCTCCAGTTGTTTACTTTGGAGCAGAAAGGATGATGGAGAGGTGATTCAGCAAGATGTAATTACGACGGAGATTTTCAGAAATATTTTTGCTGTAGACACAAGCCTAGTGTGCAAAATCAAATCTTATGCGATTGTGCCAAATATTTGGACATGATTACAGAATGGGGCAGCTGGCAGGAAAGTTTCTGATTTTAATTTTATGACCAGTTGTATTTTCTAGGATAAATACAATAATATACAGTGAAAAGCTTTCACTTGTTGCCACATAGTGATACCATTTTGAATAATTGAAGACAATGTAATAAACAGAGGATATAACTTGAAGAGAGTTGATGTGTTGTGAGCCAGCTCCTCACCACCGACCACTCCTGCAAGCCATCCCCTCCATGACAGCTTCATCCCCATCTACACCATACCCCAACAACATCGAAGTTGCTGATCCTCAGGCACGATGTTTGCCACTCGGCAGATACTCCTCAATCACCGGCTCATTGTCCCATGTGCCATCCCGTTCCAATGTCAGAAACATGTCTATTACTAGTGGGGCCCAGCTCTATGATGTTGCCATGATACCCTTCCACTAACCGTTTCATCACCACCAGTGCAGGACCCAATCAGCAACAAATCTCCAATCCTCAGCAATCTCCGTTTGCTGCTGAGGCCTATCTCACCTTCTACTGATGTAGCAGCTGCCAATTCAAGGTCCTGTACTTGCTCCGGAATAGTAAGTAAGGACTCACTCTCCTCCGCACTGCGCTCAGATTGAGGTCCAAATTCTGTGTCCAGCTTGAGGTCAGTAGGGTACAGAGAGAAAAGTGGGGGCGAAAATAAGAAAAAAGGAAGCAGGTCAGAGTGTACAAGCTCCAGCAAAGCAGCCCTTGGACCTGAAACATTGGCATAAAAGGATCGTTTTATTGGCGACGAAGGCTCGTGGAGTATCTGAGGAATATGTCCTTGGGTCCCAGCTATTCCCAAATATCTCAAATATTTGTTTGACGTAATCAATTGCAATATATCTCAGTCTGCTATGGTAGAAATGCATTGAGGAGATTCTCGGTCATGATGAGAACGTGGAAGGCTCAATGTGTTTAATGACCCACTCCTTTCCTGATGTTTCTGTGCAGTATGTGGGAAAGCTCTTTAAATGTTGTCACATGGTCTCAGATGTTAGGAAGGAGGTCTCTGCAGTGTCGACATGACTGTGTTTCCCATTCCCTTTTCTGATAACGAGGCTGGTGACGGATGTTCTGTAATTGAGTGTCTTGCTTGGCCGTTTCCGAGACTATTGAAAAGATCATCACATGTCTGTGTGCCTGGAGTCACTTTTCGGCCACAAAAGGAAAGCACGGGAGATCCACTTCCTGAAAGTATGTTGGGGACGGAGATCTAAGTTTACAACCAACATTGGACACAAGGTAACTATTACTGGCACCAGATTTTAGATGCCAATATTTTTAACTTTGTTTTTAACTTCCACCAGCTGCCAGAGCATTACCCTGGTCTGGATTAGTAATCCAGTGACATTTCCACAACAGCACCATCTCCACATGGGGACCTGTCGGAAACCACTCTGAGCAGGATATAACTCCCACCAATTTGACTGTCATGATGGAATTGAGGAGGTGATATTTGTCATACTGTAATTAATCTCCTCTTAAGGGAATTGTCATAGTAATTTTCCACATTTCTAGACAGATGTCAGAATTGGAACTGTAATGAAACAACTTCCCCAAGGACACGGCTTGTTGTACATTGCCTGTGTCATATCTACTGTGTTCATATGTTTCCTCATGTCACATAAAGTGAATCAGATTGTTTAGAAACTGCCATCTGTGGTTCTGTGGGCATTCTGACGAGGTGAGGAGGATCATGGACACAACACTTCTGGCTGAGTATGGAGTAGACACTACATCCTTATTATTTGTACTGATCCTAACTGTTCCATTAGTTAGGATGGGGGCATGTGTAAAATCCTCACCTGAAGTGAGTTGCTTAAACCGTTTATGACTGGATGTGGCAGGACTGCAGAGCGTCGATCTGATCAGACAGCCTTGGAATCATTCCCACTCGGCAGGTGTTAGTTCCACTGTTTGGAATGCAACCAGCCTTATGATTTGCCATCAGTTTTAGGGGTACACATGGTTCTGACCCTGGCATTTTTACCCACACTCGTCACTGAACCATAGATCAGCTTGATGGTAATGGTAGAATGACGGATGATCACGGTCAAAAACTTACAGATTATGTTTAAATATAATTCTGCTTCTGTTGTTGCTGCTGTCTACAGCACCACATGGAATACACAGTTTGAGCTATAATATCTCCAATACAGTTCTGCTACCTGTCCCCCAGTTCACACTGAGACGCCTTCACCCATCAGCCTCTACTCAGTGACCTGCTCTGGTTTCTGATGTGGTAACACTTCCGTTTTTTTTTATTCTCGTTCAGCTGCAGGTCCATGGTATCACACTTACAAATTGTCTCATTCCCCAACACCCCTTAACATGTTCATCTGAATGCTTTCCCTTCTAGTATGTGCTACATTCTGTGTTTAGAGTGAATGCATTCCTCCCTCTGTTTCTCTCCCTGACTAAGACAGTAAGAGCTCTGTAGTGCCAGTGATACCAGGTTTACGTCATTTCAGAAGCAATGAATTTGTGGATCTTGTGTTATCTTTCACTTCCCGGTATGTAGCTCTCGAGGTTGGACAGGAAGTTTTAGCAACGTTGACATATGTCTTTGAAACGTGTTGAAAAACAGAAATTGCTGGAGAAGTTAAGCACTTCTGGCAGTATTAGTGGAGTGAAAGTAGAGTTAATCATTGGGTCCAGTCATCAATCTTCAAGGCTCAGTTTTTTTTTGTTCTGTTTTCAGATTTCCACTATCCACAGTTATTTGTTTAATTGAAAATGTGTTTTGTTCATTTCTGGAGAAACACAGCAGATCTGGCAGCATCTGTAGAGACAGACAAACAGAGTTTTTTTTAGATTAGATTACTAGATTAGATTAGATTAGAAGTAATCTAATCTAATCTAATTAGATTGTGAAGGGAGGAAATGGGTTCCTGAATTAAGTTCAAGATAAACGATTCACAAGCAGGGCAAGTCCATTGGGAGAGCAGGAATGCATGAAGATTGGAGAACATGCATAATGGGATCAGGCTGTCGAAGTATGGAATTGAATATTAACTCCTTCAGGCTGTAACCTACTAAAATGTAAAGTGAGGTGTTACTCGAGCTTGGGTTGTCCTTCATTGGACCATTGCAGCAGCCCAGGACCAAAATATTAGCATTAGACCAACGTAGGTTACTGAAATGGGAAACAATGAGAGGGTAAGGGCTCTTCTTACAGACAGAATGGGAGTGTTCCTCAGTGCAGTCTCTGGTTGGTCTCCCCAATGTAAAGGAGATTGCATTGTGAGCAGCAATGAAAAGAAATTGGATTGAACGAGTACAAGTGAAATGCTGCTCCATCTGGAATGTGTGTGTTGGGTTGTTAAGGAATGAGGAAAGAGTCAGCGATCTTTTCAAATGTCCAAAATTATTTCTTCTTACGTGTTGACGACATAGTTCCACAATTTGGAGACAGTAAGTACTACAGGTGTGGGAGGCCAGAGTTAATAAAATTGGAGCTGGAGAAACACAGCAGACCAGACAGAATCAGATGAGCAACAAAGGCAATATTTATATCTTCGACCTTACATCAAGACTGACGAGAGGGAGGGGAGCTCAGAAATGGAGTGATGGGATATGGAAGGGCGAAGGGTAGGTATGATGGTGGTAGGTACATACAGGTATGAGGTTACTGTGATTGGTCAGTGGGAAGGCTGGAGCGGATATATGAGTGAGAAGATGGACAGGTGGATCTGGTCAGGGAGAAGGGACATGGGATAAGGCTACAGACGGACGGAAATTTAGCTGCTGCAGTCAATATTGAGGGTGGGAATTCGGGTTGGTTCTTGCGTGCACAGCACTGAAGCTGTTTCAGCAGTACCTGATCCTGCACCTCCCCCTCACCCCCCGCCCCCCACCCCAGCTCGTCTCCAACGCCCGATGTGGTCTCCTCTTTATCAGGTAGAGGAAAAGGGAGACTCAGGGAAATATTCATGGAGCATCTGCTGTTTGCACGCTTTAACCAACCTAACATCCAGTTGCCATCCATTTCATTCACTTCCCCACCATGCTCATCTGTCAACAGGTCCATCTTTGGCCTCCTCCACTGTCAGATCGAGGCCAAACAGAAACTGGGGAACACAACCTGATATTTCAGCTGGAGAACTTACAGCTCAATGGTCTCAATATTGATTTCACCGGCTTCAAAATCTCCCCACCTACAGCCTTATTTCATGTTCCACCTTCCCTGACCTGACCTAAGCTGTTCATCTTCCCAATCATATATCACTTGCACCCTTCCCACTGCTCAATCACAATATCCCCTACTTTCATTCCCTATCGCCATCTCACCTACCCTTCTCCCAGCCCCACGCCCCTCTCTCTATTTACTTCCCGGATCCCGTCCCCCGCCACAATCCTGATGAAGTCTTTCAGCCTGAAACGTTGACGTTCCTGTTCCTAGGATGCTGTCTGACCTGCTGTGTCTTTTCAGCTTCATATGTATTGGCTACATAGTTGCACTTTGAGAGCTTAGCAGCAACAGATTTTATTGTGCTCTTTCTACTTTTTTTAGTCTGTTTACTGACAAGCTGATATCGACATTATCATTCCAGGGTCAAGGAAACAGTATCTTTGACACTAATGCTCCTGTCTGCTTCGAACTGATTTCCTTTGTTTCAACCGTACTTTCAAGTCCGCTGTTCGCAATGGCATTGAAAATTTAACTCTTGTTATGCTGTAGCTTATTCGCACCATGAACAATATACTGCACAACTTCCTTGTTCTTATACTCCACACATCTATTCATAAACCCAATGATCCATTAAGTCCTTCTACACAACAGTTTCAACTTGCCTGACCATTTATAACTTCCTGTCTTCTATGTGTCTCTCTCCTTGAATGGGGTGATTACAGTTACCAGTCCTCCCTCACTCCAAAGTATCATGAAAGATCGCCAGCAATGCCTCCACAATCACCTTTGATATCTCTTTAGAACTACGAGGTGTAGTCCAAGTGGTTTCGGTTATTGATCCAACTTCACCTTTCCCAGCACCTTCTTCTTACTGGTGGTCACTCTACTTACCTCTATCCCTTCACTCTCTGGAAGTTCTGACATTTTGCTGGTGTCTTCCACCGTGAAGACTGATGCAAAGTACCTATTCAATTCCTCTTTGCTTCCTATAACTATTCAAACCTCATTTTGCAACAGTACTTTATTTATTATTCACTCCGTCTTCCCCTTCTTATATACCTAAAAATCTCTTGTAATATTCTTTTACATGATTAACAATCGTAATATTATATTTCACCCGCTCCTCCCATTTGCTGTTATTAGCTATCCGTGCTGGAATTTGTAGGTTTCGTAATCCTTTGGATTCCCAATAATCTTCACCACATTGTGTGCATTGTCTTTTGTTTTTATGCTCTCCCTGAGTTCGTCTTCTGCTGAATATCGTTCTTCTTACCTGGGATGAATTTCTGATGTGCTGCTGAAGTATCTCCAGAAACCCCTGTCTTGCTGCTTCACAATCTTCCCGTGCTCAGCTCCCCTCCCAACTAACTCTGGCTAACTCCTCCCTCATATCTTTTAGTTACATTACTCAACTATAAGACATCTCATCAAGAAGTGGGCAATAGATGTAAACTGAAGGAGGGATGATTGAAACATGGGACACGAAGAACGATTGGAGGATTTATTAACTAGATCAAAAGAGAGCGCGAGATAGACAGAGAGAGAGAATATAGACGTGGAGATGTAAAAATAGAGAATTCCACATGATTGATGGAAGTAGATGCACTTCTGTATTTGACAATTCCTGTGTGTTGTGGTCTTTTGTACAGTGTATGTGCAACAGATTAATATGTTGCAATGTTTGGCCCTGTGCCAGAACTTTTATCTCTATCAATATGACAGGCAACAGTTGTTTACAGAACCCAGCAGGCTAATGTATATGTTTCCCGGTAGAAAATTGATTAACTGAAATAAATTGGAAGATCAGAAGCAGGAATGTATAACATACATCCTGATAAAATTAGAGATTAGGTCTGGGAATGCAAGGAAGGGGCAGGAGGCAGAGGGGACGTTGAGAGAAGGGGAACATAACATCTCAGCTGAAAATTAAATAACATATTAATGTTTTATAAATTTTGTACATCGCATGCATCATTTTTGTTATCTATGTCTCTCTTGTTCATTCTGAATATGGGGCACACATATGAACAGTCTTATCTATCTACACACACACACACACACACACACACACACACACACACACACACACACACACACACACACACACACACACACACACACACACACACACACACACACACACACACACACACACCAATCATTTTTCGGCCATTCCATTTCAAATTATCCTGTTTTGTTGACATTGTCACTTGCCATTCTTCCTTCCGAATATATTCCGTTTCTTTCTCTGCATTTTATTATATTCTGTCTGTCAAGAAGACACTGGGGACTGGGGGGATGTCAGTTTACTTCTCATAAGTCTCCATAGTCACTATCTTCTATCCCTTTCTGTTTCTTCGCCGATGAAAAATACATACTGTGTCTGACCCTTGACTCCCAATCAACAGGTCATTTTTGTTTAGATTCCCTACAGTATGGAAACAGGCCCTTTGGCCCAACAAGTCCACACCGACCCTCTGAAGAGTAACGCACCCAGACCCATTCCCGTACCCTATATTCAATCCTGACACTATGGGCAATTTAGCATGGTCAATTCACCTAACCTGTACAGCTTTGGACTGTAGGAGGAAACCGGAGCACCCGGAAGAATCCCACGCAGACACGGGGAGAGCGTGCAAACTCCACACAGGCAGTTGCCTAAGGCTGTTCAGTGAACAGAACATTCACTTTTGGGCGAGGGCTGCAACAAATCAAAAAAGGAAAAGGGAGAGAAACTGTGCAATAAGATGTTTGCATCATTATAAACAAATAATTGAATTACATTGTGTAAACGATACTTAACTGATAAGAGGTATGACAGTAAAATCCAGCGAAATCCATATTTCTGGTGTATGTTCAGGTCAGTTGTGCCCAGAGACAGTTTTTATATGGGAAGTTGTTGTGGGGAAGGAGACTTCAGTGTGGTAAAAACATCTCGATTGTCTCTGTGTACTGATGATTATTCAGGCAGGTTACTATCCTATCCTCGCTCTTGTTAGTGTTCCTGGTGAGTTTAACTCTGTCGATTTACTAATCCTCTAACCCGTTGTCAACGTCATCGTTTTCTCTGCTATGTATATTTGTCAAAGATCCAAACTATTGTCTTTGCTTTCAATCACAAACTCCATTTCTATTCCATGAATTTCATATCCTTCGCTTACAAACGTCTGAGGAGAAACAGAAGTGTCCATAACCACGATTACCCCATTTTGTCCTGAGCTGATATATATTTCAATATTCCGTCTACCACAAAACCTGTCCCTCACCACCTTCACAATATCCCCAGTTTTCGGTTCTGCCTCATCGCTGTTTCCACACCTTTCCAGTTACAATTCTCTTCTGGCAACTCTTCTCATTACACATATTTTGATCAAAACGTTTTCTTACCTCGACCTGGACCTACGCCAGGGGATGGTCACAGCTTTGTGTCAACTGTTTCAGTATAACTTGTAACCTCGCACGAGGGAGAACACTATGCTGTCAGTGACCAGGAAGTGACAGTTTATTGAACTGTTTTGATTCTAGAAATTTCTCAGCAGGAGTGGGTGTCACGTCCATCATCTCCCAATTGCAGTGCTCCGATGCATTCACACAGTGAAGGAATCCATCTCTGCCTCCTGCTGAGGCACTGTCTCCACAATGGAAGGTACCGAAAATCTTCCAGAAATACTATGGGACAGACTGACTGGAGAAAATAAGAAACTGTGCTTGATTAGATTTAATAAAGATAACTTAGTCAAAAAACTAATTAAATTAAAGGTTGGCAAGTTACTGCACTAAATCCCAGTGTTTTCAGGGAAGTGGCATTACAGCTAGTGAAAGAGTTAGACAGTCATACAGGACAGAAACAGACCCTTCGCTCCAACCACTCCATGCTGAATATTCCAATTCCAAATTAACTTAGTCCCACCTGCCCGCGCTTGGCCCCTATCCCCCCAACCTTTCCTATTCATGTACTTATCCAAATGTCTTTTAAATGTTGTAATGACAAGAACAAAATATTGATTACCCTTCAAAATTATTTAGATTCAGGAAATTCGGGTTCCTGCAGACTGGAAAGTGGCTATTGTAATCCTAAATATGTAAAACTGGAGTGGGAGGGGAAATAAAAAAAATAAATAAACGGGTACGTTGGTGTCACTCCTGAGGAAAATATTAGAACCTACTGTGAGAAATTTTATAACTCGACACTTGGGAAATCATGGTGTGACTTGGCAGAGTCAGCTTAGATTTAGAATCCGGAAACCATCGTTGAGAAACCTGTGAAGTTTGTGTTAGTTGATGCATCCACAAAAGAGAACTAGTGGGAGAGGTGTATTTGAATTTGCAGAATGTTTTTTACATTGTTGCTAACAAGTGAGCAAAGGAAGTTGGAGTACATTGAAAAGATGCGGACGGGGGCAACTGGATATACCACATGGATTGAGAATTGGTCAGTGGAAGCAATATTGAACTTCTTGTACTTTTATGGACCGAAGGCAGTTACTCATGGAATATCACATGTTTCAGTGTTTGAACCACAATAATTTGCAAGGCATAGAAATGATTTGGATGTGAGAAATAAACAGCATGCATCTCATTTTGTATTGTTTAAATGGTACAAGGTTGAGAAGTGTTGTTTTTCAAAAGGACCTGAATGTCCTTGATCATGAGTCACCAAAAATAGCACCTCCCAGGGTGTTAAGTATTGAACATCTTGTATGGTATGTTGCCCGTCATTGTAATATGATTCAAGTGCATAAGTAAAGCCGTCTTCCTGTATTAGTCGGGCCATTATGAGAGAGTATTTGGGGCACTGTGAACAGGTATGATCTCCTTTGTAAGGCATGATCTCACTAACACAGGCACAGCTCAAACAAGTAACAACAGTCTAATCCATGAGATGATGACACCATGAGGAGACAGTGATGGAACTGAGTATTTAATCTTTAGTGCTATGAGACAAGGAGGGTTGATTACGTTGAAACGTGAGGGTTAGCGACGATCACATATTTGTAAAAGAGACACTGTTTGGGTGAGAAATAATTCACTTATTAGATTTATTGTCACATGTGCCAAACTCCAGTGAAAGCTTTATTTGCAAGCAGTACGGACAGATGACAGCAAGCAAGGGCACACAGATCATAGGGTGAAAAATAAACTTAGACAGAGTAAGGCGTGCAGGTTACAATGCGCAGGACATTCAAAAACACGATTAACATGAAGAAGATCACCATTAATTGGAGTTACAGAGCCCATTCATCAGTCTAATATAGTATTCCTAATACATTATAAGCCACAATGATCTCTCCCCACATTAATGTGCCGTGGGGATGAGGTCCTACAAGAAGAACTTAGGGAGTTAGGAACCAAGTTAAAAAAAAGTAGTATCTCAGAGGTAGTAATCACAGGATAGCTACCAGTGTCAAGTGCTAGTCAAATATTGTGAAAGGGGTCATGAGGTATCCTTAGCGAACAGGATTAAGGAAAACCTTAAAGGATTTTGGTCACATATAAGAAGCAAGAGGGTAGCTAGAGAAAGGGTGGACACACTCAAGGACAAAGCAGGAAAGATATGTTTGGAGGCAGAGAAAATGGGTGAGATTCTTAATGAGTAATTTGCATCGGTATTCACCAAGGAGAGGGGCATGGTAGATGTTGAGGTTAGGTATAGAACTTTGATTACTCTTGCTCAAGTTTGCGTAAGTAGGGAGGAAGTGTTGTGATTTTCAAAAGGCATTAAGAAGGACAAGTCCCCAGGTCTGGATGGGATCTACCCGAGGTTACTGAGCGATGGGAGAGAGGAAATAGCTGAGGCTTTAACATATATATTTGCAGCTTCATTGAACACGGGAGAGGTCCCTGAGGAATGGATAATTGCTAATGGTGTCTCCTTGTTTAAGGGGTAATCCAGGTAATTACAGACCTGTGAGCCTGACGTCAGTGGTAGAGAAGCTACTGGAGAAGATACAGAGGGATAAGGTATATACCCATTTGGAATAAAATAACTTCTCAGTACTAGGTAGCATGGTTTTGTGCAGGTACTGTAATGGCTTACAAACTTAACAGAATTGTTAGAAGAGGTGACAAAGTTGATTGATGAGGGAAGGGATATAGATGTTATACAGATGGACTTTAGTAAGGCGTTTGATAAATTTCTCCAGGGGAAGCTGATGAAGAAGGTGAAGTTGCATGGGTATTCTAGCTAGATAGATAGAGCACTGGTTTGGCAACAGGAGACAAAGAGTAATAATGGAAGGGAGCTTCTCAAAATTTAGATCTTTGACCCTTGCTGGGACCATTGTTTTTTGTGGTATACATAAATGATTTGGAGGAAGATGTAGCTTGTTTCATTAGCAAATTTGCACGTGACACTAAGATTGGTGGAGTAGCAGACAGTTAAGACAACTGTCCATGAATACAGCAGAAGAGAGATAGGTTGGGGAGATGGGCACAGACATGACAGAGGGACTTCAATCTGGACAAATGTGAGGCGACGCCTTTTGGACGATCCAATCCAAGAACGAACCATACAGTAAATAGAAAATTATTGGGGAACATTGATGTACAGAGACATCCAGGTGTTCAGATCCATTGTTCCCTGGAGGTGGCAAGGCAGATCAGTAGGGTGTACGGCATGGTTTTCTTCATTGGACCTGGTATTGAATATAAGAGTTGGCAGGTCATGTTACAGTTGTGTAAGACTTTAGTTCAAACACATTTTGGAATACTGCATGCAGTCTGGTCGCCACACTAGCAAAACGATGTGGATGCTTTGGAGAGGGTGCAGAGGAGGTTCACCAGGATGTTGCCTAGTATGAAAGGTGCCAGCCATGAAGAGAGATTGAACAAATTAGGATTATTTTCATTAGATAGACGGTGGTTGAAGAGGAACCTGATCCTTGGATGGCGAGGGATATTGAGGCTCTGGTAAGGACTGTAAAGAAGGCATAATTTGGGTTTAAGATATCGGGCTTAAGTCAATCCTTAGATGACTACACAAATTGTAGAAGAACCCTTAAGAGGGGAATCAGAAGCCCAAAAAAGGGCATGACATGGACCTCTCAGAAAAGGTGAAAGATAATCTCAAGAGGTTCTCTCCCCATATTAAGAGTAGAAGCGTGGCTCAGGAGAGAATAGGTTACCTTGCTACCTTAAAGCACAAAAAAGTGAATAACTCCCTGGGCAATAACATGTCCATCCTCGGATGTTATGGGAGGCGAGGGAAGAAATTGCAGGGGCCCTTGCACAGATTCTTGCTTCATCGTTTGCCACTGGAGTGGTTCCATTGTTTAAGAAAGGTAGCAAAGACAAGCCAGGGAGCTCTTAGTCAGTAAGCGTAATATCAGTGCTAGGCAAGTTGTGGAGAGGATAATGAGAGACAGGATGAACCAACATTTGGAAATTCAAGGTCTGATTAGAAGTAGTCAGCATGGATTTGTGTGCGGGAAATCATGTCTGACAAATCTTTTGAATTGTTTCAAAGAGATAACCGCGAGAATAGATAAGGGTAGGACAATGGATGATCTGTATACGGACTTCAGTAAGACTATTGACAAGGTCCCATAGGGGCAGGTTAGTCAATGAGTTTAGGTGACATGGGATCAGAGAGAGCTAGCTAATTGGATTCGAAATTGGCTCGATGGTAGGAAGCAGAGAGTGATGGAAGACGATTTTTTCTCAGACTGAAGGCCTATAACTAATGGTGTGCCACAGTTGTCGGTGCTGAGACCTTTGTTATTTGCTATTTACATAAACGTCCTGGATGTGAATGCACAAGGTATGATATGGACCATAAGACATGGGTGCAGAAATTGAAATATTTAGTCCATCGAGTCTGCTCCACTATTCAGTCATGGTTGGTATGTTTCTCAACCTCATTCATCTGTTTTCTTGCCATAGCCCTTGATCCCCTTGACAATCAAGAACCTGTCCATCTTAGTCTTATATATACTCAGTAACTCAATGCCTTCTGTGGCATTGAATTCCATGGATTCCCCAATCTCTGACTGAAGAAATTGCTCTTATCTCCGTTCTAAAAGCTGTTCCTTTTACTCTAAGGCTGTGCCCTCAGGTCCTAGTCTATCTTACCAATGTAAACATCTTCGTAACATCTATCTGTCCAGACTATTCAGTATTCGGTATGTTTCAATTAGATCTCCCATCATCCTTCTAAAATCCATTGAGTATAGATCCAGATTCCTCAAAGATTCCTCATATGTTAAGCTTTTCATTCCTGGGACCATTCTCGTGAAACTCCTCTGAATACGTTCCAAGGCCAATACATCTGTTCTGAGATATGGGGCCCAAAACTGCACAACATACTCCAAGTACTCCCAAGAAGGTTACCACGTTTATGGATGATACAAAGTTAGGAGGTATCGTTGATAGCAATGAATGTAATCAGAAATAATAGAGGGATTTTAATCTGATGGGAAAGTGAGCTGAGGATTGGCAACTGCAATTAAATACAGATAAATCGGAGGTGTTATACTTCAGAAAGTAAAACAAAGATATTGCTTATACAGTAAATAGTCAGGTTCTGAGGAGTGTTGTGAAACAGAGGGACCTCGGACCACAAGTCCATATTTCATTAAAAAACAGCATCACGGGTAGACAGGGAAGTAAAGAAGGTATTTAGTATGCTGGCCTTCATCGTACAAAGCAGTGAATGCAGGATTTGGGACACTATGTTACCATTCTGTAAGTCGTGGTGAGGCCACACTTGGAGTATTGTGTACAGTTTTGGTCACCCTGTTAACCTGAAAAGAGGGCATAGAAGTTTGAAAAGGATGTTGTCAGGACTAATAGCCTAGAGTTATAGGGAAGGGGTTGGCCAATTTCGGATATCATCCCTTGTAATGTAGGAGAATGAAAGGGTGGCGTTCTGGAGATATATAATATCATGAGGGCCATAGATAGGATGAATGCATATAGTCATTTTCCCAGCGATGAGGGATTGAAAACTACAAGGTATAGGTTTAGGGTGAGAGGGGAAAGATTTAAGTAGGACCTGAGGGGCAACTTCTTTATACATAGAGTGTTTTTGAAATGGAATGAGCTGTCAGAAAAAAACTGGTTGAGGCAGGTACAATAGCAACATGCAAAAAAACAATTAAATGCATAGATTCGAAGAGTCCAGCGTGATTTGGTTCAAATGTGGGCATCTGGAATTAGTTGAGTGGGCAGCACAGACCAGTTTGGGCCGAAGGGCCAGTTCCCATGCTCCATCACTCTATGACTCAATGACACTCCATTCAATAGTTTACTATCCTTCTGTGACAAACTTCCCATAACGCATGAAATACTGTTTGTGATGAAAGCTAGCACGTTGACGTCCCCTGTCTGTAACCCGTTGCAGGCTTTCTACCATCACTTGGCATCTTATTCAATGACTATCTTGGTTATGAACACACTGAACTCCAATCCAGTCAGTCACTTCAACTAAAATCATTGACATAGATTGCAAATACTTGATTACCTCATACTGACTCCAGAGGCACTCCACCAATTTTCAAGTTTCCAACCTAAAAACAAATGTTTAAATCCTGTTGTCTATTAACTGAGAGTTTCCCAAGGCTCCCCTGTTTCTGTGTTATGATTTGGAGATGCCGGTGTTGGACTAGGGTGTACAAAGTTAAAAATCACACAACACCAGATTATAGTTCAACAGGTTAAATTGGAAGCACACTAGCTTTTGGAGTGACGCTCCTTCATCAGGGCCTCAACCGGGACCTTGGGTTCATGTCACATTACAGGTGATCACCATTCCACCACACACACACACACACACACACACGCAGATATTCCTACACACAACACTCTCACATACACACGGACACAGGTACACATAGACGCTCATACAGACACCCACACACACCCTTATAGACACACACACTCCCAAATTCACACATGCACCCCCTCACAGACTTAAGACACTCTGCACTCACTACATACGCACACACTTTCTCACACTCACAACCCCCGCCCCAGACAGGCAGACACACACAGACAGACAAAGACCCACATGCACCAATGCACCGATCCTAACTAGCTGAATGGGATATTCCTCTCCCTCTGTTACAGCGTTAAGGGGTTGAGTAAGAGAATAACACATGGATGTGGAGTAGCGGGTGACCATTCAGCCCTTCGAGCCTGTTGCACCATTCAGAATGCTTATTGTTAATGTGAGTGTGGCTGAACATCGCTTTCCTGTCTGTTTTCTTGTTCATCAAAACCAGATGGAAGCTTATCTTGAACGTTTTCAGTAAACCACTCCTCACTGTACATTAGGAATGAGAACACCATGGATCACACAATCCTAAACAGAAAGGCCATCCTTTACCTCAGTCTGAAGTGGCAATGCCTTATTCTCAAAGTCTGTTCACCTCAAACTAATCACAAGTCGTTTGGAATGTAACGCTATAACAATTAGGAAAAGGTATCGAACATGCAACCGCTCAAACCTGACCACCTTTCCATTAACTCTCTTCAAACAAATACCTACCAAATGCAGCCTCCACTGAACCAGACAACACAGTACCATAAGAGCATAGGAAAATGGAACAAAAGGAGACAATTGAGATAACGTCTGCTGTGTTGGTTGAAAACAGCTGAAACATTTCTCAGAACTATTCTCCAGCTTTCCCAACTGACTATTGGTTGCTTATTCATGAAAAATGTATCTATCTCTGTTTTAAAGGAACGACTGTGCCTGTCTGTGTGTGGGGTTGACTGGTCGCATTGTTTGCGATATTTATAAATGTGATTATTTATTGTCAATATAAAATACAGTGAAAAATATGTACAATTACCGAACACAAGCGCCACTCATCTTTACTTCGAATACACCAAGAAAAAAAGTGAAAAGGCGTTCACTTTTACATTATCCGCTGTTACAGCCTCTTTCCGGGCTACACCAGCCGACACCATGTCACTATCAGGGGGACACTCTGAGCTACAGCAACCCACACCATGTTGCTGCCAGGGGGACACTCCGGGCTACACCGGCCCACACGATGTTAATGTCAGGGGGACACTCCGGGCTACACTGGCCCACACCATGTCACTGTCAGGGACACACTCTGTTCTACACCAGCCCACACCATATCACTCTCAGGGGGACGCTCTGTTCTACACCAGTCCACACCATGTCACTGTCAGGGGGACACTCTGTTCTACACCAGCCCATACCATGTCACTGTCAAGGGAACACTCTGGGCTACACCATCCCACACCATTTCACTGTCAGGGGGACACTCCGGGCTACACCAGCGCACACCACGTCACTGTCAAGGGAACACTCTGGGCTCTACCATCCCACACCATATTGCTCTCAAGGGGACACTCGTGGATATAGTAGCCCACATCATCTCACCATGCAGTGTCTTCCATCATTTGATTGTCGAAGGTGCAGATGTTATCTACAAAAATGTGCAGGTTAGGTGAATTGGCCACGCGAAATTGCCCGTAGTGTTTGGTGAAGGGGTAAATGTAGATGAATGGGTCTGGGTGGGTTGTGCTTCGGCGGGTTGGTGTAGACTTGTTGGGCCGAAGGGCCTGTTTCCACACTGTTAGTAATCAAAAAAAAAAAAATCTACCTACTTGGTAATGTTCTCTATGAGGACAGTAATCCAAATCATACACTTGCCCTTTACTATGGAACAAACCGGACCCTCTTTGCTGTGAGGGCATACCGGGTTTGCTGAGGAGATGGACGTGATTATAAGAGCATGTCCTTACCTCCTGCTAAGTTCAAGCGGTCTCCTTGTCCAAGCGGGTTAGACCACAAATAAGATAGTTTCAATTTTGATGGCTAATAATTCCTGCAGATCCTCCTCAGGAAAAGGTGCTAGGAAATGTGTAAGCCACAAACTGGGCTTTACTGTTAACCAAAGCCTCACCACCCCTCCAATGCACTCAGAATACAGATGAAACTGAACGTTTGGTAGGGAAACCCCAGCCCCATTCCCGGTAGATGGGCAGGGAACAGCAGTTATGAAAAATGCCCCTACAACTACAGCACAGGGATTACCTATTTCATTCAGGACAATGAAGTTAGTCGCTTTGTCTTCGCTGAAAATAATAATATCCGGGTTTAGTATAGCTAATGGAGGGGGCTTCTCAATTAGAAACAGGCCTGTCTTTGCGACTACCCTGAAAATACGGGTAGTCCATAGCTACAAAATATGGTTGCACTGCGGACCTAGGGTAAAAACTGTTCGTTAGAAAAGTGGTGGGTCTTTCAGTAAGAGATGTGATTATTGTCCCAGACTGGATCCTTCCATCCCACAATTAAGAATATGGAGGTGCTATTAGGCGTCTCATAGTAAGGTGTGTCCCATTACCAATACCACAAAGAGCCTGAATACCCGCAATGACAGAGACCCACTCCTCCAGTTGGCAAATGCATGAGATGCGAGGTGCCACAGGGAAGCATTGGCGATTGGTACATTGGACCAGGGCACATGGAATAAACATAGTCACATTCACAGAAGTGCATCCCCATCCTGTACAGTTGTAACAAAATGGATAGACTTCCACGGACTTATTAGAGGAATTCCACAGGCAGCTAGCAGGTGGGGATAAGTAATTATCAAAGGAAACATTAAAGCCGGTAACCACCTTACAGGTATTCCATACTCCGAAGTTGGGACTCAGGAGGGGGAAAGTGGTCAAAGGGTCCTTTATGTTTGTGTGCGCGTTTCGGTGTGTGTGTGTGTCAAATATTTTCACTGGCCTGCACTACACTAATACGTAGTTGAGCTTTGCCAGATGTATCATACATGTCAGCTAATTAGAAAACTACAGGCAGTAGTAAAACCTGCACCTTTAATACCAATTCCAGCATTTGAGGAACGTTTCATAAGAGTCTTGATTGATTGCTTACCCTGCCTCAAACAAGAAGTGGGAACAAGTATTTCTTAACAATATTAGATACATCGACGAGAGTTCCAGGGACAAATCAAATACACAAATCACATCTAAAAGAATTAGAGAAGAATTACTTAAATTTTATACGAGGCACGGGCAGCCAATAGGGATCCAGTTAGATCAAGTATCAAACATCACATCGAAACTATTTAAGGAGTTTATGGATCACTTGGGAATAAAATAAGTCAAATCTGCAGTGTACCCTCCAGAATCGCAGGGAGCCTGGAGAGATGAAATCAAATACTAAAGACTATGTTGAGGGCTTGTGGTTAGGATTATTCAAATGATTGGGATCAGGGAATTTCGCCAGTACTTCTTGCGATGAGAGATGCACAGAATGATTCGACCAAATTCAATCTGTTTAAGTTTATTTTGGGCATGAAGTAAAAGGACCGATAAAACTGATTAAGGAGAAATTAGTAAGTCAGAAGTCAATTAATAATCCAGAACCTAGTTGGGCTATGTGCCAATTTTGGGAGAAAGATTAGATAGAGCTGGAGAGTTGGCGGGACAGCATTTGAAAGTACCATAGCATGGAATGAAATCGGAAGCAGATAAGAAATCATAAATTCGCAATTGCGCAATTGAGGAAAAGGTATTGGTGTTACTTTCAGTTTCAGGCGAGCCTTTAAATGCCAGGTTTTGTGGACCATATCATATTGACAAGAAATTGAGTGAAAAGAACGCAAGACCCCAAACGGGAATAAACCTCATAGTGTGTGTCATGTGAATATGCTCAAATGTATTTTGATAGAAAATGGAAGCAATTGGAGAAGGTGTTCATGACTGCAGCACAGAAAGAAGAATCAAGTTCAGAGGATTTTGAATTGGACGTTCCACAAATCAAATTGGACAATGAGGATGTTGTCAAAAATTGAGATTAATTATTGAGCTTTCTTCCACAAGAAAATCGAAATGTCCTGAAAGAGATGTTGCTGTCACATGGTGAGATATGCAGAAATAAGCTGGGAAGTATTAATTGTGCACGATGCAGACGTAGGAGATGCTACTCTGATTAAGTAACATCCTTATCGGTATAACCCTCTCAAGTTGGCTCAGGAGATAGAGTGCATGCTACAGGATGTCATAAACGCAATGCTTTTAAGTCACGAGAGCTCAGCCACAAGCTTGTTGCCAAAACCAGATACCCAACGATTATGTATGGACTATTGCAAAGTGAACGCCGTGACAAAGACTGATGCAGACCCAATTCCAGGTTTGGAGGACTGCGTCGAAAAAGTGGGACGAGAAAATTACATTTCTAAATTGGATTGCTCAGAGAATACTGGCAAGACTGCAAATACAATTCTGGCTTTTTATAAGGCCACAGGGACTATAACCTTTCAAAGTCATGTCATTTTGAATGAAAAATGCTCTGGCAACATTTCATAGACTGACTAATACGGTCATTCCTGGATTACCCAACTGCGTGGTGTATATTGATGAGCTAGTGATTATTAGTCACTCACGGAAGTAGCATTTGCAGCATTTATTTGACTTGTTCGACCAACTTCGGAAAGCAGGCTTGGTGGTAATCCTAGCTAAAAGAGGATTTGACAAAGCCCAAGTCACCTTCCTGGGCTATGTTATTGGATGTGGATATATGACCTCACGAGATGGGAAAAAGAAAGTAATTGGGGAATTTTCCACACTGTCGACAAAAAAAGGAAGTACTACTGTTCCTGAGGTTGATTGGATTTTATAGAAAGTTTGTGCTTAACTTTAGCAGTGTGGCTGCTCCACTCACCGAATTGTTAAAAAAAAGTCAGAAAGTTTCACTGGGCAGCGGGCTATCAACATGCATTTGACAACCTAAACACCGTTGCCCCAGTATTAGACAAACCGGATTACTCGAAGTCATTCAATGTGGCCAGCGATGCCAGTGATGTGGGTGTCAGTGTGGTGGTCCTGCAGGAGGATGACGAGGGAATGGAAAGATCCATTGTGTATTTTCCAGGGCGTTGAACGTTCGACAGAAATATTCAACGGCAGGGAAAGAGAATTTGAGCTTAGTGTTGGCCTTACAACATTTCATGGTTTATATTAACAGCAATGCATCTGAGACAATTGTATAAACTGATCACAACCCATTGATATTTGTGGAAATATGTAAGTACAATACGGCAGACTGTAGATGGAGCTTGTTGCAATCAATTTGACAATTGCGCATGTGGCAGGTCAGGAAAACGTGATTTCCAATGCGCTATTGAGACTCGAATGAGATACATAGGCATTCGCTAGCGTGTGCACTGCAGCCTGAATTTGCTTGGGGTTGTGCCTGTTTGCATGTTTACACTTAGTAGAGTATATATATGTGTTTAGAGTCCTAACTGGGAATTGAACGTTCAAAATTAAGCCATCTTTTGGTATTGATAGTTCAGTTTTTTCTAAAGGGAGAGGTGTCACAAAGTTCGTCATTTTTGCTAAAGCTGCTCCTTGGCACAAGGAGACTCTGTCCTTTATTTTTTTTTCAGGGTAACAATAAACCTGGATGGGCTTCGGTCAGTCAGGTTTGGTAGAGATAAAAATGATTTTGAGAGGCCTTTTGTTTATATGTCAACAGATCAGACATTCGGCCAAAGCGATCATGTTTTGGAGGTGACATGTATCTTGAAAGGGAAGTGGTCAGCTCATTCGAGGGGCTGAGCAGTTTTAGCTCAGTCTTGATCTGGGAAGTTATTCAGGGAGCTGCGTGGAAACTCTCTCTCATTTCTGCCCTTCAACATCAATCTGCAAGCATGTTTCCATTTATATTGGTTCTTAAAGGGAGCTTGATTATTGAGACAATTGTGTACATTTCTAGTCTAGATGGATATATTGTGCTCTGTCGGGGTTATTTATCCTGATCTATGTGTTTCATTGCGTAATTTTGTTCGCAGCCTTTTGTCTGCTTTTAAATCTTTTAAATCTGCTGGACACACTTTCCTCATTCCTGAAGAAGGGCTTATGGCCGAAAGGTCGATTCTCCTGTTCCTTGGATTCTGCCTGACTTGCTGCGCTTTTCCAGCAACACATTTTCAGCTCTGATCTCCAGCAATTGCAGCCCTCACTTTCTCCTCTGTTTCTCTATCCTGCAAAGCTTCAGGGAAAGAAGCTTCCAAAATCCATCGCTATGAGTGCAGAGAGGAAAATGTTCTAAATATGAGGCCCTAAATATGAATAACTTCCTTCTCTCCTATAAGCTGCCAGCCCTATTGATTGGCTGCAGCACCCTCTCTTTTATTTCAGAAATTCACAATGCTCCTCCTCCTGGCCAAGGCTGATCAGATATCCACTGAACCGAGATCACCACACGTTGAGAAGTGTGGGATGGTCCAGAGAGCGGGTACACTCGTTTCAGGACTGAGAGTTTTGTGATACAATGGAACAACTGGATTTGAAGGGAGATTTGACACAGCTTATGGGCTTATGATTGCTTTAGATAATTTAGATATAAACAAGATGTTCACATTAACTGAGAAAAAAATGGACCGTGAAATGCAAATTTAACATTTTAAACAAGATAAACTGGAAAGATGTGCTGAGGAAGTTATCCCCAGTATATAGTAATAAAAGATCGTTTGACTGAGCAGTCTGAGTCAAACTTTATCGAGTTTGAATCTTCCCCGTACGACAATTACGAGTGATGTACATCAGGCAGTCAGATCGAAAGGGCTGGGTAACTTGCTTGTTTTGGGGGATTATGCAGGATATCTTGCGGGTAGTTTCTGTGGCCTAACTGGTTTGTATCCAGTGTAAATTCTAAAGATTGGTGGTTAGAGACCATCCAGGTATAGAGCTTTACTTATTTCGGATCAAAGTATTAGTGTGACCGTGCACTACATTTGAACTGAAAAATGCACTGCAAGCATTTATTGCAAACCCACCCATCAATGATGCTATCTTGCTCGGCTCCAAACGGAGTGAGACAGGGAGAAACAGTAGGATGCGACCTCATTCTCCAATCCCCCGCTGCCAGTAGAAAGCGGCCACTCGACCTTAAATTGGTGACTGTCAGCCTTGTCCCGGGATAAAGCTTATAGAAACTCCTTCATGAACTTCACTTCGGGAGTGAAAGGGGCCCAATGATTTTTATTTCTTTTTTTAAATTTGCAACGGCAGCAGCAGATTCTTCCTGTCTTTGGAACATGTCCAAACAAACCCCTGCCCGAACCTGAGAAGTAAAAAGACTTTGTGACAAGAACTGCAATATAAGAAGGTGGGAATAAATTCCTACCGATGCCGAGATGTGTACTGAAATTAACAAATGCTGGAGCTCATAGCGGATCAGGCAGCATCCATCCAGGCAGAAGAAGCTAATGTTTCCAGTCTAGGTTACTCTTCATCTGAGTGGTTGAAGTCTGGAGGGGATAGGATTTAAGATAACTTCAACAGGACAGGACCACCGAACACAGCTTAAATTAATTCTCCATTTTCGCAGCAATCATTCCTCCGGAATACCCGACTCCATTCCACAAACACCTACACCACGCCCAACCACATCCCACAGGACTTTCTAATGTAACTGCAGATAGTCCAATGCCTGCTCTTTTATCTCCTCGGTGTTTATCATCTAAGTGCCCAAAACAGTGTTTCCAGGTGAAGCAGCATTTCTCATGTACCTCCTCCAATCTTGTGTAGTTTATTCACTGTACCTAATATGGCCTACTGTGCATTGGAGAACCAAATTCAGACTGTGTGCCCTCTTTGTATAACATATCAGGTCTGAGTGCAAGCATGACATGACCTTCCCACTGCCGTTCAGTTCACACAACTTCCTTCTCAATTGCCCACATGTCTGTGTTTGATCAGCTGCAGTTTTTCAGTGAATCAATGTACAAATTGGAAGATCAACATCTCGTCTCCAGACTCGGCACGTCACGGCCATCAGGACTTAATATTGAGTTCGAAACAAAAGAAAAAAAACTGCAGAAGCTGGAATCCAAAGTAGAAAGGCAGGAGATTGGAAGAATACAACCAACCACGCAACATCAAGAGGTGTAGAAGACCACCTTTCGTGTGTAACTTTTCTTCAGGACTTCGGTTGGGTGTAAGGGGAGTTAATGACAATGGGGGACCTGGGGGCTGATTGGTGAAGTTGGTATAGTTGAAGACAGGTAGAGGGTAAAACTTGTTTAGTCAATGGGAAGAATGAATCTGTTTGGAGGCAGGGAGCAGTGAAAGGAATGGTGAAGAGCTGGGGAAAGGGTGTCGGTGAGTGGGGTGAGAGTTTACTTATAATTGGAAAATCAGTGTCGATTATTCCAGACTGTAGGCTGCTCGGGAGGAAAATAAATGTTGTTCCTCCAATGGGAATTGCAGTGAGTTTTGGCAAAAAAGGAGGCCAAGGATGGCCCGTCAGCAAGGAAGTGGTTGGTAAAGTTGAAAGGGACAGTGACCGGGCATTGCGGTCGGTCTCTGTGGGCCCGGCTGTGATGCTTAGTGAGCCAGCGCTGATGTTTTCATTCAGTCTCCCAGATTTGGAGAAGACCACATTAGGAGCACCTGATGCAGTAAACTGGTTTAGATGATATCCAGGTAATCCTCTGTCTCACCTGGAAGAACTGTTTGGACCCCTGTATTGAGGGTGAGGGGGACAGTCCCTCCTCCGAACTCCCAGGTGCATTTTCCAGCAACCAGAAAGAATGCAAAACCTGCCAGTACACCACATCCCTCAACTCCATTCAGGGCCCCAAATAGTTCTGTGATGAACCAAAAGGTTCACCTGCCTCTCTTCCAAACTAGTTTATTGAATCAGTTGCTCCCGATGTGGCATTCTTTACTTCGGGGAGATCGAACTTAAACTTAAGGAACGATTCACCGAGCATCACAGATGGTCTGCAGCGGCCGATTCATCCTACCCGTCACCGCCCATTCCGATTTCCCCAACAACTCCCTTTCCAACATGACCATCCCTGGCCGGCTACATTCCCAAAACATGGCGCATATTGGACGAAACACATTACCTTCCGCCTGGGATGCCTAAAATCTGGAGGAATCAAAATGGAGTTTTCCATTTTAAAATAACCGGTGTCCTATCCCCCAACACCCATCCCAGGCCCTCCCCCTCTGCTGCTGTACACTAACACCTCCCGGATCCATTCCTCCCATTGAAGTCGTACCATCTGCCTGTCTTCATCTAATTCCCAATTAACTATGCTGTCCCTGCCTCCTCCTTTAACTTCGGCTCCCCCCACACCCACCCCAGTCTTGAAGAAGCTTTCCACAGGAAATGTCGACTTCTCCGCCTCCTAATGCTGCCTGGCTAGCTGTGATTATCCAGCCTCCTGTCTGTCTACTTACTCCTGATTTCAAGACATTTAAATTGTGATACCTTTCTCTCCTTTTGTTTAACTTGTTATCACGTCCATTCGTCCCACATCCCACTAATTGTCCTTTCAGGTCTGGCAGGAAACACGCCATTGTCCTGTCATTTTCACATTCCATCACGTTATGTAGACTTTTAACATATTTCCTCCACCAACACTGTGCACCCACTACCCCCAACACCTACACCCGAACTATAGCATGAATGCTGTCTCTTTGCACTTCATCTCTGATGAAGAGCCATCTAGACTCGAAACATTAGCTTGCTCTTTCACCATGGATGTTACCTGAGACACTGTGATCTCCAGTATTTGTTGTTTTCAATCTAAAAATAATATTTGATCACACTCAATGAAACGTGGGAACACCATACCATGCTCAGATAATGAGGGAGCAACCCTGTTGTTGCCCGATAACGGGCCATGGACCTTGCCAATATGATAACCACCACCACACAAAAATACAGCAGAACACTCACCCCATTGAACTGCCTCCCCACCCCCCGCCCCCCCCCCCCACCGCCCCCCCCCCCCCCAGTGGGGATTGCTTTGCTCAGAACAGATCAGGTTTGTCATGCGAGACTGAAAGTAAGCTTGGCCACACACAAAGACTGTGTAACAATTTGCCAGCACATGTGCAGGGGAAAGGATTCACACCATCGTTCGGAAAGAGACTGGGCCCTAAATCCAGGGTGGATCAGGTATTGCCGGGGAACGGCTGGAAAATTGGGTTGTGAATCGTAATAGGATTATTCGATGGTGAAGCAGATGAGATGGCCCGAAAAGACAAACCATACTCCAATATGTTCTGGTCTCTGTCCATCTTGTTTCTAAGGAGATAGAAACAGAGTTAATTGTTCACTTCGATGACATGCTGTCCGAACTGGGCAAAGTGAGATCTGGAACAGGTTTGAAAAATATCCAGAGATTGGCAAAAAGGGTAGAAGAGGAAATAATAAAAGAGAAGCTCAGTATGAAGATACAAGACAGGAGAGATTCATTAAAAGTGGAGAATGCGGGAAGACAGATGGAGATGGACGTGGAAAAAGAAGCGTCACTGCCCCCAAAATGTTAACTCTACTTTCCTTCCCAAGAGGCTCCAAGACCTGCTGAGGTTTTGCTGCAATTTCTGCTTTGTTCACGAAACAGACGATAGGAGAGCGATTCTGAACAAATTAGATCTCTCTGATGTGGGAATGCTTGAATTCTCCATTCTCTCACATCACTTCTGTCCCACACTAAACCTGAAAATTCTGCCCTTCCATTACCGGAAATAAACTGTTCATTGTGTAAACCCAGACGATCCCTCAAGAACGATAAGGGAGAGTTTCCTGAGGCTCCAATTCAAGCATTCAGAATCAGTTAATTGTGGGTCATCTCCATTTGACATGGAGCTTCCAATATCAATTCCCCCAGGAAAAGGCCATTGTCATTCTGTTGGAGACAATAAAAATAAAACTTCAGATTCAGGAATCCAAAATAGATAGGCAGGAGGCTGAAAGAACACAATAAGCCAAGGTAGTTTCATCTGGTGGAGAAGTTGGCGTTTCGGTTGTAATTCTTCTTCTGGAGTGGGGTGGGTGCAGACGGAGTTTCAGATAAAGGGGGTGGGTGCAGGGTGGTTAACTAACCATTCTCATTCTGTGACTTTGAATAGTTTGGTTGATGCAGTTTTGACGTAGAAACTGTTCCTTTGAAGAAGACAACTTTCATTGCATATTTGGCTGCAACTTCAAAGCTGTCTCTGGCACTACTAATAAAGCGGGGACAGTTTTAACTCAGGAAGTGGAATCAGAACAAAAACGGCACAAGTGATAATGAGAAGAGGGGTGGAGAGAGAGAGAGAGAGGCCTGGGATTGTGAGTGATAGTGTTAGAATGCATGTTGTCCGGTGATACGGTCAGTGGAATGGAGAACTTTAATCCACCAAGGAAAGTGAAGCTCTAAAACGAAGGCATCCAGCGTAGGGAGCGAACTCATACCCCGAACCTGAAGCAGCTGTGGCTGGCAATCTAGCACTGCTTCTCATTTCACTCACGAAGCCAAATCTTCCTGGAACCTCAATTTCAAAGCGACCTACAAAATCCCAGGGATCCAGTGCATTGCTCCCAATCACAAATAACGTCGAATACATTTTCTGCTTCTCAGCTTGTCCTCCTACTGAAGATAACCATCGATATTCAGCACTTGTTGGGCGATTCAATATTCAGTATTGGTATTTTCATGTTGTTGATCACATATTTAAGCTGCTGAGTCAGTTGCAGTCAGTCGTTGTGATGTTGAATGCATTTGCAAATTTGCTTCTCTAGAGCATTTTAATAAAATTACAATACAATTCTTTTTCATGAAGAACTGTTCCTGCGACACAGATTTTCACACTTTAGATCCGCCGATGTTGCCTGATTGAAGCTCAGAGGTTTTCCTGCTCCTCTTGGATAGATAGAAAACAAAATTGATGCAATATCATTTGTTAGCATATCGGTCAGTTCCTCAGTTTCATTTCCAAAAAGGGTCTTGAACTGGGAATTTCTGAGTATGAGCAAACGTGATACATGACAGAAGGGCAGCCGGACCCTCTACTGCACTGAAATTTGAAGCCGTTTAATTTGTTACGTTTCGATTTCAGGTAGATCGATATCATCCAGCATTATTGGCATTATTGAAAAATAAAGAACCTCTGTCGGGAGGCATCGTGGGATTTAATAACAATTCGGTCGTGTCGTCATTTCCAAAACAGTTTCCCAAAAGTGGTGGCCACCATGTGACAGTTGCCCAGCGGAAGGCTCTGCTAGCAATGCAAGGTGAAGTAGAAACATAAGGAACGTCCCATCCATGTGCCCGGGAGATATAAAAGGCAGCTTCGAAATATATTCATAAAAGGTACAAGGCGATCAGAGATGTCAAAATGGTGTATTATTTCTGTGTTCAAGTGGTGAAAAGTTCTCCCGACCAAAACACCTTCACGTCTCTTGTTGCTGATTGAATCAAAGAGAAGATTTTTCGCCAAAGATGCATGTAGCTCGCTTTCTTGTTCCTCCCTGTTTAGACGTTCCTGCTCCTCTGTGATAAAAGGAAACAAAGAGGGTAAAACGTAATTCGACAGGCTGTAATTTCGTTTGCTTCAGTTCCTACATAGCTTAGATTTTAGAGCACACCTTCATTTTAGTGATTGCATGAGAGCGCAGGTCATGAGCTTCCACTGAGTCTGTAAATTCATCCATTCCTATTGTTGACTGAATGAACGGTAAGCGTGCCCAGCACTTAGAAACTAGAAATATGAATTGCTCCAAAACATGTGCGTGGATTTCTGGTTTTGATTCACACACGTAGTTAAACGGCAGACAGCATCAAAATAGAGCATAGAACAGTACAGCACAGAACAGGCCCATCAGCCCATGATATTGTGCCGACCACTGATCCTCATGTATGCACCCTCAGATTTCTGTGACCATATGTATGTCGAGGAGTCTCTTAAATGTCCCCAATGACCCTGCCTCCACAACTGCTGCTGGCAACGCATTCCATGCTCTCACAACTCTCTGTGTAAAGAACCCGCCTTTGATATCCCCTCTATACTTTCCTCCAACCAGCTTAAAATTATGACCCCTCGTGTTAGTGATTTCTGCCCTGGGAAATGCGTTATCTGGGATATGTTTGGCAGAGAGTGTATGTCAGGAATCCGTGGTGCACTGTGACACAAAAAAAGCACATTTCTTCTTGACTTTGACCCGGCCGCCTTCACAAGGAAAGCAGAAGTGGAAATATTGTTCCAGAAAGTGTCAATGCACAGCAACTGCGCTTTCAAACAGGATGAAGGTGGCGTTTGGTGTGATAGTTCAGTCCTTCGTCCTCCTGACGCCTTGTACTTGGAACACAGATTCTCTTCCAGCCCCGACCGACTGTGTCTGTGGAGTTTGCGCATTCTCTCCATGTGGCTCAGTGGTTAGCATCGTTGTCTCACAGTACGAGGGACCTGTTTTCGATTCAAACCACCGGTGACTATCTGTGTGGAGTTTGTACATTCTCCCTGCGTCTGTGTGTGTTTCGTCCGGCTGCTCCAGTTTCCGCTCACAGTCCAAAGATGTGCACTGTAGGTGAATTAACTTCGCTTAAATTGTCAATTAGGTGCATTAGTCAAAGGGGAAAAGGTGTATGGGTGGATTAATCTTCGGAGGGTCAGTGTGTATCTGTTGTGTCGAAGGGCCTGTGTACACACTGTAGGGAATTACGTCTAGATGTCTGGTTCGTTTTCGTCCAGATGACCCGTTTTTCTCCTAACTTTACCAAATTCAAGTGGGCGTTGTTTTGATATAAGAATGAAAAAGGAGTAGTGTAGATTTGGTGGGCTGCAGATTGGTTTGACCAAGTATCACAACATTGAGGTGCGAAGGGCCTGTATTGCGCTTGATATTCTATATTCAATGTTTTATGTCCGTGGACGAGTATGTGGGGAGTGATTGGAGGGAGAATTAGCAGCAGCACAGGAAGTACAAGATTCATTGAGCTTGATGATTGTAGTCAGAAGGAGGAACAGCAGCAGGAGTAGCACGGGGTGATTCTAAAACTCACTCAGCTTGAGGATTGTGACTTAATCCGTAGGGACTGCACAGAAGGAGGAACAACAACAGCACGAATCGAGTAAAAACTCAGTGTGCTCGTGGATATGGGCCTAGTCTGTGGGGACTGGTCGGAGGGCAAAACAGCAGCGTCATTGAGTGAGTATAAAATTCCCTGAGTTCGAAGACCACAGTCAAGTCTATGTGGAGCGTTTGGAGTGAGGAACTACAGTAGTACAGACTGAGTATAAAACTCACTGAGATTGCGGAGCGTGGCCTAGTTTTTTGGGAACACGCGGAGAGAAAACAATAGCAGCACCGACTGAGTAAAAACTTCAGCACATATGGATTATGGTCGAGCTGAGGGGGTGTGGTCGGATTGATAATCAGCAAGGTATTAACTCACTGAGTTCAGTGAGTATGGCATCGTCTGCCGAGGTGGCTGGAGGGAGAAACAGCAACATTAGGGAGTGAGTAGAACGCTCACTGAACTGGGGGATTGCGGCCTGGTCTGCGATGAACAGCCAGATGGAGAGTGGGTAGCTGCATTGAGTGTGAATAAAACTCACGGATCTCGGAATCATAAACTGTTCTGTGGTGAGCTGTGTGATGTAGTAACCACAGAAGCACGGAGTGGGTGCAGAACTTACTGCGTTTATGGAACACGGCCGTTTCTGTGGAGATGAGTCAAAAGATGGAACATCAGCAGCAAGAAATGCATATAAAATCCCCCGAGCTCGGGGAGCATGGCCTTGTCTGTGAAAGCCCATTAGAGGGAGGAACTGCAGAAGCACGGGTTACGTATAAAACTCGCTGAACTCAGTGAAACCGAGCTGGTTTGCACGATACCATCAGAACGAGTAGTATCAGAAGCACGGTGTGATTATAAAATTCACAGAGGTCAGGGAGCGTGGCGAAGAATGCAGGGAGCAGCAGAAGCAGGAGCAGCAGGAGCAGCAGAGCGCAGAATGAGATTAAAATTGAAAGAGGTCAAGGAATGCGGCATAGTCTGTGGGCACAGGTCGGAAGTAGGAACATCAAAACCATGGAGTGAATATAAAACTTGCAGAGCTCAGAGAGTTTGGCAAACTTTAGACCTGCTGCTGCATCACTCCTCAGCTCTTCCTCCGCTACGTCGATGACTGTATCGGCGCCCCCTCGTGCTCCCACGAGGAGGCCAAACAGTTCATGAATTTCACAAACACATTCTACTCCCACCTCAAATTCATCTGGACCATATCTGACATCTCTCTCCCTTTCCTAGACCTCTGCACCTCCACACACGAGCACTGAATGAAGATTGACGTTTTATTAGAAACCCACCGACTCCCACAGCTACCTGGATTACATTCCCTTCCACCATACCTCCTGTAAAAATGCTATCTTGTGTTCTGAATTGCTCCACCTCCACTACATCTGCTCCCATGACGACCAGGAGCACCAGATAATGCATCAGGTGGCCTCCTTCTTTAAAAACCGAAATTTGCCCTCCCACGTTGTTGAAGATGCCTCTCAACGCATCTCAGTCACGTCCTTCACCTCAGCCCTCGAGCCCCACCCCTTCAAACGCAACAAGGACAGAACCGCCATGTTCCTCACCTTCCACCCCACCAACCTTCTCATAAATTGCATCACCCGCCACCTACAAATAAACGCTACCAACGGGGATATATTTCCATCCCGACCCCTTTCCACTTCTGCAAATACTGGTCCCTCCACGACTGCCTGGTCAGTTTGACATTTCCTAACAAATCACCCTCCCCTCCTGGAACCTTCCCCTCCACCAGAGGAATTGCAAAACCCGAGACCATACCTTCCCCTTCACATCCATTTAGTACTCCAAAGGTGCCTTCCACACGCATCAAATGTCACCTGCATTTCCACCCATGACATTTATTGCAGCCATTGCTCCAGAAGCGGTCTCCTCCACATTGGGAAGACTGGACACCTTCTCGCAGAGTACATTTCTGGGACACCAGTACCAATCAACCCCACCGCTCCGTGGCTGATAATCTCAACGCCCCCTCTTACTCTGCTGAGGATATGCAGGTTCTGGGCCTCTTCCATCGCCACCCCTTCACCATTGGATGCCTGGAGGAAGAATGCCTAGATCCGTTAAGGGGAATGTGTACGTTCTATCTCTGCAACGGAGTTTAGAGCCTGAACGCGACTGCAGTAAAACAGAAGCACGCATCTCCTTGAGGCAGTGACACGAAAAACAAGAGCTCCAAGCTGGCTGAATAGCAAGAAACATTGGTTAAAGAGCAACAGTCTGCATATGGCAAATTAGAAAAAAGTCACACCTTGCACTCACAAGGCCTCGGGGAATTCGCAGAATTTGAGAAACTGGAAAGATTATGCCATAGTTTCAAAAGTATAGAACAATCGGAATTTTGAAGCTGTGAATATGGCCCACTAACGTCTGCTCTTATGGGTGAACTTAATCCTGATCTTTGCAAAATGCTGAAGCTCAACAAACCTGGCTGGATCCGAAGGAACATGGATTATAAAGAACTGGTAGATCAAGCCTGCTGCCTTGACAAAGATATGGCTCATATCTTGGTTCAAGAACGAAAAATGACACAGCACCGGAACAGTCTCTTCGCACATCCAAGCGTCCTGAGCAAACCTTTGACTTTCCATACTAAAATTATCTGCTTTTACGGTATCCATATTCGTCTCTTCAGTTCATATTCGAATACTTGTTCAGGTGTATACTGTTTGTTCCTATTTTGTCTCCTTTCAGCACCTCCTCTGGCAATTGATTGCATGAATTCACCACCCTTTTTGTGAAAGTCTTGCCTTGTATAACTCTTTTACTCACCTCTCGACCCACCACCCCGTGCCTTGAATCTGTGTAGCTTTGTAATTAACCCCATCAGTTTAAGGAAGAAGTCTCACACTTTCCAGTGTACCCAAGTCATGCACAATCTTATAAACTTCAATAAGGTCGGCCCTCAACCACCTGCATTCCAGTGAAAACAACGTTTGTTGATCCACAATTATTCAGAGCTGAAATTCGCCCAGGCTAGTCTATACACTGTAAAATCTTTTCTGTACCCAATCCAAAGCATGCACTCCCTTCTTGCAGTGTCGCAGACAGAGTATGTAATACTCCACGTATGGCCGAAATAAAGTGCTATGAATCTGAAGCATAACTTCTTGTGCATAAGACTTAATGTCCTTTTCAATGAACGCAAGCATGCCATAGGCTTTTTTTTTATTATTTCGCTGCCTTTGCTCCCACCTTCAGTGATCTGCGAACCTGCACATACAGATCCATCTGAATATCATTATTTCTAAGGGCCCTGCTGTTCACTGTATAATTCCCACCTATATAGTTCCCACCTCCAAGACCGTGTTAGGGAACTGGAGCTGGAGTTGGATGAACTTCGGATCATTCGGGAGGCAGAGGGGGTCATAGATCAGAGTTATAGGGAAGTAGTAACTCCAAAGATGGCAGAGAGATGGGTTACAGTGAGGGGGACTGGGAGGAAGCAGCCAGTGCAGGGACCTCCTGCGGCCATTCCCCTCAAGAACAAGTATACCGTTTTGGATACTTGTGGGGGGGATGACTTACCAGGGGTAAGTAACGGGGCTCAGGTCTCTGGCACGGAGCCTGTCCCCGTTACTCAGAAGGGAAGGGTGAAGAAGAGCAGAGCAGTAGTAATTGGGGACTCAATAGTTCGTGGCACAGATAGGCGGTTTTGTGGGAACGAGAGAGACTCACGTTTGGTATGTTGCCTCCCAGGTGCAAGGGTACGTGATGTCTCTGATCGTGTTTTCCGGGTCCTGGAGGGGGAGGGGGAGGGGCAAAGTCTTAGAGAGAATTGTAAGGGATAGGATTTATGCACATCTAGATAGGAATAATGTGATCAAGGATAGTCAGCATGGTTTTGTGAAGGGCAAGTCGTGCCTCACAAACCTTATTGAATTCTTTGAAAAGGTGACGAAGGAGGTTGATGAGGGGAAAGCGGTAGATGTGGTATATATGGATTTTAGTAAGGCGTTTGATAAGGTTCCCCATGGTAGGCTACTGCAGAAAATACGGAGATATGGCATTGAGGGTGAGTTGGAGGTTTGGATTAGGAATTGGCTGGATGGAAGAAGACAGAGGGTAGTAGTTGATGGCAAAGTTTCTTCATGGAGTGCCGTCACTAGCGGTGTTCCGCAAGGATCTGTTTTGGGACCATTGCTGTTTGTCATTTTTATAAATGACCTGGAAGAGGGGTTAGAAGGTTGGGTGAGCAAGTTTGCGGATGACACGAAAGTCGGAGGAGTTGTTGACAGTGAGGAAGGATGTGGCAGGTTACAGCAGGATATAGAGAAGCTGCAGAGCTGGGCAGAAAGGTGGCAGATGGAATTCAATGTAGCTAAGTGCGAGGTGATTCACTTTGGGAAGAATAACAAAAAGATGGGGTACTGGGCTAATGGTCGGATACTTGGTAGTGTGGATGAGCAGAGGGATCTTGGTGTCCATGTACACAGATCTCTGAAAGTTGCCACCCAGGTAAATAGTGCGGTGAGGAAGGCATATGGCGTACTGGCTTTTATTGGTAGAGGAATTGAGTTCCGGAGTCCTGAGGTCATGATGCAGTTGTATAAGACTCTGGTACGGCCGCATCTGGAATATTGTGTGCAGTTTTGGTCGCCATACTATAGGAAGGATGTGGAGGCATTGGAACGGGTGCAGAGGAGGTTTACCAGGATGTTGCCTGGTATGGAAGGAAAATCGTATGAGGAAAGACTGAGGCACTTGGGGCTGTTTTCACTAGAGAAAAGAAGGTTTAGGGGTGACTTGATTGAGGTGTACAAGATGATTAGGGGGTTAGATAGGGTCGACAGTATGAACCTTTTCCCGCGTATTGAGTCGGGTATTACAAGGGGGCATAGCTTTAAATTAAGGGGGGGTAGATATAGGACTGATGTTAGGGGTAGGTTCTTCACTCAGCGAGTCGTTAGTTCATGGAATGCCCTGCCAGTAACAGTGGTGGACTCTCCCTCTTTATGGGCATTTAAGAGGGCATTGGATAGGTATATGGAGGATAGTGGGTTAGTGTAGTTTTAGGTGGGCTTGGATCGGCGCAACATCGAGGGCCCAAGGGCCTGTACTGCGCTGTATTCTTCTATGTTCTATGTTCTATGTTCTATAGTCATAGAGTCTTTCAGCGCGGAAATAAGCCCTTCAGCCTAAACTGGTACATGCCAAACAACATGTCTATTCGTGTTAACCTCATTTACTTGCACTTGGCCCATATCCTTTTAATCCTTTCCAATACATCTGCTTGTCCATATGCCTATTGAATCATGTTACTGTTCCTGTCCAAACCACTTCTACCCAGCTCATTCCAAATGTATGCCACCCTCTGTGTAACAGAAAATTGCCCCTCAGGTTCTCTTTTATTCATTTATTCTTTCCCCTCTAACCTTAAACTGATGCTCATTAGTCCTCGATTCCCCACCACGGGAGAATATACTGAATGAATGCACCATCCATGCCTCTCAAAATCTTATACATCTCTATAAGGCCCCTCACCCCCGGATCCCCTACACTCAAAAGAAAGAAGAACTTTATTGTCCAACCTCTCCTTATAACTCAAACCACTGTGTCCATGCAACATCCTTGTCAATGTCTTCGCCATTCTTTTCAGTTCAATATCATCCTTCGTATGGTAAGATGATCAAAATTGAACAGAATACTCCAAGTGCGGCCTCACCAACGTCCTCTACAACTGTGACATAACTTCCCAACTTCGACAATCAATGCTCTGATTCATAAAGCCCAGTATGCTAAAGGCCTTCTTTACTAAAAAGTCTACCAGTGACTCCACTTTCAGAGAACTGTTGTGCTGAAGACAAGATGTCTCTGTTCCACTAAAGGCCCTAAGGCCCTATCATTTACCAGACAACTCCTAACTTGATTTGAATTTCCAAAATGCAACACGTCACACTTGACTTTATTAAACTGCAATTGCAATTTCCCAGCTCACACCACAGCTGGTCAAGTTCATGCTGCAATTTCAGATAACCATCCTCTCTGTCCATGAAACCGCCTATTTTAATTTCATCAGCAAACAAACTAATCATGTCTTGTAAATTCCCATCCAAATCATTGGTATAGAAAACAAATGGTAATAAGTCCAGCAATGACCCCGAGGCACTCGATTCATCATAGGCCTCCAGTTCAACACGCATACTTCCACTCTTCCCCTCTGCTTCTAACCATCAAGGCAATTGTATACCCCATTTATCAGCACCCCCTGTATTCCATTAGATCTAAACTTTCAGAGCAGCCATGCGGAAATGTATCAAAGGCCTTACTCAAATCCATACAGACTATGTCCATCGCCCTCCTGTCATCAACCGTCCTAGTAACTTCATCAAAGAAATCTAAAAGATTGGACCAACCAAAATGCATCATCTAATATATTGTCAAAGATTGGATTAGATTCCCTATAGTGTGGAAACTGGCCCTTCAGCCAAACAAGTCCACACCGACCGTACGAAGAGCAACCCACATACACCATTCCACTACACCTAACACTATGGACAATTTAGCATGGCAAATTCACCTAACCTGCATATCTTTAGGCTGTGGGAGGAAACCGGAGCACCTGGAGGAAACCCACGCAGAAACGGGGAGAATGTGCAAACTCCACACAGACAGTATCCTGAGGCACGAATTGAATCCGTGTCCCTGGCGCTGTGAGGCAGCAGTGCTAACCACTGAGCCACCATGCCGGACTGTACGGGCTGACGATCATCTGCCATTTTTTTGCCCATTCCTCCAATTGATCTGCAATCTGCTGTACATTCTGACAATCCCCCTCAAAATCTTCCACTCCATCAATCTTTGTATAATCCACAAATTTACTTATTCGACCAGCTACGTCCGGCTGCAAATCATTTTTGTACATCACGAACAGCAGAACTCCAAACAGTGATCTCTTTGGAGCACTATCTCGTCACAGCCTTCCATTCTGAAAAGCATCCTTCCACTATTACCCTGTGTATCCTCTGTCGAAGCCAGTTCTGTATCCATCTTTACGGCTCACATCTGATACCATGTAACCTCACAGTTTCTACCAGTCAGCCAAGTAGGACCTTGTCAAAGATTTTCCTGAATTCTTTGTCCTCAATCGCTTTTCCTTCATCATTCATCTTTGTCACCTCTTCAACAAACATAATTAATTTCATGAGATCCTACCTCTCCCACAAAAAATAATTATGTCTATCACTAATAAGTCAATTTACTTCGAAATTTGTGTAGTTAATTTCTTTGAGACACTTGTTTTTTTCAATAATTTCCCTTAAACCAACGTGAGGGTCACAGGACTCTAGCTTCCACAAGTATCCATGTCACATTTCTTATACAATGGGACAATATTGGACAGTCTCTCGTCGTCTGGGGTCTTCCCTGTGGCCAAACATGATTCCCACCCCCTCGAATCCTCCATTGTTGTACCTCTCCTTTGACCCTGTCTCCATCTTCCTCTCTCTGTCTCTCCCTTTCTTCTTTCGCTATCCCATTCTCTTTTTCTCTTCCAACACTCTCGTTCACTATCACTCTTCTGATCTCTCTCTCCCATTCCCTCACCTCCGTGTTTGTTTCTCTGTCTCTGCCCACCTCTCCATCTCCTCTTTTCTGACTCTCTGTCTGTAATTCTCTCGCTCCCTCTCTCTGCCGTTCTCTCTCGATCTTGCACTCCCTGCCCCTTCACCCAGACTCTGTACCCCTCCAGCTCTCTCTCACCGTCTCTCTGTCTCTCACTTTTTTTTTGCTCACTCCCACGCTCACTATCTCTGTCCCTATATCTCTGTTTGATTCTTGCCCACTAATCTGAAAGATCACTGTCGACTTCCCTTCCAAGACGTCATTGACGATTGAAAGATAACTCATTGAATGCAATTGTCTTTTCCTTACTTTTGGGCTTAGGGCATTAGGCAATTGCCCACATCACTGGGTAATGCCAATGGTATAGATATACTGGCACGGCCAGGCTAGCACGAAACAGGCGTTATTGAGAGAATGTTTTCAAGGCCAACAGCTTTTGAAACATCCAGTTCTGCCAACCGTTTCCTGATGTTCCACTGAGTGTATCAAATTATTTCAAAAATGTTATCCATGACACTGAGTTTCTCAGAAAAAGGGCACAAAAGGTACCCCTGTACGATCTGACTTTCTTTCATGAAAAAACAAATCTCTTCACTGCACTTCGGTTAATGCAACGGCAACCAATTAAACCAAACCAAAACGATGGATCATCAAATTGGCATTTATCATTTCGAATGGATACAAATACTTCTGCCTATGCTGTGAAAATTGCCCTGTGTTCTTTCAACATTGACTTTGCGATTATCTAAAGAGTTGCGTCCTGTTTATTTGGTTATTTCTCAAGATGCACACCTCTATGCAGAGCTCCCCTTGGCAGAGCTGTAGAGCTCAGACCTGATCTGCTGTTCGTGTAAGTGCTTAGCAGCGCCAACCACGAGCTGTTTTCACTGTTCGTCCTTCAGTTACTTTGATATTAGTTACTCATCCAATTTAGAATGGCCTGTGGACCAACGGCGAAGGGCCTGTTTCACCAACACTGCACTGTTCCCTTAAAAGGTCAACCTGTTCCCTGGCAATGAAAGGTGAGAAAGAACGAAGAGGAGAGGCTTGCAGAGGGAGACCAAAGATGGAGAGTTCCAGAAAAAGAGAACATGAATAAAAATTGTGACGGAGGGACAATAAAACAGAGTGAGAATGTGGGTAAAGCGAGAGACGGAGGACTGATTTTGAGAGTGGAATGAGATATGGAGGGAGAGAGAACAAGGAAGATAAATGAATTGAGCCGAGGTCAGTTTGGAATGGGTGACGCAGAGGTGAAAGCAAGGGCAGAGTGACATAAAGCCAACTTCTGAATTCTGGGCCCGGACTGCCCCCCAACACCCCCCCCCCCCCCTACCCCCTTCCCTTAGAACCAGGATTTGGGTCTGAGATTGTCTCTCTCCAGCTCCGCGTCTTCACACAAAGGAAAACAATATCGTTCATTCTTCTGCTCGGCACTTTTCATGAACATTTTTATTCTTTACAAATTGAAGTTATAGATACAGGCAGTGGAATGATGCCTCTACTCACTGCCTTATGCATTGAGAGAAACATTGAGCTTTCTCCCTGTAACACCCTGTGGGATAAGGTTGCATAAATCAATGCTAACCTCAGCCTGTTGCCAAAGCGATGAGCTGTTTCATTACTGAAACATTGAAAGGAAATGAGAAAATTCTGGATGATTGATTAACTTGTGAATTTGATCGATTGGTGAATTTTAGAAAAGGGATATTTCAGCACATTCTTCAGCTGCTGTCTGAATTTAGTCTGGGTGACGGCATAAATGGCCGTGTTTGTACTGCAACTGAGGAGCTGCAGCACAAAGCCCAATTCCTGCTGAAACCAAGGTAGCTGCACAGACAGATACATTAAATACCGCATCCGGTTCCATATAGAATACACCATTAACGTTGACCATAAAAGAATGAAATTGGCTGATATCACAAACAATAAGATGATGGATTTTTTTCGGTTTTTCATTTCGTTGTCACACTGGCCATTAGCAATGGATTGAAGCCGGAGTCTCATGCGGGCTCTGCTTGTCATTAAAATGTGCCTGATGGTGAAAACATTCAGCAGGAGAATCAAGAGAAATGGCAGAGCAGGGTTTAGAATGTGGTGGAGGAACTCGATTGTGACCTAGAGAAGAGAGGAATAAACGTCAGTTGTTACATCACAAAACCAGGGGCGATTCCATAGTGTATATCGATCGTTAAGCATAAAATACCAAAAAATGTTCTTTGAACAGCTCAGCAGAGTTACTGTTCCCAGAACCACAGCGGCCGTTTTTTCTCTGCAATATTTTTACTTTTCAGTCTCTGGCAACAAATGGCCACAAATCGATCAAAGGTGAAAGTGACAGTGAACCAGACAGAACAGTCACTCGCTGCATAGAGCAGAACAGAATGGATGTTACACACGCGGATGAACCTCAGGAAATAAAATTGTTCCCGATAAACAATGGGAATGTGTCTCAATATCAGGTCAAGTAGATCCGCCACTGCCATGGCCCCGAGGTAACGACTGACACATGGAGACAATCCACAATCTTTACAAAGCAGGACGTAGATGGTCATTACATTAACTGTGAGGAAGGAAAATAAACACACTATCCATTGATCTGGAGGAAAAGTTACTTGTTTCTTTGAGGAGTCGGTGAGATTTTCAAATGTGTCACTGCATTCAGAGATTAATTGAAGTATTTCGATCTGAAATAACAAATAGGTTGCATACCACGGACAAGTCATGTGACTGGTCCAATGTTGTCCATCTCATACCCTGCAAGAACGGATGTCCCAAGGTACGACCATTCCGACGCTACAACAGCAGATGAGTGGCACACATAAAAAACATCACTCATTAAGAATGTTCCATTCCGGGCACTGAACTCTTCGGTGTTCAACAATATTCAGCCTTTGAAATTTGGTTAAGCGTCCAGAAACGCGACCTTTGATGTACACACTAACTCTGAACCGGCAAATTGATAGTTAAGTTCTGTACATACTCCCACCACAATGTTCCATGTGAAATCGTCCTTACTGTCCTGTTTCAACACGAGGAACTTTTTAACCAGTCAGGATCTCGCCACCTTAATTAGTTTTTCACGGTCTTAAATCTCTAATGACTGTTTTAACATCTTCGGCAAGTGACTCTTATGCAAATCATATTGTTCAAGATATCTGATTTTCCCCAGCACCATCTTATTTTTATTACTTTGTAATTGCCTCTCGACCTCAGTTAATCAGATTAATGGTTATCCTTTCGTTTTTTTTATTCATTTAGCTGATGCGTCAGCTATGTCATCTGACACTTGATCACCTGCAGAGGCTGATGAATCAGCGTTCGACACTCAACTAACACCACTTTGTGTTTTTTTTAATCTCTCTAATTAATAATTATCTGTCTGTGCATCTTCGCTTTAGTTCACCTGAAAAGTCAGGGCTTGGACTACGTTCTTGAGATGTTTTGACGGCATTTGGACTGGTCTGTAACAGACTTGAGCTGTTACTGTTTGCGTGATTTGTTCGATAGTTTTGACTCGGGATTAGAGTTTCTGGATTTGACGACAGCGAATATAGATGTTCGTGTCTTCTGCACTGAGTGCTTGAGTAAGCAGTTCTTGGTACAGTCATGTTTCTTTCAGTCACTAAGGGACACCTCGGTGTGAAAGAAGTGACATTGGGTATTTTACGAAAGGTGAACAAGGAAAAACTCTTGGTATTGGCAGGCAAGATTGAGTTAGATGTGCCTCCTTTAGTAAGGAAAGGAGAGTTCATGACTGAAATCGCGTAGTTTTCAAATTTGTTGGAGGCGCCATCAGAATCTTTAAAAATTGGCTAAACTTGAATGAGAAATGAAGCAGCTTGATATAGCGGCAGTAGTAAAAACAAGGCTGGAGAATAAATTGTTCAAACTATGATTAAAACCAGAGGAAATAGAAAATGAACGAAAGGCACTCGCAGAATAAAAGAAAATGAAAGTGTGAAAGTGAGAAAGAGAGAGAGTCTGAGCTTCAGAAATTGGCAGAGACAGGAAAGTCAGCTTAGATGAGCGTTGCAATTAAACGTAGTGAAGGAGAGAGTGAGAGTGAGCAAACACGTTGTAGCCAAAGCGTTAATGGGAATCGGGTTCAAATATTCATTAATTGCCTCAATTTGATAGGAAGGATGTAAAAGATGCTTTCATCTCAGCTGCGAAGGAGACTGTAAAAATGTAATGGCCATTGACATCGTGGGTTTTGTTGATCCAAGCAAACTTGTAAGTACTGCTATTGAGGCGTTTATATCACTCCTAGAGGAGGTATATGGGGCATATGCAAACGTAAAGGAAGCTGTTTTAGCTTGTGCCAGAAGCTTACAGACAACTTCTCAGAACTCTAAGACAGGACCATGTCAAACCTAAATTGTGTTTGAAAGAATCAAATGAAGTGATTTTGACAGGAAGATAAAGGCATTTAAACTGCTGCAAAGTTCTGACGCTGTTCGAGAGACGATTATTTTGGAGGAGTTGAAACATTAACATCCTGATATACTGAGAACTCATTTGAAAGTGCAGACAATTGAAACGACATGATGAGAAACCGAAATGGCGGATGATTACGAGTTGGTTCACAAATCAAGGTTTGGCTTCCTACATCACTTCCAATCCATGAGGGATAGAAATTGGACCAAGAGAAATCCTTATATATTAAAGGAAAGGTAGATCTCGGTGAAGATCATTAATTAAAATAAAACCTTTGAAAGGCAAAGAAACGTTAAGGAGCTCCAGTGGTTTCACTGCAATATAGTAGACCACATGAAGTTACAATGTTGATGGATTAGAAAAAGGAATGGCAAGACAGATGTAGGAAAGCAGAATAAACCATTGAATTTTCCGGAGTAGTAAACAAAAGCACAGGTGGGGCTAGAACGCTGTACCAGAGTGTACAACCTGATCGGAGGTTGGTTAAGGAGGAAGTGTCAGACCTTCTTACACCAGAAACGTGCGAAGGTAAAGTTTACTCACATAGGCTAGGGGCAGCAGGTAAATAGGGTATAACATTAAAAGATGTAGATTTTCCCAATCCGTGATGATGAAAGACGAGACATAAGTACCTCTGAAGGAATATTGTCCGAATAAGTGCCATTAATGGAGATTCCCGGAAAGTCAAGAAGTGGTCAATTGTGTAAAGTGAGGTTAGAGTGTCCAATCAAGAGTGGAGAAGTCGTGGTAGGATTACTGGACATACTCTCAGCTCCAGGAATACTATTCGGCCTTCCTAACGATGTAGATGTTTTACAGGAATGCTGCCGACTGCGACTGAAAAAAAAGTAAAAAAATCAGCCAATTGAACATTTGTGAAAAACATATCATGGGACTTTTCCTGACTTTGAAAATGAGATCACAAAGTGCCCAGGTGAAACCGGAGAGATCAAAGGACAGATCAAAAACTTAAAGGGTAATTATAAGAGATGCAAGCTAATCAGTTGGTTGAAACAAACGAATGTCAAAAAGCTGGACCCTTTTGTTTCTAAAATCTGTTCGTTTTCTCAAGGATACTGTGTCCTTGGTTTTGTATTGAGAAGGGTGGTAAACAGCTCCCGTCTACGATTAGGCGAGCTTGGTACAGAGATGAAGAACGTTTTAAGAGGCCTTTTGTATTTTTGTAAACAGATGAGACTTGAGCAAAATGTGCTCATATTTTAGAAGTGACCTCCATCATGAAAAGAGAGTGATGGGCTCTCTCGATGGCCAATTCAGTCCACAACTGGTTACGAGTTCAGCTGTATGGAAACAGCCTCTCTATATCTTTATGCCCTTCAAACTGCAACCTGCAAGCATTTTTTCTATTTGCACAACAAATTAGGAGATTTACTGCTTGGGTCTGTTTTGATAATAGGAACAGCATATGTTATCTAGTCTGGATAGACTGAGTTCTGTAGGGGTTTTTTATTCATTTCTTTGTGTTTCGTTGTGTAATTTTGTGAATACATTTTCATCTGATTATAAACTTGGTAGTCAACCTAGCTAACATACTCCCATTAATTTTCACTGTACATTTAGCGAAACATTTTACAAGATTATGGGTTGTGCTGCTGTTTAAACATATTTTGAGTGTTTCTGGTCCATAACAGATTAAGGGACTATTTGCGGGATTTTTAGAAGTGAGTGGTGGGTGCTAGCTTATTTTTGCAATTTCTGGTGTTGGTTTTGTTAGGTAGAAAAAAGGTTGGTATGGTAATGGCTCTTTCAGTCGCCCCACGTTTTCTGTATGTGGATGCTTTGACTGGATGTTTTGCAAGAAGCAAATAAGACCAAACTGCAGGAATTAGCAGACCAGCTGTGATTTGACATGTCTTCCTCCGTGAGGAAAGGAGAGGTAATTGCAGGAGTCGCTCAGTATTTAAACCTGTTGGACAACCCATCAAAATCTATAGAGATGGCAAGAATTCAATTGCAAATGAAGAAGTCTGAGTCAGAGGCGAAATATAAGGAAAACAGAACAGAAATGAAACAGTTACGATTAAAAGCAGAAGAGATAGGGGAGCAGAACAGAGAGAAAAAAGATAGAGCATATGACACTTAAACATGGAAGTCAGATTAAAAGACTGGAGATAAAGGCGGGAGCTCGGCTGTATGAGAACGTGAGTGTGGAGGAGCGAGGCCCTAATACACAGAAGCCTAGTGAGAAAATATTTAAGTATGTTCAATCATTGGCGAAATGAGATGACAATCTTGTGAAGCTCTTTCATCGCATTTTACAGGTCGTGAAACAAATGCAGGGTTCAGTGTGAATGTGAGTTTATTTGATCCAGACGAAACTCGCAGGTAGGGTTGGTGAGGTATTCGCATCACTATCAGAGGAGATAGCTGTGGAGTATGAGGTGAAAAAGACATTTTAGTGAGCTTGAACCGTTAGCCTATGTATAATCAGGGAACCTGGTCAAATTGCTTCTGAAAGCATCAAACAGAATAATTCTGATACATAGATACGAGCTTTAAAAATCGAGCAAACCTACGATGTCTTCAGAGAGGTAATCATTTTCGAAATTTTTTTTTTGAAGAAAATCAATGCCTGAAGTACTACGAACCGATGTAGAAAAGCAGCGAGTTAAAATGGAAAGGTTATCAGCTGGAGTGGCTGATGATTATAAGATGTTCTGTAAAACATGGTTTGGCCACCGGGTGGTGGGGATCCCCAATGGAGGACTCTCTACGCAGGAGTCCTCCCCCTTTCTCTCGGAGATCTGGGGTGGAGGGTGCTGCACGCAGCGGTCCCCTACAACCGCAGATTGCGGTGGTTCACGGGCTCCCAGCCCAACTGCTTGTTCTGTGGCGCTGTGGAGTCCGTGCAACACGTGTATATTGGGTGTGGGCGTTTGCACTCCCTTTTTGATTTTCTCAAAAATCTCCTCCTCTGCTTTTGGTTGCACTTCATTCCCACGCTACTGATCTTCGGGCACCCGGTACGGAGGAGGGAGGGCAGGTCTGAAGACCTCCTCGTGGGTCTGCTCCTGGGCCTGGCCAAACTGGCAGCGGGCCGTGGAGGAGGTCGTTAGGGCCGACTGCCTGCCCCCTTTCTGCGGTTACGTTAGGACTCGGGTGTCCTTGGAGAAGTAGCACGCGGTGTCCACCAACACCCTGGAGTTGTTCAGGGAGAGATGGGCGCTGCAGGTAGTGGAGTGCATTATTTCCCCCTCCAACTCGATTTTGATTTAATCTCTGCCCTCCCTTTCACTGTTTTGATCACACAGTATTGTCCTTTGATGTGAAGGGCAGTGCTTGACACTGGCCACTCTGGTGGTGGAAATTGAATAAAGATTCGTGCACTTTGTGTCTCACACCTGCACACACATACCATGGGTGCTGGAGAGAAAAGTAAGCACTACCACAGTTAGGCGGTAGTGTGGGGAAAAGAATAAAGGGACGAAAACAAATAAACAGGAGAAAAAAAGAAGAAAAAATAAACACGGTTTGGCTTCCAGAATCAATGTCAGTATGTGAATGACACATCGGGCAAAGAGAAATCTTCACGTGGAAAGTGAAATGTAGATCTCAGTGAATATCATAAGGATAACTTAGCACAGGGAGAAATAACATTGAGGGTGACAAAGAAGTTAAAATGCTCCACTGTTTTCATTGTAATAAAGTGGGCCACACGAACTGACAATGTTGGTGATCTAGGATAAAGCCAGATGCAGGCAAACCAGAAAAGCCTGCGAGTTATGTTGGACTAGTAACAAAAAGCATATGGCAAGTTTGACAATTGTCTTACACTGTACAAGATGATCAGAGATTGGTAAAGGAGGAATTGCTAAATCTACTTAAAAAATATGCAAGCCAGGGTAAAGTTGATTCACATAGGCTAGGAGTAGCAGTTGAAGAGTTTACAATATTAAGGGATACAGAATCATCTCCGTCTGTGGTGTTGAAGGATGACGAGATACGTACTCCTGAGGGACTATTGCCAGAAAACTGGTAATAGGAATTCATGGAAAAACAAAAGGGTGCTCACCTGTATAAAGTTAGGCGAGAGAGTCCTGGGAAGAGAAGAGAATTTGTGGAGGGAGTAATGAACTAGCTCTCAGCTCCAGGAATACATTTTATAATGTCAAATGATGTAACTGATTCACCAGTAGTCCTGCTACCTACTCTCGCTCAAAAGCCAGTGGAGACGCAGGCAACTGAAGAAATGAAGGATGTTTATCCAGGAATGTTGTCATAGTTTGTGGTCATAAGATTACAGAGGCACAAGCTGAAGCAGGAGAGACAGAAACGGGCAGATAAGGAAGCTGACATAACTTTACTGGAGACGTTTTTTGGTCAGTTTGGCAGGACACAGCTGGAGCAAATTGGTAAACATGCACATATCTTTAGGTCTGCTACGCCTATAGAGTTAGAACGGAAATATGAGAATTTAAAATAGCTGCATCGACAAGCCCATATACGGAGAAACAGAATGAATGTATCCCTCTGTGTTATAAATTAACAAATGATGTCTTAATGAGGCGGTGGAGACCATCTCACATTAAGCAGATGAGACATGGGCAGAGATTCATGAAAATGTTTTACCAGTAGGATATAGGATGGAAGTGCTGCGAGTGGCGTATGAGAAATACAAAGACATTTTTACACGTCTGGACTACACAAGGATGTAGTTGAATATTGCTAGATGTGTCGTACATGTCAGCTAATTGAAAGACGACAGGCAGTAATAAAACCAGTATCTTTAATACATATTGCAGCACTTGAGGAACCTTTCACAAGGGTCTGGATCGACTGAATAGATCACCTACCTCAAACAAAGAATAGGAATCAGCATTACTAACAATGTTAAAAATCACAAAACACCAGTTTATAGTCCAACAGGTTTAATTGGAAGCACACTAGCTTTCGGAGCGACGCTCCTTCATCAGGTGATTGTGGAGGGCTCGATCATAACACAGAATTTATAGCAAAAATTTGCAGTGTGACGTAACTGAAATTATACGTTGAAAAATTGATTTAAGCCTTTCATTTGTTAGAATACAGTGATAGTTTCACTTCTTTCGTGTGTAAATCACAAACCCCTTTTTTTAAAGTTGCATTCTCGGGTTAGCTGTTAACAAAGGTGATAGCCAGACAATATGTTGACAACATATTCTATCAGATGAAAGGCTGAACAGACAATCAATTTTTCAATGTATAATTTCTGTTACGTCACACTGCAAATTTTTGCGATAAATTCTGTGTTACGATCGAGCCCTCCACAATCACCTGAAGGAGTGTCGCTCCGAAACCTAGTGTGCTTCCAATTAACCTGTTGGATTATAACCAGTTGTGTGATTTTTAACTTTGTACACCCCAGTCCAACACCGGCATCTCCAAATCATGTTTATTAACGATAGTGGACATGTCGACTAGAATTCCAGAGGCAACCCCATTTTGCAACATGCGGCTAAACGGGTTCTAGAGGAATTACTTACATTTTTGATGAGATATGGACCATCAATAGAGATCCAGCCAGAGCAAGGATCAATCTTCACATCCAAATTATTGAATGACATTATGGACAACTTGGGATTAAACGAATTCAAATCGACTGTGTAACATCCAGAATCGCAAGGAGAGACAGAGAGATGACATTAAACACTAACGACCATGTTGATGGCTTATGGGTAAAATTATCCAGATGATTGGGATAAAGGAGTTCTGGTTGTACTTTTCTGTGATCGGAGATGGACCGAAGGAATTGATCAGATTCAGTCCATTTGAATTAATGTTTGGGTATTAAGTAAGAGGACTGTTATAATTAATTGAGGAGAAATTAGTGTGTCAGAATTCAGAGACGACCCATTTGGATCCTGAGACAAATTTCAGAGAACGATGAAATAGAGCTGGAGAGTTAGCTCTACATCAATAAAAAGTATCACAGCACACAAAGACAGAAGAAGCGGAAAAGAAACATTAAAAATCACCATTTTGCAACTGAGGATATGGTGTCAGCCTTACTTCCAGTAATAGTTGAGCTTTAAGAGGAAGGTTTAGTGAACTTTAACAAATCAATAAAAAATTTAGTGAAATGCACTACTCGATAAGGACTCCAGAAAGGGAAACATCTCACAGAATGTGCCATGTGAAAATGCTCAAAAGCTATTTTGATAGGGAAGGAAATCAAGAGGCAAAGGTGTTAATGATAACAGTACAGAAGGAAGAAGCAAGTTCAGAGGGTTTTGAATTGGAAATTCCTCAAATCAAATTGGAAAATGAAGAAGTTGACAAAAATTGGGATAAGTTATTGAGTTTCTTTCCAGACGAAAATTGAAACCATCTGAAAAAAGTTATTACTATCACATGTGAAGATGTGTGGAAATAAACTGGGAAATACTAACATAATTGTGCATCATGTCCATGCAGGGGATGCTGATGCGATTAGGCAACACCCGTGTAGTCATAACCCTCTGAAGTTGACACACGTTCAGAGGAGATAGATGCTCCAAGATGGCAAAATCATCATGAGTTACAGTGACTGGAGCTCACCCACAGTCATTGTGCAAAAGCCAGTTGGCACCCAACGGTTATGTGTGGATGATCGCAAAATCAATGCCACAACAAGACTGTTGCATATCCAATTCTATGGCTGGAGGACTGTGTCAACAATGTGACGCTAGCAACTTAGATTTATAAGTTGACTTGCTAAGACGTGACTGGCAAATAATTCTGTCAAAGACTTCGAATGCAACTTCGTGTGTCGTAACGCCAAATGGTCTATATCAGTTCAAATCATGCCATTTGTTGTGAAAAGCAGTCCAGCCATATTTCGGGCACTAACTAATAAGATCATTGCCGGATTGCCGAGATCTGTGGTGTATATTGACAACCTGGTCATTCTTTTTCGTCACTCATGGAAGAAACATTTAAAGCCTTTATCGGACTTGTTTGATCGACTTCGGAAGGCAGGCTTGGTAGTAAACCTAGCTAAAGTGAATTTGTCAAGCCCAAGTCACCTTCTTGCGCTATGTTATTGGACATGGACAAATATCCCCATGGGATGCGTCAATGAAAATAATTGGGGAATTTCCCACACCGCCAACGAAAAGAGGGTATAACGATCTGTGGGATTTATTGGATCTTGCCGAATGTTTTTTTTTGCCGAACGTTAGCAGTGTTGGTACTCCACTCACTGAACTGTTAAGAAATGGCAAGATGTTTCAGTGGATAGCGGACTGTGAAAAGCCATTTGACAACCAAAGAACGGTGTTAACCAGTGGCCCAGTATTAGCCACAGCGGATTTCACGAAGCCTTCCAAGATGGCTATTGATACCAATGATGTGGGTGTCGGTGCAGTGCTCATGCAGGAGGATGTCAAAGGGATAGATCGACTCATCGTTATTTTTGGAGGAAGTCGAACCTCCGACAACAGAAACAGTCTCCAGTAGAGGAAGACACTTTAACACTGATGTTGGCATGAAAACATTTACGTTATTATGTTGCCAGCAATGCATCTGACAATCGTATACATTTATCGGAACACATTGACATTTGTGGAAAACGTAATGGACAAAGAGGCCAGATTGATTAACAAGGGAGCTTGTTGTTGCAGCCATTGAATTTGACAGTTATGTATCTGGCAGGTCGCAAAAACGTGATTGCTGATGAATTGTCGAGATTTGAGGCGTTCGATGGCGGGATTGCCACGACATGAATCTGCGTGAGCTTGTGCATGATTGCATGTTTACAGTGTATATGTGTGTTTTAAACATTGAACAATGTACATTTGAAGGGGTTTTAAAAAAGGAAACCATCTTTTCACATTGATGTTTCATTATTTTTAAAAGGGTGAGGGATCACAAAGCTGGTCTTTTTTGCTCTAAAAGCTGCTTCATTTCTCAAAGATCTTGTGTCATTATTCTTTTCTTTTATCAGAAAAGTCGTAAACAGATCCTGGCTCCGATTAATTGGTTTGGCACAGAGCTGAAAAAGGATTTTTACAGGCCTTTTGATCATATGTGAAAGGATGAAATTTCAGGCCAAAACGGTCAAGGTTTAGAAGTGATCTGTGCAATGAAAGGGGAATGGCCAACTCTCGAGCTGAGCATTTCAGTTCAGAACTAGTTAGGAATTCACCTGCGTGGAAACATGCTCTCTCTCTCTTTCTGCCCTTCTCACTTCAACATGCAATCATTTATCTCATTTATAATCTTTTAGGTGGGTTGCTGATTGGGGCTGTGTTGTATATTCGGAACAGCAAAAATAATTCTATTTTGTGTAGATGGTGTTCTGTTGGACTATTTTATTCTGCTATTTATGTTCCATTGTGAAATTCTGTGAATCTATTTTTGTCTGTTTTAAAATCTGGTCGTCAACCTAGCTAACTTGCTCCGGATAATTTTCATTGTACACTTATAAAAGCGAACTGCAAGGTCTTGGTCTGGCCAGCCTGATTAAGAATGTTTTGAGTGATCTGGCCTAGTCCATTACACGAGAAGCAGATAGATGACAAAGTAGCAATCTTTACTTCAGATAAATTAACTAAATTATTGCAGCAACGTAAAAAAAAATCTAAAGATATCACAGCAAAATTCATACAGTGAGTAAGAACACAGATGTATCCCTGATTGTTATTACCTTTTCAATGATGTCTTCATGAGGAAGTGGATTCTACCACATGCTCAAACGCATGAGAACAGGGCAGAAGTTCATCAGTCGTGTGCCCAGAGTGTTGTAGAAAGGTGGTGTTGCAAATAATGCATGATCAAACAGTAGGAACTCCGGGGGGAGAAACTCCGGCTCAAATACAAAAACATTTTACTGCCCTGGACTGCACAAGGATGCAGTTAAGTTTTTCCAAACGTGTGATACATGTCAAGTGATTGGAAAACCACATGCCATAATTAATCCCGCGCCTTTAATGCACTTTGTGCATTTGAGAAACATTATACAAGAGTACTACTTAATTGTGTATAACCCCGACCACAACAAAGGGTGCAAATAAGTATGTAAGAGTCATAATGGATGCATCCACAAGTTTTCCAGCGGCCATTCCAATACACAATATCACAGTGAAAATATTGTACAGGAGTTAGTCAATGTTTTCATTTCACATGGACAAGCCACAGAAATATAATCAGACCACGCTGAAACTTCACATCAAAATTAATCAACGAACTTACAGATAGCTTAGCAATAATACAACTCATATCTACAGTATGCCAACCAGAATCACCGGGAGTGCCAGAAAGTTGGCATCAGACATTAAAGACCATTTTGGGAGCTTATAGTCAAGACTATACAGATGATTGGGATAAGCGAATTCCACCTGTATTTTTCGCCATCAGAGATGAACCAAATGAATTGTCTAAATTCACTTCATTTGAATTAGATGTTTGGGCAGGACGTGAGAGTCTAAAATTGAATAAGTTGAAACTGTTAATCGTAATTTAGAGGCCACCGGTTTGAAGCTTTGTATCAAATTTTAGGAAACCGCGAAACGGACTTGTGAAGTTGGCTCCATAGCATTCAGAATTATGAGAGCATGCAATGAAATTGGAAGCAGACAAGAAATCAAAAACCGGCAAAGTTGTTATTGGAGATCAAGTTGCACTGTTACTTCCAGTGATATGCAAACCCGTAAGAGCAAGGCTGAGTGGAATGAATTAATCGAAAGGAGTTTGATTTACATGAACTATATGATAAGGACTGCAGACAGAAATAAATCTTCAGAGTGTGTCTTGCGACTATGCTCAAATAGTATGTTGACCGGATAGGAAAGGAAGAAGAGACTGTGTTATTCAAAGTTTGTGAGAAGATTTGTAGCTCGGGTGCTTGTTGTTGTGGTTCTGTTCGCCGAGCTGGGAATTTCTGTTGCAGACGTTTCGTCCCCTGTCTAGGTGACATCCTCAGTGCTTGGGAGCCTTCTGTGAAGCGCTTCTGTGATGTTTCCTCCGGCATTTATAGTGGTTTGAATCTGCCGCTTCAGGTTGTCAGTTCCAGCTGTCCATTGCAGTGGTCGGTATATTGGGTCCAGGTCGATGTGCTTATTGATTGAATCTGACAACCGAAAGCGGTAGATTCAAACCACGATAAATGCCGGAGGAAACATCACAGAAGCGCTTCACAGGAGGCTCCCAAGCACTGAAGATGTGACCTAGAGAGAGGACGAAACGTCTGTAACACAAATTCCCAGCTCGGCGAACAGAACCACAACAGACTGTGTTATTGGTTACAACACAGAGTGTCGAAACAAGTTCAGAGGAATATGAAGTGGGCATTCTTCAAATTAAATTTGGCAATGAAAATGTATGGAAGTTCATTTAACATATGTATTTAACATAGTATTTTAATGCATGCACAGGATCATGTTGCATAGCTCCAATAACAGGTAACTTGTACTGTGATAGGTCAGATAAACCACTGAAGGATGAGTTAATCCTGTGGACGATGGTTATGTAATTTGTTTGGTAAAGTGTAATGTAGTGAAGCAGTGTGGCAGAAGATGATTAGTTTGCAGAGACAAAGCAAGCCAATGTGATTGGTTATGCTTATGCTATCAGATAAGGGCAGGAACTCGGACTTCACAAGTTGCAGAAAGAAAAGATAACTTAAGGTGTAGGTTTTCTCGTTAAGTAGTATGTTTGATATCCAGACGTTTCATTACCCGGCTAGGTAACATCATCAGTGGCGACCTCCAAGTGAAGCAAAGCTGATGTCTCCTACTGTCTATATATATGTTTGTCCTGGATGGGCTTCCTGGGTTTGTGGTGATGGCACGCCAACCATAACGCCATAAACAAACAAATATATCTAGATATCATCTACCAGCCCCTCAGAAAACGAACAGGAACTGACATCACCACAAACCCCAGGAACCCCATCCAGGGCAAATATATAAATAGAAAGCAGGAGACAACAGCTTGGCTTCACTTGGAGGTCGCCACTGATGATGTTACCTAGCCAGGTAATGAAAATTCTGGAGATCAAACCTACAGCTCAGCGAACAAACCTACACCATAAACCTCAACCTCAGCTACAAACCTTCACAAACCTTGCAGAAAAGGTAACTGGTGAGCAAAAAGGAAACATATTTCTGATTACCACAGTTTACTATTTCAAATTAAAGTTTATTTCGTGAAGAATTTTCTAAACATCCTTGTACTTTGTTAAAAAGCATTGGCTGACTTTCCACTACAGAACTTGTTAAAATTTGGGATAAATTATTGAGTCCCTTACAGAGGAAATTCAAAGTAACTTGAAAGATTCATTACTATAGTGGGAGAGATACTTGAAATCAACTGGGAAGTATTAACCTCTTTGTGCATCATGTTGGTCGAGGAGTGCTGTTCCGATTAAGTAATATCCTTCCAGAGTTAACCTTCTAAATTTGGCACAATTTTCAAAAGCAGATTGAATGCATGCTCCGAGACGACATATTCGAAGTGAGCTACATTGATTAGAGCTCAGCTTTAGTAAAAGTGCCAAAACAAGGAGGAATACAATGGTTATGCATGGACTTTCGCAAAATCAATGCAGTTGCAAATCCGGATTCCTCTCAGATTCCACGTTTGGAAGACTGTATTGAAAAAGTGCAACTGCAACTCACATTTTTAAATTGGACTTGCTCAGGGATACTGGCAGGTACCTTTGTTTGAAAAAGTGAAGACAATTTCAGTTTGTGGAACGCCAAATGGACAGCATCATTTTAAAGTCACGCTGTTTGGCATGAAAAATGTGGCAACCACATTTCAGAGACAAACCAATAAGGTTATTGCTAGACTCCCTAATTTTGTACGTTATATTGATGATCTGTTCATTGTTAGTCTCACAGGGAAGGAATATTTATAACAATTATCGTACTGATTCAAAAATGGCTAGATGTGAACTTTCAAAACCTCAAGTCACCTTGCTAGGCCATGTAATTTGACACGGGCAAATGGTCCTCCGGGATGCAAAACAAATGTTAATTGTGCGGTTTCTCATCCCATCGACAAAAAGAGTGGTACTACAGTTCGTCGGATTGAATGGATTTTGTCAGAAATTCATACCCAAACATTACCAGTGTGGCTTTTTCACTCAGCGAATTATTGTGGTATGCTACACTGTTATAAGTCATTTTGCAGCCTGAAAGCTGTGTGAATCACTGCCCGATTGTTAGCCACAACGAATCATTCAAAGCCATTCGATGTGGCTATCGATGCGTGTGATATATGTATGTTACTGCTGTGCTTTTACAAGAAGACGACGAAAGGACAGAAAGTATGATCGAGTATTTCGCCAGGAGCTTGGACATTCGTTAGCAGCAATTTTTGACATTTCAGAAGTGGACTTTGAGCTTGGTAATGGGGTTGGAGCATTTAAACATTTTCTTAACAGTAATATATCTGAGACAACCGTATACAATGACCATAACCTATTGAAGATGGTGCAGAAATTTAAGACTTAAAAGTCTGGACTGAATTCGTGGAGCTTTTTGTTCCAACCATGCAGCTAGAAAATTGTGCACGTGGCAGGTCGAGAAAACGTGACTGCTGAAGTATTCTCAAGACTTGGATAAGAAACAGAAAATTTAGGTGGCAGGAGTGAACGGACTGAAACAGAATGTATAAGGGCGAGTTTGCATGTTTATAGTTATTGTAATGTATATGTGTTATTGGGTACTAACAGTGCAAAATTAAGGGCATTTTAAAATAAAACTATTTTTGGATATTAAGATGTGACGATGCTGCCCCTGCAACAAGCGTATTCTGTCCCATGTTTTTGTCTCGGAGGGGCTGTAAAAGCAGAAGTTGTGACATGTGTGGAAATATCTACTTGAAAAGCATGTAGTCCTTCTTTTAAAATAGAAATTCTTGTAAAATGAAAGGGGACTGGCCAGTTCTCCAGTTCAGAATTTGCTTTGGTTTCGTTTCCGTAAGCTGTTTTGCTTGCAGGTAATGGTCAAGTTTAAGCGGAGATCACAGCGAATCTGCTGGACCCGAGGAAACACCTCAGTGCTGATCTTGCCTCTCTCTGAGATCGCTCCTGTAAGAAACTGTGATTGTCAATGACATGTTCATGGAATGTTGCAAGTAATTGTAAAAGCATCACTAAGTTCCAATAGAGATAAGCAGGTTTCAAATAGTTCTGTCTGACTATGTTCAGTTTCTTTTTTTGTATGTATATGAATTATGTTTTGTTTAAAACTGAGTGGTTGTGCCGGCTGCCTCACTCAACGAACATTCACTCTCCAACGCTTAAATGAACTACAATAGTTATGATCTGGGCTGCAGTCCTGAGATGTCTTCGGTGGTCTGGCCTGATATATATAACGCGTGTTTGAATATTTCTGTTTATTGTAGTTTATCCAACTCAGTTGGCTGAATGGATCATTTGTGTTGCCGAGGGAGGCCAATGGCTTAGATTCAATTCCCAGCATTGACAGAGATTTTAGGAACGGCTCGATATTTCAACCTTAACTCTCAACAGATTGTGGTGATCCTTAGGGTAAACTATCATGAGTGTTCTCTCTCTAATGGCAGAGTAATTTCATAGTCCTCTGGGAGTTGGGCAATTTTATTCTGTCATGTTAATATTTTCAAACGTTTATCTGCATTATTATTTCGTTTTCTATTGTATTCCTAGATGATATGGCCATCTGCAGTTTCATTTTCTACGACTGTCAGCATTATCTCACACATTGTACATTCCTGCCCAGGCCCCATTAATCACTCAGCCGAAAGAGTACTCCAAAAGAGTTTTGGAATTTGCTCGGATCTCTAATGGCTAAACTATTCTTTTACAAATCAAGGATTACCCTGAAGACTTAAAGGAAGATGATGGGCCACAAAGTGTGCCTTGTAACATTACACTCTTCCTTCCTCAAGGCACAGACGTTATCGTGATCGTAATGATGATGATAGGTAATCCTAACCTGCATTCTTATTCAGGAAACTATCTGCTGTGCTTCAAAAATATTCAATTTCTCTGCTTTAATGCTCTCTCTGGAAGAGAGTTCCAAAGAATTAGAGCACCATGAGAAAAATAAGTAAATCTCCTCATTTCTCTAATAATTTGAAGATGTGTTTAAGTGAAAAGAAAAGTCCGTTTTGTTACAGAAAGCTGGCAGATTAGAATGCTCCAGTTGAAACTTATAAGTTCCGTTCATTCGTTTCTCTTTTTTCTTCTGTTTATTCTCTTTTCCTTCCTCTCAGGGCTTTTTCATTATTATTGTCTCACAGTGTCTGACACACCTGGGCTCTGACATCGATTGTTGGCCTCCGGCGTTAATTCCCGGCCCTCTCACGATGATTCACATCATTTGGCAAATACTTGCAAATTGATGCCACGGTCGACTGGTGTGGCGTGACTATCTTCCACAGCGGCCCGCCAATATGACATGGCGATCTCTCAACCAGTCACATCAGTTTCTCTGGAGTGGATTGGCGATCCCTTGCTCTCCCTTCGGGGCGTCGCAACTTGGCCAGTTGCCAGCATAGTTTCCAGCTACGCCCTGTTGTGCACTGGCAGCTAGGTGCGAGAGTGGTCAGTTGAATGAACGCTTGAAATGCTAAATGTTTTATTTCTCTCCTTTCTAAGATCTTATAAATAAACAAGCTGTGCTTTCAACCAAAGTCGGTGCTGTGCTTGGCGACTTATAAGCTTTTTCACTCTACTTATTTAGTGCATGTGTCAATAAAGACTACCTCTCTTCTTCTATTTTATCTGTTTTTTTTAACCAACCCTGTGGGAAAACGGATTACTGCTGCTGTAGACAGTCTTAGTGAGTACACACCCCGAGGCTGCGCGTGTGTGTTTTTTTGTCACATTACTTGACAAATATATACATTATACATACATACAGCACTTCCTGGAATTATGAAGGATTTACAGTTTACCTTTGGACTGAGAGGAGAAAGTGAGATCTGCAGATGCTAGAGGTCAGAGCTGAAAATGTGTTGCTGGAACAGCGCAGCAGGCCAGCCAGCATCCAGGGATCAGGAGAATCGACGTTTCGGGCATAAGCCCTTCTTCAGGAATGAGGAAAGTGTGCTGAACTGGGGTAGGTCGAGTTGCAGGGAATGAAAGTGGCGGCGCATGGCTGCAAGCGTGGAGGGGAGGATCCGGAGGGAGGTCTGTTCCTCATTCCTGAAGAAGGGCTTATGCCCGAAACGTCAATTCTCCTGTTCCCTGGATGCTGTCTGACCTGCTGCGCTGTTCCAGCAACACATTTTCAGCTTTGGACTGAGAGGTCATCTTATTTGAACACTCTTGTGGGGAGTTGATCAGCGGGATACTGATGTTGTATACTCCAAGCTTGTTGTGATTACCTTTGTTTAAGGAAGATAATTTCATTAATAAACAATTATAAATAGCTGAAAAAAGAAATCTGCCTGAATTGTTCCTATCACGGATCCTGACCCAGTCTGAGACCTATATTTTTGGCCATATCAACAAACTGATCACAGTTAAAATCTGTTGTGAGCAATGGAGGAAAGAGACGAGATGAGAAAGAGAGATCCCTCCAAACTCATTCATAGCAGGGATGAGGAGAAATTCACGAGTCGTATGCTGCTCGACCTGCTGTGATTTTTCAGCACTACAGTCTCGACCTAGAAGAACTCACCTTCCATTGTAATCTTAAAATAGAGAACTCCCACATCCCACTATTTAAAGAAAATAACATCAAATCATCTTGTAACTCTAAATGTGACCTACAAACAAAAACTATTCGCAACACTAACTCCACTTTCTCCTAACTTCTTGTTACTTGCCTCCAACTCTATGACAATATGCTGTTCCAATAAGATGCTTATTAAAATTACATCAACTTAATTTCAAAACGCTGTCGTCTTCTGTGACTTCACGCTTCAAGTTCTGAATTGCCTTTGTCGACTTCTTTTTGTTTTTACTGCGAGTGTGTTGCATATGCACACATACCTTTGAAAGACCGTAATTAGCAATTCCTTGGAGAGCAGAATGTTACTTCTCCGGGCTTATGGGTGTCGATGACAGCTACCCTGTCTCCTACTTTCCAAATGTTCACATTTTTATATCTTCGACGTTGGATGGTCTCCTTGCTTCAATATTGGCAAAACAATAAATTCAAACTGGATTGGGTTTAAGTTTCCTGGGGCATAACTTAAACTGATTAGTGGAATGTGCATTTTCGCAATAAAAGGAACCAAGACACAAATATCAATTTCACAGCCAAATGTTAGATATTTTAAATTTTCCAATGCAATCTCGGCTTGCCACACCGTCATTTTCACAGGTATGTGCACTCTCTCAGTTCAGAATAGCATTCACTCTATCTTAAGGATACAGTTCATGCCTTGAACTTCATAACACTACCAGTTCCCAGAAAACATCTTGTAACTCAAGGTTCATTCTTGACCACAACATCTTCACTTTTGACAATCAGTTCTTAATCCAGAAAGAAAGGACAGCCATTAGAAATAAATCTGCACCCAAGCCACCAACGATGTCATGCACAAGTTTAAGCAAGATTTCTTCACTGTGATGTTCGTCCGACGAGGCACATTTTCTTCCTCTGTACTCATGGCGATGAATCACTCAAAGGACTACACAACGGTACCAACAAATTGCATTCCCACAATCAGACTACTCATAGACTACTCCTCAAAATCAGTCGCATTCTTGTACACAAGCAACTTCATCAAGGACAGACATCTAAGTACCTCACTGTACCCACGGATAACCTCACGATGCTGCATTTTTCCAGCTTTGTTGAGACGAGGAGGAACGTACCAGACATCTACTGGAAGGTACAACAAAGAAACAGGATACGATGTTCAACTCATTGATCGCCAATTCTGACGACACAGTGAAAACGTGCTTCAACCTCTTCAGGAGATAGACATGGTATACAGCCGGTAGAGTACCTTTCATCTTCGAGTACTTCCCTGCAACGGAGAAACTACATCAGTTTCGTCGTGGCCTCAACATGTCATGGATGGTGACAAACATCTAGCCAAGAGCATCCAAATGCCTCCACTTCTCACATTCAAACAACAGAAAAACCTCAAAAAGGCCATAGTTTGGTGAAAACTATTTGGCTTCAGGGCAACATTTACCAAAACACCATATCACCCCTGCCATGGCAACCTCTGCAAAACATGTTAGATTATCGACACCGATATTACCATCACATGTGCACAGCAGGTACTCGTGTGACTCGGCCAATACTGTCTACATCATACGTTGCATATAAGGATGCCCCGAGGCATTATATAGCAGCAAGATTGTGCAGACGTTCCGACAATGGATGAATGGACACGTGCAGCAATCGCCCAGGCAGGAATGTTCCATCCCAGTTGGGGAACACTTCAGCGTCCAAGGACATTCAGCCTGTGACCTTCGGTTAAGCGTTCTCCAGGGTGGACTTGGAGATACAAGACAACGCAGTTTCGCTGAACAGAAGCTCATAGTCCAGTTCCGACCACATGAAGGCAGCCGAATCGTGGGCTTGAGTTCGTGTTGCACTACATGCTAGGCTCTTGTCACGGACTCTTCTACCACTCACGTTATTCCAGCAATGCAGATTATCGCCAGCACCAACCTATTTTCGATTTTCTGTAATTACTATTAATCAAAACATAGATCATCTCTTCACTTGTTATTCAACTGTCGACAATTTACTCAGAGACTTTTGATCTCCAGCAAAGACTTCTCATACAGCCTGTCGACACTCCAGACACACAAATCACTTTTCGCTTTTGCTACTTAATATTCTTAATTAACTTGCTATTATCTCAATGCTTATAAATTCTGTGCCTGATTGCTTCCCCTATTTCACCTGAAGAAGGAATAGTGCTCTGAAACCTTGTGATTTTAAATAAATCTGTTGGACTTTCACCTGGTGTCATATGACTTTTGCTTTTGTCCATCCCAGTCCAACATTGTCATCTCCACATCATGGCTCCCATCGACACCAATTGGGTTTCCATGAAGATCATGCATATTGAAGCAGATATCAGACTTCTACAGATAGGCAAGGGAGCAGGAATGTTCCTGAAAGGACGATAGATCACGAGCCCACTCAAGTCGCCCTACAATACTGACTTACACTGAGATACTATGCCGTAACACCTCTTATGCACTCATCCATCGTCTCGCACACGAGCTCGACAGCAGATGTCGCAACTTTGAATTCGACACAGAGTCCATATTTTCAGTTTGCGCTCAAGACACAGTCAACCAACTATGAAAAAAATGTCACGCAGACAGTGCCACGGCACCACATCACCTGCACGCACACTACGAAGAAAAGACTTGACAAACACCGCATCAGGGCCAGCAGTTTAAAAAAAAAAAGCCTCCGCTCGTATACGGTTGAAACCAATAGTATCATAGGGATGTCAATTTTTTTTAACCACACTCTACGAAATTGAAGTGCTCATCCAAGAGCTCAAATTCCACCCCACTTCCAAAAGGGAACACATTGGGCTTCCAGCAGACACAGACGAATTCGTTAGATAAATGAAGTTCTGGGAATTCTTCCTCAATCACCAAGATATCAGCAATCAGCCCAATGACACTATTGATGAAACAGAGCAATCCAGCGAGAGATCCACAGTTCAGAGACCAAGGAAAAATTCGAATTTGACCCGTCCAGAAGGCCACACACCTTGTTTCGACATGTACGCCCAAGCCATCAGAAGATCGGTTAATGCCAGATTCAACAGCTGAGTTCACAACTTAACAAAAACTTTATGTAATCAAAACAAAATACTATCCATGTTCTCAGAACCAACCACAACATTGTGGTTAAACAAGCAAACTACTAAGGAGCCATCGTCATAAAAAAACAGAACAGTCTACTGCAAATAAATTTTCTGACAATTGAACAACCAAGAATATTACAGACCAGACCAAAAAATACACCCATCAACTGAACAGAATTTTGTAGATATTTGACCCAGGTCTGAAGAGTTCCTATGCGCTCTCGTACCTTCAACATGGGAGACTTCTATTGCCTTCCTAAGATACACAAAACCAACCCACTTGGACGTTTCATTGCATCAAGCAACGGGATGTTCTGTCAGAATCTCTATAACTTTGTCACCCGGAACTTGAACCTCATTATATAAGGAACACCTCGTTTCTGTTGTGACACTACAAATTTCCTACAGAACCTAAAGACCCACAGACCAGTCGAACCAGGAACATTTCTTGTCAAACTAGATGCATCGGCGCTCTACACCAACATCTCTCACGGTGATAACATTGCTGAAACAGCCTCAGTACTCAATGCTGACAACTGCCAATTTCCAGACGATATCTTTAAACGTATCCACTTCATCTTCAAACACACTGGCTTTATTGTTCTTTCTCCAGATACACGGAACAGTTATGGGAACCAAATTTATATCCTAATACGCCAGCATTTTCATGCGTAAGTTCACTTCTTCTTTGTGCAGGACCTCCGACCAGTGCTATATACTAGATATATTGAAAACATTTTCTTCGTTTGGACTCATGGTGAGGAATCACTACACCGATCATGACAAAATCAACAAGTTTCATTCCATCATCAAAATAACCATGGATTACTCTTCTGAATTAATCTCATTCTTGGACACATGTATCTCCATCCAGGACAGACATTTCTGCATCTCGCTCGACCATAAGCACACGGATAAACTGACAATCCAGGACTTCTCCAGGTTCCATTCTAAACACGCTGTAAGGAAAAGCCCTGCACATATACATTAGATTAGATTAGTTACAGTGTGGAAACAGGCCCTTCGGCCTAACAAGCCCACACCGACCTTCAGAAGAGCAACCACCCAGACCCATTCCCCTAAATCTACTCCTTCACGTAATCCTACCGGAAATTTACTTGGCCAATTCACCTAACCTGCACATGTTTGGACTGTTGGAGGCAACCGGAGCACCTAAATAATTTATTGAATGCTGGCCTTTGCGATTCTGGAGACACGGGTAGAATGTGCAAACTCCACGCAGGCAGTGGAGTTGCCTGAGGCGGGAATTGTACCCGGATCTCAGGCGCTGTGAGGCAGCAGTGCTAACCACTGTGCCACCATGCTGCCCATAATGATCTGCTCAGGACAGATACTGGTAAACGCTAAAAGATGCCCTCATAAGAAAGGAATATGATGTAATTTGTCGATGGTCACATAGAGAGATTGCAACGCCCTTCTCAGAGAACAGACACTGGACACAACCAATAGAGACATTTCGTTGTCCTGTACTTGTATGGAGTGGAGAAATTGTACCATGTTCTTTGCAGCCTTCAAAATGCCATTGGCAATGATGAACATATCGCCAAAATCATCCCGACACCTTCACTTTTCGCCTTCAAACAGCCACCTAACAGTAATAATCAATGTACTGGAGCAGGACGTTCCACAAATATCTTCATACTTAATGATACGAGAGCCCAAGAAATCAATGCAGAGAAGCAGGTAAAATATCTGTACCATCCTCAGCCAGAAGTGGTGGTGTCTCCAGAATCACAGATGCCAGTCTTCAATAAATTCGATTCGCTGCATCAAAAACCAGCTGAACATAGTAGTTCCAATGAAGGCAACGGACCTTGACAGTATTCCTGCAATAGGACTGAAGAGTTATGCTGCACAACAAGTTGTGGTCCTGGGGAAGCTGTTTCATTCCAGCTCCAACTCTGACAACCAGCTGGCAATTTGGAAAATTGTTCAAGTATGTCCTGTCTCCTAAGCGGAGAATAATTACAATCTAACCAGTTACCTCACCCTCAGTCACATCACTGGAGTCATACAGCTGAAAGTGTTTTTTGACAGAGATGTCAAGCAGCACAGAAATAACCTGCTGAGTGTGGTTTCCGCTAGGGTTTCAGGAGGAGTTGGTGTTGTTTTCCAAATGTCACTGGATTACTAATTCAGACCATGCTAATGCTCTGGCATTTGATGAGCAGTTGAGAACAAGTTAAGAAAATCTAGATCTAAAATCCGATATCAATAATAATGACCCAGAAGCCAATATCAATTGTTCAATTCAATTTCTTTTCCCAATGTTCTTTCAGGAAGCAAATCTCCTGTACCTTCCTGGTCTGGCCTCGCAATGACTCTGAACACACAGATATGTGATAAACTATTCAATGTTCTCCGAAACGGCCAAGCAAGAAACTCCATTTTATCAAAATGCTTCGAGGTCTTGAAGGAAAAAGTCTGAACACAACATATGGCTCTGGCCTGCAATTTAGAAAAGGCAACATTCAACACACTTCTGTTGTCTATGTGGATGTGTTCTTTCTGATGTCTACGAGGTTGTAACAATATTTTCAAAGCTCTCCTACAGACAACACAGAAACGTCGGGAAGGGACGAGCCCGTTTTAATCATTGAGCCTCCTTCATGCTCATATTTGGCTTAACATCTCCACAATGCAGTCCCTTCACTCCATCAGGCGTGTTCCCCCATTAATATAATGATGGCTGATCCTTTATCTCCACACCATATTCTTATTCTCTCTCCATCCCTCTCATGTCTGCAAATCATTACTTACACTCAGTGTTTTGGTTTCCCGAACCTTATGGTGATATAGTAATCCCCAGATTCACTAAACTCTGCATTGGCGAATGATCACACAATGTCAGGTTTTTCTATATTGCACAGATGTCCCCACTCATTTTTCCAAAACCTCATTTAATACATGACAGCCGACCGAAACTCTGATTCTCACAAGAAGCATGGCATGGCATCCTAGAGATCTGTCCAGTCATGCTTTGCTGCACTCAGTCAATGTCACGGTTTTCTTTTGTCACGTAAGGAGCCCAGAGCTGCTCACAAAAACCACTGTGTTCGAGATGAGGTCTCAACAAAGCCCTGTACAGCTTATGAAGACTCTATTACCCCGGACTCAAATCACCTGAAATGAAGTTCACCACATCATTTACCTTCCTAACTGCTTTCTGCTCCAGCAATATTGTTTTCAGTGATTAGTATACAAGGAGATCCAGAAGATTTTCGATGTGACAACAACACATTTGGTGGATTTACGTATACTGATCAGCTTGCCAATGCCATTACCACTATTAACTTCAGATTTCAAAACACACTGCCCTGTTTGTGCCTTCAAGGTCCACGCAGAAAAAACAAAACAAAATAAGATCACCAGTTTCAATTCAAGTAGGTGGTTGCCATTCTACATTTTTTCGACAAAGTGCACAGCGTCACATTTATCCACATTGCTCTTCATCTACCACACATTTGCCCATTCACCCCACTTTTCTCAATCAGCTTGAAGGTTTCTCACAACCTCGTCACGTTCATCCAACATGAGCAGGTTTGGAAATATTGCATATGGTTTTCCTGAAGAAGAACTTATGCCCGAAACGTCGATTGTCCTGCTCCTTTGATGCTGCCTGACCTGCTGCGCTTTTCCAGTAACACATTTTTAAGCTCTGTTCTCCAGGATCTGCAGTCCTTACTTTCTCCTATGTTTTTCTCAATCAACTGCTTGATTCATATTGTGAAAAGCTGTGGCCAAACACTACTATTATGGCACTCACCAAGCCTCCACTCCAAAATATAGTTTCACTCCTATGCACTGCATCCTATTGGATCTCCCGTTCAATCCCAATTCAATAAGATTTGATCTTGCAGTCTAGGCTTTTGTTTTAGTAAAAATGTTTCTGAAAATCCAAATGCATTCGATCCATTGCTACTCCATAAATTATTTACTCATCAGGTTTTCAAATATAACTTCAATTTCATAAATCTATGCTGCCTTTGTCAATGCCCAATCATTTTCAGTCCCGACATTTTCTCCAAAACAGTCCGTGTTTACTAATTTCTCCCTGGCCCTATGTTAGTCAATTCACTCTGTGTGAATTGTTATAGTGTCACATCAATTTCTCTCATTCTCTGAAACCCCGGAGCCCTGAGGCCTAGTTTCCTCATCAGACAATCTTGGCATCTGAAGAATTAATCAGGAGAATACATATTGTTGTCAGTAAATTCTTACTGAGATTGGGAGACCTATACTTTACGTAATATTCCAGCTACAGTCTCACCAACTATTTATGCAACTACAGCAAGATGCCTTTACATCTTTTTTCCCAATTTTCTTGAAATGAATGTAAACCTTACTGTTGCACTGTCGTTTGCATATGTTCCTCTCGATATATTTCGCTTCAATTTTTAAAAAATCTCCCGATTATCCTACTATATCACTTTCAGTATTTGCACAATAAACATTTTCGAACCACTCCAGAAAAGATTTGTCAATTATGATTGCACTTCCCTAAATCCGTAATAACTCTCTTTAATTTTGATATTACTTTCGAAATATCCAGGATCACATCCTTTCTCCTCTTAGAAAGCAATGGGGTCATTCAGCACCCTCAAATTTAAAGCGCAGGAACTGGAGGCAACCAAAAAGTGACTGGAGAGTGTTACACTGGAATAGGCGGAACCCATTCAGCTCACTGAAGCTCTTTTACAGGAATTGGAAAGAATGCAAAACTAATTGCAACTTTATGTGGGAGGTAATTCTGCTCAGACCTCTGGCATACGGGAACTATAGGAGAACAATTAATTCTTCAACACATTTCAGGGATTTATGAGGAGATTGTTCAACATGTCGAGTCTGTCATGAACGAAAACGGGGAGCCACTTCAGATCCTCAAACTGTTGCATAGAAACAGCAAGATTCCAAAAGTCCTCAAGCTTCTTGTCCATTAACGTGAGCAGGGCAAGCAGTCGTTGAATCTCTTACTCAGGAGCGGGGGCAGGACATCCCTGCCTTCGAGGCAATAATTTAGGAACACGAGGAGGACATTCAAGGAAGGACCATCAGATTCAGCATGGTTGTACGAGGCAAAATCGTCTTTGAATTCTTTGTTTGAGTTCTTTAAAGATATGACAGGCAAGGTGGATAACAGGTTTTTTAGTGACCTAATATTTGTGGTCTTTGAGAGGCCCTTGAATAAGTTGCTGCATAAATGCTTACTTTGTTCCATAACAGCACGTGGGGATAAGACGAACTTATTTGCTGGAAGAGAAGGTCAGATGACCAACACAATGCAGACAAACAGTATAAATGAGTCGTTTTATTGGTGGCAACTTGTGGAGTGTCATAGAATTTGGTCCTCAGGGCCAATTATTTGCAAGCTCGATTATTACTTGGAAGAGGGGATAGAAATATGGTAGCTAAATTATCAGGGAATGCAAGAGGTGTTGGAAAAACAGATTGCAATTAAATTGTAAGAAATTCAAACATAAATGGATATGGATAGTTGGGTGATTGATACAACATTTGGCAGATGAAATTTAACATAAGTAAGCAAGGGGATATCTACTTTCGTCAAAGGAATTCAAATCAACTTAGTATTTGAATGGAGCGAAACTCCAGAATACTTAACTGCAGAGGGCTCAGTATGACCTCGTGCGCAAACGCTGAAAACGTGCATGCCGGTAGAGCAGGTAATGAGGAAGGAAAGTGCAAGTTCAGTATTTATTTCTAAAATAATAGATCATGAAGGTCGAGAAGTGTTGCTGTAACTGTGTCAGGAACTAATGAGACTACACTTCTGGTGCTCTGACTTCAGGGGTAATGTCGTTACTTTGAGGCAGTTCAGAAGAGAAGGTAGACATGTCTCTGAGAAATTAAAACTGAAACACTCAGAGAAAATCGCCTCACCTCTTAATTTGCCAAATAAGTGTGACAAGTGGTATAACGTACCTGTTAACCACGATCTGTTATTAAAGAGTAGTTATATGAAATGGATTATCTGATATTTCATGTGACAGTAACAATTAACAATTTATTTATCGAAATCCAGCAATGAATAACTTAACAGAATTGCTATCAATTTCCCCCTTCATATTAACTATTCCCAAACTGAACTAAATTCTACTGAAGTGAATACTGTTCAGATAAACACAATTCAATTGATATAATCCAATTCATAACAACATAATAAACTAAAACTTAGTCCCTCAAAGTTCACCAAGAATGGATCGTCCTGAATGTTTTTCTGCCCTCTCCACTCTTTCTCCTCTGTCTCTCCTTTCTTTCCGTGTCCAAAACGCTTCTCAGTCTGCCATATCCTAGTGTCAAGGGTATCAGGTAAACGCGCCTTCTACCTTATAGAAGAATAATACTTTTAAGAGAGCTTCCATGTGGATATTTCTTCTGAGAATCAGATATTTCTTTCTCTGATGACACTTCAGTCTCATCCCTTCTTCAGAGAGCAGTTGACTCTCTGTCTAATTTCAAATGCTGGCATCTTTTAGACAGATGATTACACTCAATGCCTTTACAATTGGTTTGGTTCGTGGTAGTCGATACAAACACATTTGAATTTATGTGGTCTTTTGTCTTCAAGTATCTTTTTAAATTAATTGGCTGCATTCAAACTGTTGTACGGGTCAAAATGCTGCTTGCGTCTGCTGAATGCGAAGTCTTTTGGTTCACTTGTTTCAATTTTGGGGCAGTTTGCACAATGCTTGAAAACTTCGAAGCACACAGGAAGCACAATTTCTTAATGGAACCTGGCACTGCGTTTAATTCTTTCCACAGTTTGACCATTTTTTACACAACGTCATGAACATCTTATGAAGAGAGAATGAGCAGTTTAGGCCTATAGAGTCTGGAGTTTAGACTAGTGACAGGAGATGTCATTACATTTTGGAAGATTCTAAAGAGATTGACAATGTAGAGTGGAGTGGAGTATTTCCTCATGCTCAACAATTCAGAACAAACGATCATACTAATGGTATCAGCCAGGGCAGACGTTAAACAGGGTGAGGAGAAATTACTTCTCTCAAAAAGTTATAAGTCTGTGTAATTACCTACCGCAGAGTGCAGTGGATGCTTGGACATTGAGTAAATGACGGGTAATGGAAAGCGGGCAGGAAAGTGGAACCGAGGCCGAGATGGGATCAAACATGACTGTACTGAAAGGTGGAGCAGGATGGAGGATCAGAATTGCCGAATGATGCCCCTCATTCTTATTCAACCAATTCAATGTGTTACACAGAAATGGGGAGGAAGGGCTATCAAACATTAAGCAGCTACTCGGTATAAATCCGTCTTAATTGGTTGACAGAAAGTAACCAGTGGAGTCAGACAGTGACCAATGCTGGGTGATCAACTATTTACAATCTATATCAAAGATTCGAGGAGTTGAGCACATATATCTATTAGAGGACTCTACTGTATGGAAAAAATCAATTTAGGAAGAGAACGTGGAGAGACTGCAAATGAATAAAGACAGGTGCAGTCATGGATAATAGTTTAGTGCGTGGTATATAACGTGACTGAAAGTGAACGTACAAATACGGTGAAGGAAAAACTGTATACAGTATGTTACTGAAATAGAGAGAGATTACAGGCAGTTGTCATACTGTGTACTGGAGGGTTCACTTGGACCCATTCAGACATGGAAGTGTTGCTCCATCTCCCTGATGGTCTGCTCCCAGATGTTCCCAGTGACCCCATTGCTCCCAGTACACAAACGGATATTTTGGTGTGGTTGATTGGCGATGGGGGTGGGGGTGGTGTTGTGGGTGTGGGTTGGTGAGGAGGTGGATGTTTTGAGCCGTGTGGAAAGTTAACCTTCTTCATCCGAGGGCCCGTCCTTTCTTTCTGCTTGCAGACCCCGAAACGACTGGAATGGCTGATTATTTCTAATTGAAGAAGCTGTGGCTGCTGCCAGGACAGTGGGTATTAACCAATATGATGTAATGTCCATGGTCACAATGCAACATTAATGGAGTGGATTTCCTTCAGTACCTCTACATCTCCCCATTGACATGGGGACACCGCACAGCCATGTACCTCATCTAGAATTTCGCTATACTCGAAAAACAGAGATATACCAGTTAGATCCCTGCTGAGGGAAAAAATATCTTTATTTCCATAAAGATCGTCCGCCACCTAATGTATACACTGAAGTCGACACACTAGAACGTGAGAGATATGTCGCACTCTCCTGCTTGCAAAGTTCAGGATCATAGAAGTTGAATGAAAGTATGACCGTAACAGCCACTGGCAGCACCGCCCTCCCCATGGTATAAAGCTGCATTTAGTGTTGAAGGAGGTGACACCACGCTGTGACAAGCTTCTTATTCAATCAAGGTATACTCGCAATCAGCTCCTGAGTTATGTGTACTTGGGAATCTGGTCTTGAAAACACTACGGTGGATATAATAAATGACTTGCCCCCCACCCTCCCACACACACACATTCACTCCGTTGTTTCAGAGCTTCCCCTCTCTGCAGCCTCTGCTTTATTTGCTTTTCGTGTTGCAGATCCAGACGTAATATCTACTGTCTCCATGTTCCATCCAGAATTAGGTCACCAAATCCTCAGGTCCTCCTGAATTTCTGAGACAGCTCACAGCACAACCTCCAGCAAACTTTCCCCAGCACCTCCACTCATCTTTCAATAGCAGGCGTCAGTCAGAAGCCCCTCAGCGACAAGTTAGATGTCTGGTCCTTCACAATAATACTCGAGGTGCTTCCTTCCAGCAATAAAGTTTCAGCTTTGATCTCCAGCGTCTGCAGGCCTCACTTTCTCCTCGTGTTACTGACCGCATGATCACCTGAGAGGGACACACAAAGGTGTCCAGTGGATAGGCACAGACCAAGTTTCAAAGATGTGAGTCAAAGCTTCTAAAACCCCCGTCCAGCAAAGTGCACCACATGAGACACACCGAGAAGTGAACAAGCACACACCTTTTCATTGTTTCAGAGCTTCACAATGTGAGCACTCGATACACTACAGGGCCAAAATGAAAGACCATTAAAATACACAGAGTGACAGAAAGAGTTTTATTAACTTTTGAAACAGACAACTAATTAACTGCGAATGCATGGTAGAAATATTGGGGAAAAGACGGGCAATGGTATTAACTGGAGTAATGACACATTAGCGGGTTCAATCTCAAGAATGAAAACATTGAATAAAAGCAGTGTCAGATCGGTTGAACTACCTTGTTGAATATAATTCCGAATCGGACTGACAGAACCAGCACAGACTATAAACTGGGACGAGATGACAGCCCAGCATAGACAGCTGTTCAGGCTACACTTGTACATTATTCAGGAAACTGGACTATCTGCCAAACATGGGGTTCATCGCAAACCATTGCCAGTGATATTGCTCTGAGACCTGCTCTTGATAACTGTCACGCACGGGGAAGTTTGCAGCACATACTGTGAGTGACAGCAAATGGAAATCCCACAAATTACACCAGTACAAGGAAAGGTGTTTCATGTGTGCATGGGGGGTGGGGGGGTGGGGGGGGTGCAGGGGTAAGTGGGAATGATAGATATGAAGATCATTGAGACAGAATATAGAGAGACGAAATCAGTTTTAACATGATCAACAGGCAAGCGTTTGTGTAATCAAGAAAGAGAGACTGAGGGGGACATTTCATGGAGATGCGACATGACATGCTTGTGAGTAATAAAATAAAAGCATGGCTAGACGAAATAACAAGATAGACCAGTGTGCACAAGATTGAGAGATGAGTGAGATTTTGGTTTTAGTTCGGATTCAATCCATGGAGAGTGAACTGATACTTACGTCTGCAAATGTAAAGCTGTGTGGTTCGGCAGGATATTATTGGCATCATAAAGACAATATTTCATAGACGAAGGATCAAATAGTGGACGGGATGAGCCAGTAAATTATATGATGGGGGTGTTAATAGTTGTTACAATTTGAAATGGTCAGGGCATGGTTTCTGCAATCACCTCATGGCCAAAGGCATCAGTGCACTTCATCTGTTTCAGCTTCAGAAATTGAACGGCTGGGATAGAGTCAGAGGAACGAAATAGAGTTTGCGTCCAGCACAGAAGGCATTAATCTCCCTGCTCCCAATATTTACATCACAATAACAGTGATGCAGTGAAACCTCGATCACAGCTGACTCTGAATAGGTCAACCTCGAGCGCCATGAGGACTTTTCAGGAGGCAGAGAAGAAGAGTGAATGAACACATTTACTGATGCAGTTACCTGCGATGTGTCGAGTGAATATCTGATTATCAGTTTCTCAGCAGGAACAATACAGCAACAAGGAGACTGAAGGAAACGAAAAGAATAGAAAAAGCATCATTCTTGTTTACATAAATAATAATTTAACAGTCAGCCTTACCAGGGACACCAACGATCGCTAGGATAGGATAATAAAAATATTGGCAAACGTAAAGTGCATATCGGATCCGGGTTGGTGACAAACCTTGTTCATAATATGTAGAAAGAGACCAAATGTACCAGGATAGACCCCGGTCCATTGTTGCAGCATTGCATTGAATTGTTCTCAGAATCTTATCCATTGTTTGAACATAAAAGTCTATTGTCCTCAGATTCTGACTTCTCCCCCTCTCTCTGGAGCTGCTGATCCCTGTTCGTGGTGTCGATGATGCTCCTGCTCATATTACGGGATTACTCATTGAACGCAGCCCATTTATCATAAAAATAAGAAGACGCTCCACTTGGATAATTCGAATCAATGGAGACTGGCATTAATCACAGTCACTGAACAAACAAGTTTAGTTAACCGCTTCGTTACATCAATTTTCACTTCAAAATAAATGGAAACTTGTACTCGCCCGGGGTGAAATGGATGAATGTTGCTGACGGATGGACTATAAATTATTCAGTCTTCTTAATATTTATTCCTTGTATGTGAGACTAATGCCAGAACACTGCAGGTTTGCATATGATTCACCGTGATCATAAAAAGGAGACACGAATAAAATAACAGAGCAGCTGAATGAAGTGACTGGTGGAGAATATTCGCGAGACAATAAACTAAGACATAATATTCATTGCCTATTGACTTTGCTTTATGCTACCCCGATTTTTAACTGACCTGTTATAAAATCCTTTCGTAAGATAGGCGGTTTTGTGGGAACGAGAGAGACTCACGTTTGGTATGTTGCCTCCCAGGTGCAAGCGTACGTGATGTCTCTGATCGTTTTTTCCAGGTCCTTAAGGGGAACGGGGAGCAGCCCGAAGTCGTGGTCCACATTGGCACCAATGACATAGGTAGGAGGAGCGCTGAGGATGTTAGGCAGGCTTTCAGGGAGCTAGGTTGGAAGCTCAAAGTTAGAACGAACAGAGTTGTTGTCTCTGGTTTGTTACCCGTGCCACGTGATAGAGAGTCGAAGAATAGGGAGAGAGAACAGTTAAATGCGTGGTTACAGGGATGGTGCAGGAGGGAGGGATTCCAGTATTTGGATAACTGGGGTTCTTTCTGGAGAAGGTGGGACCTCTATAAACAGGATGGTCTGCACCTGAACCTGAGGGGCACCAGTATCCTTGGTGGGAGGTTTGCTAGTGCTCTTGGGGGTGGGGGGGGGTTAAACTAACTCTGCAGGGGCATGGGGACCCAGACTGTAGCTTTAGGGTGCAGGATCTGGAGTGTAGGGAGGTTAGGAACATGGCATCAATTTCAAAGGAGGGTGCCTGTAAACAGGAAAGTGGCTTGAAGTGTGTATACTTCAATGAAAGAAGTATACGAAATAAGGTAGGTGAACCTGCAGCGTGGGTTGGTACCTGGGACTTCGATGTTGTGGCTATTACGGAGACATGGGTAGAACAGGTTCAGGATTGGCTGTTGCAGGTCCCAGGGTTTAAATGTTTTAGTAGGGTCAGAGGTGGGGGTAAAAGAGGGGGACGTGTGGCATTGCTTGTCAAAGATAGTAGTACAGCTGTGGAAAGGACGATGGATGAAGACTCGCCATCTGAGGTAGTTTGGGCTGAGGTTAGGAATAGGAAAGGTGAGCTCACCCTGTTAGGAGTTTTTACAGGCCTCCTAATAGTCCTAGAAACGTGGAAGAAAGGATTGCGGGGATGATTCAAGAGAAGAGTGAAAGTAATAGGGTGGTTGTTATGGGGGACTTTAACTTTCCTGATATTGATTGGGAAAGCTATAGCTCAAGTTCGTTAGATGGGTCAGTGTTTGTTCAATGTGTGCAGGAGGGTTTCCTGACACAATATGTAGACAGGCCAACAAGAGGTGAGGGCATACTGGATTTGGGTCTGGGTAATGAACCAGGCCACGTGTTAGAATTAGAGGTAGGTGAGCACTTTGGGGACAGTGACCACAATTCGGTGACTTTTACTCTAGTGATGGAGAGGGATAAGTGTGCACTACAGGGCAAGAGTTATAGCTGGGGGCAGGGAAATTATGATGCGGTGAGGCATGACTTAGGATGTGTGGCTTGGAAAAGTAAGCTTCAATGCAAGGGCGTAATTGATATGTGGAGCTTGTTCAAGGAGCAACTATTGAGTGTCCTTGATAAGTATGTACCCGTCAGGCAGGGAGGAAAGGGTCGTGTGAGGGAGCCGTGGTTTAATAAGGAATTGGGATGAGGCGTGAAGGTTCAATTGGGGCGATTGAGAGTTATAAGGTAGCCAGGAAGGACCTGAAGAGAGAGTTAAGAGCAGCAAGGAGGGGACATGAAAGGTCCTTAGTTGGTAGGATTAGGGAAAACCCTAAGGATTTCTATAGATATGTCAGGAATAAAAGAATGACTCGGGTAGGAATAGGTTCAGTCAAGGATCGTAGTGGGAAGTTGCGCGTGGAGGCTGAAGAGATTGGGGAGACACTGAATGAATACTTTTCGTCAGTATTCAATCAGGAACAGGACATTGTTGTCAATGTGAATACTGAGTCACAATTAAGTAGAATGGATGGCTTTGAGGTATTCAGAGAAGAGGTTGTGGAAATTCTGGAAAGGGTGAAAATAGATAAGTCCCCTGGGCCTGATGGCATTTATCCTAGGATTCTCTGGGAAGCAAGGATGGAGAGTGCAGAGCCATTGGCCTTGATTTTTATGTCCTCACTGTCTAGAGGAGTAGTGCCAGAAGATTGGAGGCTAGCAAATGTGGTTCCCTTGTTCACGAAGGGGAGTAGGGATAACCCGAGTAACTATAGGCCGGTGAGTCTCACTTCTGTTGTGGGCAAAATCTTAGAGATAATTGTAAGGGATAGGATTTATGAACGTCTGGATAGGAATAATGTGATCAAGGAGAGTCAGCATGGTTTTGTGAAGAGCAGGTCGTGCCTCAAAAACCTTATTGAATTCTTTGAGTAGGTGACTAAGGAGGTGGACGAGGGGAAAGCGGTAGATGGGATGTATATGGATTTTAGTAAGGCGTTTGATAAGGTTTCCCATGGTAGACTACTGCAAAAAATACGGAGGTATGGCATTGAGGGTGAGTTGGAGGTTTGGATTAGGAGTTGGCTGGCCGGAAGAAGACAGAGGGTAGTAGTTGATGGCAAAGGTTCATCTTGGAGTTCCGTCACTAGCGGTGTTGCGCAAGGATCTATTTTGGGACCATTGCTGTTTGTCATTTTTATAAATGACCTGGAGGAGGGGTTAGAAGGTTGGGTGAGCAAGTTTGCGGATGATACGAAAGTCGGAGGAGTTGTAGACAGTGAGGAAGGACATGGCAGGTTACAGCGGGATGTAGATAAGCTGCAGATCTGGGCAGAAAGGTGGCAAATGGAGTTCAATGTAGCTAAGTGTGAGGTGATTCACTTTGGTAAGAGTAACAAAAAGATGGGGTACTGGGCTAATGGTCGGATACTTGGTAGTGTGGATGAGCAGAGGGATCTTGGTGTCCATGTACACAGATCGTTGAAAATTGCCACCCAGGTAAATAGTGCGGTGAAGAAGGCATATGGCGTACTGGCTTTTATTGGTAGAGGAATTGAGTTCCGGAGTACTGAGGTCATGTTGCAGTTGTATAAGACTCTGGTGCGGCCGCAGCTGGAGTATTGTGTGCAGTTCTGGTCGCCATTCTATAGGAAGGATGTGAAGGCACTGGAACGGGTGCAGAGGAGGTTTACCAGGATGTTGCCTGGTATGGTAGGAAGATCGTATGAGGAAAGGCTGAGGCACTTGGGGTTGTTTTCATTGGAGAAAAGAAGGTTTAGGGGTGACTTGATCGAGGTGTACAAGATGATTAGGGGTTTAGATAGGGTCGACAGTGAGAATCTTTTTCCACGTATGGAGTCAGCTATTACAAGGGGGCATAGCTTTAAATTAAGGGGGGGGGGGGGTAGGTATAGGACAGATGTTAGGGGTAGGTTCTTTACTCAGCGAGTCGTGAGTTCATGGAATGCCCTGCCAGTAGCAGTGGTGGACTCTCCCTCATTATGGCCTTTTGAGCGGGCATTGGATAGGCATATGGAGGATATTGGGCTAGTGTAGGTTAGGTGGGCTTGGATCGGCGCAACATCTAGGGCCGAAGGGCCTGTACTGGGCTGTATTCTTCTATGTTCTATGTTCTATATGGTGGGTTGGCTTTCATTCGCAGAGGGATTGAGTTTAGGAGCTACGAGTTTATTTTGCAGCTTTACAAAGCCCTGGTTCACGCTGCGACTGCTGTTCAGTAACAAGGGAAGCGGTTATGACCCATGTGCCTCTTACACAAAGAAATTACCAGGCCATTCACATCACGTTTGCAAACTATTGGAAAGGATTCTAAGAGATAGGTTTTAAGATTAATTGGAAAACCTATTTTGATTAGAGATCGTCAGTATAGCTTTGAGAATGGCAGGTCATACCTCATAAGCCTTACTGAATTCTTTGAGGATGTGACCAAACACATGGATGAAGGTGGAGCATTGGATGTGGTATATGTGGAGTTTAACAAGGTGTTCAATAAGGTTTCCCATGGTAGGGTTATTCAGAAAGTAAGGAAGCATGGAATACTGGGAAATCTGGTTCTCTGGATTGGCAGGCCAATTAGAAGACACAGGGTTGTCGTAGATGGAGCCTGGAGCACGCTGATAAGTGGTGTTCCACGGAAATCCGTTCTGGGAGGTCTTGTTTTTGTGTTTTTGTAAATGATTTGGAAGAGCAGGTGAACTGGTGGGCTACTAAATTTACTGATGACGGAATATTTGGTGGGATTGTGCATAGAGTCGAGGGCTGCTGTAGGTTATAATGGGACTTAACAGATTGCAGAACTGGGTTGAAAGGTGGCAGATAGAGCTCAACTTGGAACAATGTGAAGGAATTCATTTTGGAAGTCGAATTTGAATGCAAAATACAGGGTGAAAAGCAGAATTCTTGGCAATGTGGAGTAAAACGGGGAACTTGGAGCTCACATACCTACATACCTCAAAGTTGCCAGCCACGTTGATGGAGATATTCAGAAACCGTATGGTGTGTTGACTTTCATTACCGGGCGATTGAGCTTCATAGCCGTGTGGTTATGCTGGAACTCTGTGAAGCCCTGTTTAGACCACACTTGGAATATTGTATTCAGTTCTAGTCACCTCATTACAGCAAAGATGTGGACGCTTCAGAGAGGGGGCATGGGAGATTTACTAGGATGATGAATGGACTTGAAGATATATCACATGAAGAAAGATTGAGGGACCTATTGATTTTCTCATTGGTGCGAAGAACAATGAGAGGTGACTTTTTCAAAGTAAACATGTTGAGCTGCACAGATTGACTGAATAGCCAGGGACATTTTCCCATGGTGGAAATGTCCATCACGACGATGCATAATTTTAGGTTGTTGGGAGGAAGGTTTTGGAGAGAAGTCAGAGGTAGGTTCTTTACATGGAGAGTGTTGGGTGCCACTGCCAGAATTGGCAGAGGAGTCAGATATGTTTGGGATTTAAGCGACTCTTGGAGAGGTACATGGAAGACAGTAAAATCACGGATATGTAGTTTAGTTTGATTGTAGAGTAGGATGAAAGGTGGCAAAGCATCGAGGGCCGAACGACCTGTACTGTGCTGTACAGTTCTATGTTCTAGATTGTATCTCAACCATCTGTGTCCACCTTTACCAGAGTTGCATATTTGAATCTCTCCACTTAGGATTTTGTTTATGTCACAGTACATGAGTAGCTTCGATGAATATTATAAAATTCATCCGTTGTGACCATGTCAAAGTTAAACCAGCACATCCCAGCTTCTTCGCCGGTTGTGACTTTTAACAAAACTGGCCATGACATTTTGCTCGAGTCGTGACGAACAGCAATGTGAATCCCCTCAAAAGCCTTTTGCTCTTTTCACAGATGCTGGTAGGCAATATTTGCTGTACTTGTTTCAAATTGCCATAATCGAGAGTAATATCCTTGTAGTTGTTCCAAGGTGCTTGCACCGTCATTGAGCAGAGTTCAGCTACTCTCTCCTGGTCCCTTTTCTTTCTTTGTATGATCATAGCACTGGCAATGCCTTCCCCTCCCACTCACATTATTCCCTCTTCTCCCTCTATGAGACCCAGAATTGGTCTCCTCTATTTCTCATCATTAACATATCAACAATGCCAGGATCCAAAAATATCAAGTCAGTTGTTAGAAGATGCCTGAAAGTGTCCAGGTCGACCGTAGCACCATCAGAAAAAAAGGATTAACTGTCACAATACCATTAAAATTCAAAAAAAGGTCATTCTAGTTTCTCTGATGTATTATTTCTACTTTCATCCCCCAAAATCTATAAATCCCTTCTCAAACACACCTCCTCCATTCAGCCCCACGAGCCTCTTCTAGAATCTTTACCTGGGTTCTGAACATTTTTTTTTCTCCTGGCAAGTTTCTCTCTCTTTCTGTCCTCAAAATGCTGACTGCGGTTGTTGGTCAATCCCATTGTGCCACTACAATTCACAAAATAATGCAACTTCCAACAGCAGATTATCTTTAATTACTTTATGACAGAATTTGAATACTTGAGAAGAATTTCCTTTTCCTGTCTGTAAAGAAAAGCAAGTGCAGAGTTTATCTCCTTCCTCACAGGTGTCCACGAGATACATTAATTCAACCTCATTATTTCCCTCCGTGATACCTCATTTGAACAACAGTAATAACTGCAGCACAACACGAGATGTTATCTGATAAATTCTTTCAAGCAATTTCTCTAGAATGTAAGCACATATTAAATCGCATCGTGCAACAGAGTCACACAGCACCAAGCCAGACTAACCAAGTTTCCCATATAACGTACTCCGATATGTCTGAGTTCGCCAGGTATCCATCTAAGTCTTGTGCATTCATGTCATTACACAAATGTGCTATAAATATTACATTTGTAGCTGCATGTACACCTTTTCTTTCTGGCAATTCATTCCACACATGACCACAACTCTTTGTAGTAATGTTGCCCCTCTGGGCTCTATTAATTGTTTCTTCCCTCTCACGTTAAAAAATATGCCTTGTAATTCTGAATTTACCTGCCCGATGGAAAAGACTCAGTTATTCCTCTCATAATTTTATAAAAATCTTGAAGATCACCCTTCAATCTCCAATGCCACAGCTGGAAACTGTACCAGGTAAAAACAATGACTGCAGATTCCGGAAACCAGATTCTGGATTAGTGCTGCTCGAAGAGCACAGCAGTTCAGGCAGCATCCGAGGAGCAGTAAAATCGACGTTTCGGGCAAAAGACCAGCCTATCGTTATTACGCAAAACCTGACAAAATAATGGTAAATCTTGTTTTTACACCTATTCAATGTAATTATGTCCTTTGTCTCGCACGGCAATCAGAACTGTGCTGAGTTTTCCATAGGTTACCTCAACAACCTTCTGTTCAACCTAAACATGACGTCTTAATTCCTTTATTCAATAATATGAGCAATGAAAGCAAGTTTAAGAAACGTCGTCCCTTCCACTCTTTTCACCTCTGACGCAATGATATACCTGAGCTGACAGGTCACTCCGCTAGAAAACACAAACTTATTCCCTACCATAAACTGAATAAGCGCCGTCTTTGTTTGTTTTACCAAAACACAAGACCTGACATTCACCCAAATTCATTTCTTCCGTCCATTGACTCAATTGATCAAATCCCTTCAGAACCTTCGCTGTCAACTATTCCAATAATTTTGGTAAATCCACAAACTTACTAATCACGCTTTTTTATTTAACATCCAATTTATTTTTATATAAATGACAAACAACAGTGCATCCCTGCGGAACACCACTGGTCACTGGCCTCCAGTCCGAGAACAACACTCTACCAACACCCTCTGTCTAATTAGCCAATGTTGCATCGAATTGGTAAACTCTCGCTGAATTCATGTGATGTATCTTTACTACAACTTGAAATCTTGGCAAAGGCTTTACTCAAATCTGCATCCACAACATCTCCTTCTCTGCCCTCATAGAACTTAACGTTGCTTAAGACATCCAGTACTTCCTATTCTGCAGCACGGACTTTTCAAGACATTCTTATTTATTTGCCCAAGTTCTCCCACCCCCATTTCGTTTCCACAATGTAAATTGACACGAAATATGAACTTAGTATCTATCCAATCTCCTGCGGTTCCACACACAGATGATTGACTGTGAGGAGTCCTATTAACTCCACAGTTACTCTTTTGCACTTAATGTACTTGTAGAATCTCTTTGATCACGCTTAGCATTTTATCTGATGAATATCTCATATCATTTTCTTACACTCCTGATTACCGGCTTAAGAATATCCCAACACCTCTTATAGTCTTTAACAGTTTCACTTGATTGCAGTTGGATTTCGCTAATATATGACATCTTCTTATTCTTAACCTGAGTCTCAATAAATTCATTGCTCAATTGTTCCTATTCTGACAAGCCCCAGTTTCATGAACCAGAAGATAATGTCTCTCTGAACGTTCATTATTTCAGTTTAGGAAGCCTCCCAATTACCAGCAGTCACTTTACCTGCAAACACTTTCACTCTGATCAAATCTTGAAAATTCTTGTCTGACGCTATCAAAATTTGAACTTCTCCAATAAAAGACTTTAAAATTTATACAAAGGCTTATCCTTTCCACGAACGTTTTAGAGCTTAAACATGTGTTGCTGAAAAAGTGCAGCAGGTCAGGCAGGAGAATCGACGTTTCGGGCATATAACATAGAACATATAGAACATAGAACAATACAGCACAGAACAGGCCCTTCGGCCCACGATGTTGTGCCGAACATTTGTCCTAGCTTAAGCACCCATCCATATACCTATCCAATTGTCTATTAAAGTTCGCCAATGATTCTGACACTGCCACTCCCACAGGCAGCGCATTCCATGCCCCCACCACTCTCTGGGTATAGAACCTACTCCTGACATCTCCCCTATACCTTCCACCCTTCACTTTAAATTTAAGTCCCCTTGTAACACTCTGTTGTACCCGGGGAAAAAATGTTTCTGATTGTCTACTTAATCTATTCCCTGATCATCTTATAAACCTCTATCAAGTCACCCTCATCTTTCTCCGTTCCAATGAGAAAAGGCCTAGCACGCTCAACCTATCCTCGTACGACCTATTGTCCATTCCAGGCAACATCCTGGTAAATCTTCTCTGCACCCTCTCCAAAGCTTATGCCCTAAACGTCGATTCTGATGCTCCTTTGATGCTGCCTGACCTGCCGTGCTTTTCCAGCAACACATTTTAAGCTCTGATCTCCAGCATCTGCAGTCCTCACTTTCCACTAATGTTTTAGTACTAATCGAATTATGATCACTAGCTCCAAAGTGCTCGCCAACAAATACGTCAGTCACTTGTCCTGCCTTCTAGCATAAGAAAACGTTGCCTTTTGCTCTTTCTGTAGTAGTTACTTGTACATATTAATGAAGAACATTTTCTTGAGCATACGTAACAGATTCTTCTCCATCCAAGTCCTTAAAATCATGGCTATTATGATTTGAAGGCAACATTTGCTATTACTGCAACATAAAATTTACAACTTCCGACATACTTGTTCCTCATTTTAACTCTGACTTCTAGGGATACTATTGCAATTGCCTGAAGCTCATGATCCGTTCTTATTTCTGTAATTTCATGCACATAGCCTTACTGGACTAACCATCAGAAATATTCTTAGTAAAATCTCACGACTCCAAGCACCCCCCCCCCCTCGCTCTTCCTACTTGTACCTCACCTTTGGTGGTGCGAATTGACCTGAAGAGGCTTTGCACATAAATCAATTAAATTGCTGGTGATGGTTAATAGCTGAAAGTAAAGATGAAATGTATGATTGGTGATAGGAATTAAAAAGGTACGTTGTGTGTAAGGGCAATTCAGGACATAAAAGACAATAGAAGAAAAACTAACCCCATTCTCTCTGCTTTGGTCCTGCCTCACCTGTTGCACCATCAGAAACAATTCTCTTTGTTTTTTTTTTAAATTCAGGTTCATCTCGTTCACAGTTCCGTAATGCGCAAATATTTCTTACTGGCAATGTGACTTTTCAGAATGAAGTTTGCATTTTCATGGAAGTGAAGTTTTGGGTTTGGAGTCCTTATTGTTTCAACATGTCCCCGGCCTTTGAGACACATTGGAGAAAATGTCAATGCCAATTTAAGGTAAAATTATAGCATGTTATAACTTTAAAATTTGCAGATATGTTGCGGTCAAGGACGTCAAATAGAAAGCAGCATGATTTCCAGTTCTTCTTATCTCTGCTTTCTCTCGTTGAGATCAACCTTTGCTTTATATTTTTGAGTGTTTTTTTGTTTTTATTCATTGATATCCTTGTATCATATTGATTTCAGTCTCATAGAAGTGTGACGTGCTTCTTTGTTTTGTATTGAACTCAGAAGAACATATTATGGTAAATAATAGTAAATCCAAACGGGTGCAGGAGCAGAGGATCCTCCGTCTATATGTGCACAAACGAGGGAATGTACCATGACATGTCAGCAGAAGGGCAAATAAAGCCCAGCATAGCTGTAGGGAACAAACACAAAGTAATTGTGTTTCACTGAAATAAACAGTCGCTTCATAATTGGAATATCGCATCCAGTTTGAGATGTCACATTTTTGAAAAATCATGAGCGAGTCATGAGCGAGGGTGCATGACTGATTCACAACAATCGGGATGATGCAGCTCACTGACATTGAGAAGTTCGGACTGTTTTTCTGTGCTGAATAATAATTTTCAATTGCCTTGAACTGCTTAAATCCCTGTTGGATTTTGGTAGAATTGTTAAGTCAGAAACTGCTTCCACTGAAGAAGAATTGAGCGCATTCAGGTGCTGGTTAAATATTCTTGGCAATGGAATCAACTCAAAAATAGATGAAGTGAAATTTAGCTTAATGCAGCGAGGGTTTCGGATAATTAATGCTCCTGTAAAGGGCGTAGGGAAATCAGGATCAAATGTGGTATTCGTAGTGTATTAACATTTAGCCTGCTGTGATGCTTTGAAAGAAAGCTTGTGATTGATTAGCAATGATGCGAGTGTAAGTTGTAGTGTAACTATAAAAGTCTGTCCTCGTATCTCTGAAATTTATTAAAGCGACACAATTTATATAGTCAGTTATATTTAATGTTTTTCACGCTATTATTGCCTTTACCATTTTCACTTCCACTCCTTCGATCCGGATCCGTGTTCCTTTTAAACATTTTGCCTGTTTAGCATTTCCAGCTGCCATGTAAATATGCGACTATTACACTAATGGTTTAAGTACGTTAAGTACTGGTAAGCTAGAAGAGATACTTGTTAGGAAGGAAGATGTGTTGGACATTTTGAACAACTTGAGGATAGACAAGTCCCCCGGGCCTGACGGGATATATCCTAGGATTATGTGGGAAGCAAGAGAGGAAATTGCAGAACAGTTGGCAATGATCTTTTCGTCTTCCCTGTCAACGGGGGTGGTACCAGGGGACTGGAGAGTGGCGAATGTTGTGCCCCTGTTCAAAAAAGGAACAGGGATAACCCCGGGAATTACAGGCCAGTTAGTCTTATTTTGGTGGTAGGCAAAGCAATGGAAAGGATACTGAGGATAGGATTTGTGAGTATCTGGAAAGACACTGCTTAATTAGGGACAGCCAGCACGGATTTGTGAAGGGTAGGTCTTGCCTTACAAGTCTTACTGAATTCTTTGAGGAGGTGACCAAGCATGTGGATGAGGGTAGAGCAGTGGGTGTAGTGTACATGGATTTTAGTAAGGCATTTGATAAGGTTCCCCATGGTATGCTTATGCGGAAAGTCAGGAGGCATGGGATATAGGGAAATTTGGCCAGTTGGATAGGAAACTGGCTGACCGGTCGAAGTCAGAGAGTGGTGGTAGATGGTAAATATTCAGCCTGGAGCCCATTTACAAGTGGAGTTCCGCAGGGATCAGTTCTGGGTCCTCTGCTGTTTGTAATTTTTATTAATGACTTGGAAGAGGGAATCGAAGGGTGGGTCAGTAAATTTGCAGATGATACCAAGATTGGTGGAGTTGTGGATAGTGAAGAGGGCTGTTGTCGGCTGCAAAGGGACTTAGATATGATGCAGAGCTGGGCTGAGGAGTGGCAGATGGAGTTCAACCCTGTCAAGTGTGAGGTTGTCCATTTTATAAGGACAAATGAGAATGCGGAATACAGGGTTAACGGAAGGGTTCTTAGTAAGGTGGAGGAGCAGAGGGATCTTGGGGTCGACGTTCATAGATCTTTGAAAGTTGCCATTCAGGTGGTTAGAGCTTTTAAGAAGGCCTATGGTGTATTAGCGTTCATTAGCAGAGGGATTGAATTCAAGAGTCGTGAAGTGATGTTGCAGCTGTACAGGACCTTGGTTAGGCCACATTTGGAGTACTGTGTGCAGTTCTGGTCGCCTCACATTCGGAAAGATGTGGAAGATTTGGAGAGGGTGCAGAGAAGATTTACCAGGATGTTAGGCCTTTTCGCATTGGACTGGCGAAGGATGAGGGGTGACTTGATAGAGGTTTATAAGATGATCAGAGGAATATATAGAGTAGACAGTCAGAAACTTTTTCCCCGGGTACAACAGAGTGTTACAAGGGGACATAAATGTAGGGTGGAAGGTATAGGGGGGATGTCAGGGGTAGGTTCTATACCCAGAGAGTGGTGGTGGCACGGAATGCGCTGCCTGTGGCAGTGGCAGAGTCAGAATCATTGGCGACCTTTAATAGGCAATTAGATAGGTACATGGATGGGTGCTTAAGCTAGGACAAATGTTCAGCACAACATCGTGGGCCGTAGGGCCTGTTCTGCGCTGTATTGAACTATGTTCTACGTTCTCTGTGTGTCTAATTTCACTCAGTGAGCAATTCATTTTAATTTTGTAAATTTGCACATGTGTGCTGTTCTGATATGGAGTAAATCCCTCTGCTAACTTAAAACAGACAAACAAAAAAAAATCTCACCTCTAGCCGTATTGTGTTAAAGTTTGAGTGACAACGAACTATCCCAAGTATCACTATTCAAAGAAAAGTACTCTTTAAGACAAAAAGAGAACCTTAAGCAACAATTTTCACAAATCCTTTCCCGTAAGCAGACTTCGTTAACCCCATCCCCACCCCCCACATCCACCCCCCACCCCCCACCCCCCATTCGACAACACTGGTCTGACAAATGAAATTTTGAATTTACAGCACAGCAGTTTCAAAACTAATTGCCGTCGAACTTTCTCTATTTATTTCTCTCAGTCTTCTTTGGTCTTCTGCTCCAAAAATTTCTTCTGGGCAGGTAGTTTTCAGAGAGGCATTCTGCTGGTTTCTTGCTGGTGCTTGGCTACACTTTGTTATTCTCGACATAAATGTTAAAACGTCCAATTTTATGCCACAAAGGATCAGATGATTTCCTTAGTTTGATGTCATCCAAATCAGTACAACGCAAATTCGATTGGACTCTGACACCCGTCGCATAATTTGAACTTATTGTTCGAATTTAAGTTTGTTTCTAGATCATGGCAAAGCAATTCCAGTTATTTGTTTAAACCAAATCTTACATTTTAATATTGTTTTCAGCACGCTCTGAACCTCTCTAGTTCAGTGCCAGCTTCCACACTCACTTAAAGGAAGAGTACAGACCTATACATTCATACCAAAACTGTTGCACATGTTTAAGTTGATCATTCGTCCTTTGCTGAGGTATAACATTCATGTTTAAGAATTAATTGGTATATTAAGATAAATGGGAAAGCCTAATTTTGACAAGTTATTACCACGCCTCAAATAATTACTAAGGATTGAGCACTCCAGGCTGTGCAAGACACCAGAATTGGTTGAGACAAACCGAAATTGATGGTTGGTTTGAAAAGTTTACAACTGTTTACATAAGGGATTCATACTTAATACGTTGCTCCCAGAATACATAAACGATAACGCGTGGAGAAAGCATCATAGTGTGTCAACTGGTTGGTTCCAGACTTTATGAACAGTTGCAATGATCGATGCTGTATTCCGGTTGGGGCCACAAATGGGTGAATACTTGTTGCTTGGTCGACATCGACCACTGATTTATAATTTTCGAGAGTTTCCCAGGATTTGTGCTCCATGAGACCTATGTACGAGAAAAAGATCTCCAGTTCTGAGAACCCGCGTTTTGTGCCTGCCTTTCAGACTGAATGTTGACACTTCCGTCTGAGGACTGTTTAGATGGGCGTTTTACGTGGCGATTAATTCATTATTAATACAGACCGTCCCGACACTGGGAGGACTTTCAGTTTAAAAAGAGTGGAGTAAACTTTCTAACTTCATTGCCTGCCTTTTAGTGGTTTCTGGTGGAACAACGCTCCTGACTTTTGTCATTACGTGAGCAGAGGCAGAGATAATTTGTGCAGAAGAGAAAATGCTGCCTAATCGTTCTGCCTCTGGAGTATTGCATCAGGCATGCCGTGTGAAAAGTGCATTTGTACTAGTGGGCTTGATAATTGTGTAACATTAGTGCAGATGTTTGAATGAAACTGAACTGGACAGAGCCAATGAAAACGTATTTGGCTGGAAAGGGAATGGGGAATTTAAACTTGAGAAAATGTACTAATACCGATTGGCCATGCAGAAGAAATCAGGCGTTTCAAAGTTAGTGCATATTCATTCATTTATTATTCAATTTAGAATGCATTTTATCGAAAAGTCTATGTTGAGGTTTACAGAATTGAAAATAACTCCTGAATACCACATAGAGACGAGAATGCATTCGCACTGAGCAATGAATTTTATCAAAGTCACAAGAGTTAGAAAGCAAGGCCTCAGCATAAAGCGAATATAGAACAAATAATAAACAACACAATCGAACTTCAAACAATTGGGAAACTATAAATTCCTGAAGAAGGGCTTATGCCCGAAACGTCGATTCTCCTGTTCCTTGGATGCTGCCTGACCTGCTGCGCTTTTCGAGCAACACCTTTTCAGCTCTGATCTCCAGCATCTGCAGCCCTCACTTTCTCCTCGAAAACTATAAATAGTCACAACATAATCATCTCAATGTTACCAAGCAAAGTAAATCGAAAATAAAAACATTAATAGTTTTCTCAGTTACACACTGATAAACTGACAAGAACAGGACAGATTGTAGGCTGTAAATTCAGAGGCCTCAATAAACAGATGAGGAAAGTCCTCGGGCTCCACAACTCATACAATTAACCTGGAAAAGAGCAGTAATGATCCAAATGTTTATGATGAGGCCTTCAGGATTTAATTCTTATTCATGCATTATTGACACTCATTAAGAACGTGCTAACTCTAACTGCACATTTTCTTTCTTTATTATCTATGTCAGAACATTTCGAATTATTTCCCCTTTAAAACTATTTTTGAAGAACATTATAATTGCTTATTATTTGAGGAATACGAATTGAAAAGAATATTTTCATTATATTATTATATAATGGTCTGTCACAGTAGTTTGTTTGAAAATTGTGGCCATTACTTGATAACATTTCAATTGTGATTCACATCTTCTTCATTTATTGGTGAGTAATTGATTGGGCAAACATGAACATAAATTACATCCACGGTAAGACCTTCATGTCTTTTGTAGGATCTGCGTATGGCAGGAGTGAACTTTTTTTGCGCGTACCTCAATGATTTTTTTTCTTCTGCTTTGTTTGCATGTTTTTCTTTTCATGCTTCTTGATGTAGTTATGTGTGTGTGTTGCTTCGCAACTTCTCATGTTGGAGTTGGTGCATGAATTAACATATTCTTGTTCCTTTACTAATGGTGTGCTCGTTAACGTATTTGAGTCCGTAAAGTTTGGTCATTGCACAATACGTAAGCTTCAGCATGCTAATATACCACTTTCGAAATGGCTTTCATTAGCTTTTAATGTCTTCGTGAAACTTTTTTTGTTTGTGCCATCTAAAATGTGTGTTTACTTTCTATTTCAGATCCTATCGACATGAGGTTATTTTTATATTTTAGCTTCATGTTAGTAGACAACTTCGTGTTTTATGGATGTTTACATTTATTGATGATGTCTGTTTATGTGTCAATGTATCCTAAACAAGGTCCGGATATGCTTGTTTGTGTTATTGTGTGGATGTTTGCTGACACACATGTCGTTCTCTTTGTTTTATAAATTCTGCACTGCTGTTGAGTTATGCACTTGTGTTTCTGCATGTGAGGCTCTTAAATGATATGTATGTGCGATCGTTTGTATATGCTGAAGAATGTGGTTTAACAATAAATAAATAACCTGTCTCTGCCATCATATATTTGTGATTGCCAAAAATGGGAAAATATTGATATTAATGTTCATCTTGGTTTTCATATATGCCGAAGTGATTCGACATTTGAGAGGATGTTTTTCGGATGTTGTATCTGTGTGTTTATGCATATATGTCTGAAAGGAATGATCTGTCTGTATATCCATGCATTGGTGTATATTTGTATGTTAATGCGTGTCCAAATGTTTCATGGTTATGTTTGTAATCCTTGTTCATTTGTGCACGTGCTTTCCTTCGGTAAATGGGAGTTTTTGTGAGAGCTTAGATAAGTTTTCAAGTTAAATTTGCATGCATGGCTCTATACATTTAAACGTGTGCTATGGCTTATCTGTAGGCACATTTGTGTGTGCGCGTAAGTATGTGTGTTTAGGTGAGAGGCTGTATATGTGTCTTTATGTGTGCATATCTCTGTATCTCTCTGTGGAATGTTAATTTTTCAGATATTTCGTCACCATACTAGGTAATATCATCAGTGAGCCTCCTTTGGAGCACTGGTGTTAGTGAATCGATTTCTATTTATGTGTTTAGGTTTCCTTGTGTTGGCAATGTAATTTCCTTTGATAATTTCATTTCCTGCTCTTTTTCTCAGCGGGAAAAGACAGGACACACTCTCTGCAATATCCTTCCGCACAGATAAGGGAGAATACCTTTTCGATTGGGACAAGAAACCATACCAGGATAAGCCAAAAACAGAGACATCCACAGGAATTCCTAGAAGCTTGGCATTCCAACCAGAACTCTATCAACAAACGCATTGGGCTGGACCCCATTTACCACTGTTTGTGCAAACGAACAGGAAATGACATCACCACAGAAAATGGCATAACCAAATGAAGGAACCATAAACTTACAAAAAAGGGGGTCAGTAACATCAGTGCTTCACTGGAGGCTCACTGATCATGTTACCTAGTAAGTTGATGAAACGTCCTAAAATAAACCTTGCAGCTCTGCTGTCAAATTTACATCCAATACTTTGTGTTCTGTACTTGAAACAAACGACGTCAGGTGTTCAAATACCAGAGTGATCTAATGTGCTCCAGAAAACTGACACAAAATTATGGAATACAAACCTGGATGATGTAAACACCAGTATTTGATTAAGGCGAATCAATATTTTCAGACAATTAACAAGTATAAGCGGGTTCAACATGGTTCAGTGGTATTAATCTGCATGGAACTTTTTAATCTTCGAACAGGAGAAACTGACTGTAAGCAAGAAACTGACTGTTCCTGTTTGCCACTGTGTTGCATTACAGAACATGTTTACTGCAAAACGTCGGCTCATGCAGCATGGAGTACAGATCGTTCACACCCCACATTGCTGTCTGTCATCTCCTCGGGGTTCTTGCAATTACTGGGATTCATGTTTAGGGTGTGTACCGAAACATATGCAGTATGCATAAAACGGCAAATGAGCTAGTAGCACAGGTGGAAATTGGTCAGTACGTTATTGTGGATATCATAGAAATGTGCCTGCAAGGGGATGTGGGCTGTGAACTAAACTTCTTTTGAAAAGAAGGCAAATGTGCAGTGCGGTGGGCTGCCTTGTTACTAAGAAATAAAATAAAGTTGACAGCAAAAAGAGTAATAGAATAAGAGTGTGAAAAATCGGGGTGGATCGATTTCAGGAAGCAGAAAAGAAGAAAAAATGATCCCGATCGATCTTTGTGAAAGCCTCTTGGCAGTCACCAGGATTTAGGAAGAAAATATATCAGGATATGGAAAAGGCACCTAAGAAAGGCACTACGCAAAGTAATTAATTCTTCAATGCACAGGGGCACCTGGAAAAATAGGTCAGCAGTGGATCTCGTGAAAAAAATTGTGGAATGTCTGTGAGGTTTATTTGGAGCAGATTGTGCGAGACCCTACGCTGATACAGGCAATACTCGCCTTAGTTTTGTACGATGCAGCAGATGTGATAACGGAGCACATCTTGAAGGAACAACGAGAAGGCAGTGGTCATTATCTATTAGAGCTTGCCCTTAGAGAGAGAATACTGAATAAAATGTAACGGGATTATAATTGTGTATTGATGACTGCATAGGCAGATGGGTGGAGCTGCAATCACAGGCAGTTCTGCCTTCTTCACGAGGCACTGCAGAAATATATCCCCTGAAGGAGCAAATACACTGAAGGGGAGAATGAGACAATCATGGTTGAGAAGTGGCGGCCCAGAAAGCAGAAACATGAAAGAAAGAGCCTCGCATTTGGTGCAAATTAATGGAAATCAGAAGATTTGGAGGCCTTTAAATACAGCTCAAGATAAAATTTTAAAGAAGAGGAGTGACTGGTGAAGCTGAAGATGGGTATATCGCCTGGACCAGATGCAGTGTACCACAGCCATCTGATAAGACAGCTGAGTAAATTGTAGAGGCATTGGTGATGACCTTTCGAAATCACTGGCGTCAGATGACTGGAAAATGAGTCACGTGAAATCCCTAGTTAAAAAGGGATTAAGGCCAAGGCAGAAAATTACAAACAGATCAGTTGCAACAAGGTCATGGTTAAGTTCCTGGAATCCATTGTGATGGAAGAGAATTCTGAACACCTGGAAGCACATGTAGGACTGCATCAGTACGGCTTCGTCAAGTGGAGTCCATGTCTGACTAATCGATTAGATTTATTTGAGCAGGTAGAAAGTAAGCTTAAAAATGCAGTGCAAGTAGACACGATCAATTTGGATTTTCGGAATGCCTGTGATACGTTTGCTAAATTAGATAAGACCATTGTGTCTGTGGCTCGGTCGTGGACTGGCTGCCTGGCAGAATGCAGGGAGTCATAATAGCATGATTTTTTTTTTTGTTTACACAATGGAAACCATTGGCTCGTGGACTCCCACATTGGCCAGCGATGGGACAACAGCTATTGATGTTATGCGTTAAAAATCTGTACAATGCAACTGAGGGCAGTGTTGCTATGTTTGTAGATGAGAGGATAAGTGGAGAGACAGGAAGCGCTGACGAAATGTTCGGGCAGAAGGATTTGGACGGGCAGGGGATTGGAGAAAGAATGTCACATGGTGTACAATGTGTGAAACTGTGAATCTATGCACTTTGTTAGAGAGAATAATGGCGTTGTTTAGTTTCTGAAACGGGAAAAGGTTCAGTCATCTGAAGGGCAAAGAGCCTTTTGCAGTCCGAGTTCAGGATATTTCTTACGGTTAACAGACACATTCACTTGGAAGTTCAGAAAACAAATGTCATTTTCACATTTATTTCAAGTGGGATACAAGACAAGCCCAGAGATGCACTGCTGAGGCTGTATCAGCTCTGGCCAGACACCATTTGAAATATTGGGAGCAGTTTTAGCTCCTGTGTCTGAAGAAGGATATCCTGGAATTTTGGGGAGTCCCGAGAAGGTTTACAAGAATGGTCGCAGGATGGATGGCTTTTCATTTAAAAAAAAACACAGCGATTTGGGCCATAAGAAAGTGTTTGGTGATGTTTTGAAATCCAAGGGCAAATAGAACGGGTTGCAACGGAGGCAAAGAGAAGGAGGAGTGGCGTTTGTGATGAAGGAAAAGCATTATTGCTCTAAGTAGAGAAAAACTTTCTGAGCAAAGTCATTCAGTGTAAATATATCGATTGTTAAAAGAGAGGAATGGTAACCTTGGTTGGATTGTAATATTGGCCCCCGAAAGACAGATGGAAACTGTAGAACAAATGTATGGAGAGATATCAATTTCTGTGTGGCAAGGTAGCTCAGTAGTTAGCACTGGTGTCTTACAGTACCAGTGACCCCGGTTTGTTTCCAGGCTCGATTTAGTGTTTGTGCATTCTTCCCGCGTCCGCGTGGGCTTTCTCCCACAACACAATGGTGTGCACATTGGATGAATTGACCATGCTAAGTTGTCCACAGTGTTCAGGGATGACTGTGTTATTGAGGGTCAGAGGTACAGTGTTGGAAAACGGGTCTGTGTGGATTACTGTTTGCAAGATTGGTGTGCACTTACTGGGCCTGCATGCACAATATAGGGCGACTATACTGGGTAACGTAAAAGTCCCTTTTTTCTCTATGTTTTTTTTTCTTTTCTCAAGGATAAATGTCCTTGTTTTTCTTCAGATGGGAGTAAACTGCTCTCGTTCCGATAAGTTTGGTTAGGCTCAGAGATTAAATGGCCTGTTTGATTATATGTGAACCAAAGAGACTTCATGCCAAAGTGGTTATGATTTTGAGGTGACATGTATAATGAAAGAGGAGGTTTCAGCTCTCTAGCTCAGCTGATTAATTTAATTCAGTCCAAAAATGGTTGCAAGTACAGCAGTGAGCTGTATAAAAACCATTTCTTTCTTTATGCCCTTCAACTACGAACTGGAAACACGTGGGTCCATTTACAAATTTACAAAACGGTGCTTGCTTATTGTGACTGTTGTGTATGTTTGGAAAAGCATAATTTCGGCTGTTTGGATAGACTGAGTTCTGCAGGGGTTTGGGTATTCTGTTCTTTGTGTTTCATTGTGAAATTTTGTGACTAATTTTCTGCCTGTTTTAAAATCTAGGAGACAACCTAACTAACTTACTCCAAGTAATTTTCACTGTGTACTTGACGAAACAAATTACGAAGTTATGGTCTCGGCTGCCTCTTTAAGTATATTTTGAGTGTTCTGGCCTATTACAAAACAGTTTGAGGGTTCTTTGCGGGTTTTTAAAAGGCAAGTTCTCGGTGCTCGTATATTTATTTCGGGTGTTGGTTTTGTTAAGCAGACAAAACTTGGGATGGTATTGGCTCTTTCAATCGTCAAATGTTTTTCTGTCGTGGATGCGGTGACTTTGGGACGTTTGCAAAGGATGAATAATCCCATCCTGCGTGAATTAGCAGAGAAGCTTGCTTTGGAACTGCCTGTTTCTGTGTGGAAAGGAGTGATAATTACAGCAGTAGCTCAGTGTTTGAATCTGCTGGAGAAAACCTCAGAATCTGGAGATATGGCAAGAATTGAATTGCAAGTGAATCAGCTTGAATTAAAGACGAGAGATAAGGAAAGGGAAGCAGAAATGAAACAGTTTGAGTTACGATTAAAAACAGAAGAGAGGGAAAATAGACAGCAGCAGAAGAGAGGGAAAAGGAGAGAGCAGCAGCAGCGAAAAAAAAATGACTTGGGAACTGCAAAAACTGACACTTAAACAGGAAAGTCAGCGTAAAATCCTGGACATAAAGGCTGAAGTTAGGCTTAGTGAGGACGAGAATGTGGATGAGCAAGCCCATGTTAGTCAGAGAAAGTATGAGAAACTGTCTAAGTATGTTCAGACATTGCCAATATTTGATTGGAAGGACAACGGAGACATCATTTCTTTTGAAAAGGTGGCTAAACAAATGCAGGGGCCAGTGGCAATATGGGTTTTGTTGATGCAGACGAAACTTGGAGCTGGGGTTGGTAAGGTATTCACATCACTATCAGATGATGTACCAGGGAGTATGGCGAGGTTAAAAAAAACACTTTTAAGTGCAAATGAGCTTGGAACAGAAGACTACAGACAAAGTCTCATAAATAAAAGGAAGGACCCTGGTAAAACCTATGTTGAGTTTCAAAGGATCAAGCTGAGTATGTTCGACTGGCGGATAAGAGCTAAAAATTGAGCAAGCCTATGATGCAATGGGGGAAGTAATAATGGATGCAGGTTTGTTCGTTCAGCTGCAAGATTCGTTTCCAAACGTTTCATTACCCTACTAGGTAACATCTTCAGTGGACTTCAGGGGAAGCAATGCGGATATTTTCTGCATCCTATTTGTATGTTTGGGTTTCATTAGGTTGGCAATGTCATTTCCTGTGGCCATGTTATTTATGGTGATGAAGTACATTCCTATTCCTTTTCTTAGGGGGTGGTCGATGTGCTTAGATTACTTTTACAGTGTGGAAACAGGCCTTTCGGCACAACAAGTCCACACCGACCCGCCGAAGCGCAACCCACCCATACCCCTACATTTACCCATTACATAACACTATGGACAATTTAGCATGGCCAGTTCACCTAACCTGCACATCTTTGGACTGTGGGAGGAAACCGGATCACCCGGAGGAAACCCACGCAGACACGGGGAGAATGTGCAAACTCCACACAGTCAGTCGCCTGAGACGGGAATTGAACCCACGGTCGCTGGCGCTGTGAGGCAGCAGTGCTAACCACTGTGCCACCGTGTCGCTTGTTGATAGTGTTCCAGTTGGAATGCCATTTCTTCTAGGAATTCTCGTGCATTTCTTTGTTTGGCTTGTCCGAGGAGGGATGTGTTATCCCACTCGAAGTGCTGTCCTTCCTCGTCCGTATGTGAGGAGACGGGAGAGAGAGGGTCATATCTTTTTTTTTGTGGCGAGTTGGTGTTCGTGTATCCTGCTGGCTAGTTTTCTGCGTGTTTGTCCAATGTCATGTGTGTTACAGTCTTTGCATGGCATTTTGTAAATGACATTAGTTTTGCTCGATGTCTGTATAGGGTCTTTGAAGTTCATTAGCTGTTGTTTTAGTGTTTTGGTAGGTTTGTGGGCGACCATGATGCCAGGGGTCTGAGTAGTCTGTCTGTCATTTCCGAGATGTCTTTGATGTAGGGGAGATTGGCTAGGGTTTCTGGATGTGTTTTGTCAGCTTGTTTGGATTTGTTGCTGAGAAATCGGCGGACTGTGTTCATTACATGCACATTCTTTTTGAATAAACGATATAAGTAATTTTTCTCTGCTTTGCGTAGTTACTCTATGCTGCAGTGTGTGTTGGCTTGTTGAAATAATGTTCTGATACAGCTCCGTTTGGGGGTGTTGGGATGAGTGCTTCTGCAGTTCAATATTTGGTCCGTATGTGTTGTTTTGCTTTAGACGCTGGTTTGAAGTTCCCCATTGGCTGTTCGTTCTACTCTGACATCTAGGAATGGCAGTTTATTGTTGTTTTCCTCCTCCACAACTTTCGGGTCACCGGCAAACTTACTAACTCACCATTCCACTTGCTCATCAAAGTCATTTATAAAAATCACAAAACACACAGGTCCCAGAGCCGATCCGTGTGGAACACCACCTGTCACTAAGCTCCAGGCTGAATAATACACGTCTGATACCACCCTCTGTCTTCCATGGGTCAGCCACGTCCATATCCAGACAGCCACATTTCCCTGTGTCCCATGCCTCCTTACCCTATGAATGAGCCTACAATGGGGAACCTTATCAAACGCCTTGCTAAAATTCTTGTTCACCGCATCTATTGTTCTACCTTCATCAGCGTGTTTTTTTTCACTTCTTCAAAGAATTCAATAAGGCGTGTGAGGGATGACCTGCTGCTCACAAAGCCATGCTGAGTATGTCTAATCAAATTATGGTTTTCCAAGTAATTGCAAATCCAGTCTCTCTGAATCATCTAGGAAAAAGTGAGGACTGCAGATGCTGGCGATCAGAGCTGAAAAGTGTTGCTGGAAAAGCGCAGCAGGTCAGGCAGCATCCAAGGAGCAAGAGAATTGACATTTTGGCATGAGCCCTTCTTCAGGATTCCTGCTGCACTTTTCCAGCAACACATTTTCATCTCAGAATCATCTCCAATACTTTGCCCACCACTGATTTAAGACTGACTGTTCTGTCTTTCCCTATTCCGTTTCCTGAGCAAGAGAATGAAATTTGCCATCCTCCAATCATCTGGCACTGCTCCAGTGGACAAAGTGACGCAAGGATCATCGCCAAAGGCGCACCAATTTCTCCCGTCAATTCCTCGAGCAACCTAGAGTATACCCCATCTGAACTAGAGGATTTATCTATTCTTATGTTTATACTTCAATCAGTCTGTACTTCACTTCATCTTTTCTACACCCTGCCCAACCAACTGATTGACTGCTTTCCATTTTGTTATTATATACAGTGCGGCCTTCTTGAGTAAGTATGGTTCCCTGTGAATCACATAACGAAAAAAAAAGGAATGCACCAATGCCTTCCTGATGAAGGGCCTACGTCTGAAATATCGACTCTCCTGCTCCGCGGATGGTGCCTGACCTGCTGTGCTTTTCCAGCGCCACACTTTTCGACTCTGATCTCCAGCAACTGCAGTCCTCACTTTCTCCATTACTGAGGGCTGTCCCCTCTGCACACTGAGTGGGGAATTAACCATCAGAAACTCATTGTATGTGGAGCTGACTGCTCAGTTCTGGAAAGTTGCACTTGATGAATACATTTTAAAGAAAAAGAATTTCCAATTCAACAAATATTCATTCAGTGCTAGAGTTACAATTTTGTTTCATGGTTTGCGCAGCCTGATAAGAAATAGTGAATGACTGAAGAACTCCGAGGAACAGAGTATTCCAAGTGTTATATTCCAGCTTAAATTAATGCTGGGAATATTATCAGACAGAGTGATGCGATAAGGGACGAAGTTGACATGTGGAGATGTGACATTTTTGCCATCACACAGACGGGTTTGAGGGAGTTCAGGGCTAACAACTCAATATTCAGATATACTGTAAAATATAGGCAGGACAGGAGAGTGTGTTAAAGAGGAGGTGGTCTTGTATTATTAATTAAGAAGTCAGTTACTGCAGTAAGGAAGGACAATATTTTGGAAGTGTCTTCAAATGAGGCTTTATGCTTCGAAGTTAGGATCAAAACAATGACAGAACACATTTGCTGGGGATATTTTATACATCCCCAGAAAGATGAAAATACAGGAGGAGATATATAACCAATTCACTGAGGTGCATAGGAATGCAAGGCCGGAGATTTTGCAGAGATAGGAAAGCAAGGCCGGAGATGTTATAGAGACAGGAATGTAGGCCAGAGATGTTACAGAGATAGAAAAACAAGGCTGGAGATCACACAGAGAGAGGAAAGCAAGGCTGGAGATGTCACAGAGACAGGAAATCAAGGCTGGAGATGTTACAGAGATATGAAAGCAAGGCTGGCGATATGAGCTGAAAAATGTGTTCCTGGAAAAGCGCAGTAGGTCAAGCAACAGCAAAGGAGCAGGACAATCGACGTTTCCGGCATAAGCCCTTCTTCAGGCTAGCGATGTTATAGGTATAGGAAAGCAAGGCTAAGGATAGCCGAGAGATAGCGTGTTCTGTGCATACTAGAACAGGTTCGTGAGATTTTTCAAAATTCACTTACAGGAGATCGGGAGAGGTCAAACAGCTGGAGGTTAGAGAGATAGGGAGGGATGTAGGGACTGGTGGAATTTACAGCCATAGATGGGCGTGGAGTATGAGATAACGATTGTGGAGATTCGGAGGGTAACTGAGGTACAGCTAGATGCAGCGGCTGGAGGAGATGACAGGCAAAGATACAGAGAAACACGTAGATTGTTTAAAAAAAAATTGTGCAATGCCTTAATAGAGAAAATATTATAGAAATCTTTGGAATAGACAAGGCACTGGAAGGAACTGAAGGAGTGAGACCTTGAAGTGTCCAATCACAAGAGAAATAGAGTGAGTGTCATACAACACAGGATAGGCCCTTTGGTTGACAGCGACAAAAATAAAAATGCAGACCCTGGAAACCCCTCCTTCCTAACGTCTGGGTGCGAGGGCTAGATTTGGGAGAGGTGTCCTACAGACTGCTCAATCGACAATATGACATAACGAGCTTCATGGGGTCAGATTAAGCACTGATATGGAAACGTCCTGCTGACTCCTCTCCCTCAGCTTCGCGATGTCAGATCAAACACTGTCATGGAAACGTCTTGCTAACTCCTCGCCGTCAGCCTCAAGGCGTGCGATCAAACACTGACACGGAAACCTTCTGCTGACTCCCCTACCACAGCCTCACGGTGTAAGATCAAACACTGACTCGGAAACGCCATGTTCACTCCCCTCCCTCAGCCTCATGATGCAAGATCAAACACTGACATAGAAACCTCCTGCTGACTCTCCTACCACAGCCTTAGTGTCAAATCAAACTCTGACACGTAAACCTCTTGCTGAGTCCCTTCCCTCAGCTGGTAGATCATTGTTCTTCCACATTGAACAATACTTGTAGGAGGCACTGAGCGAGTGACAAGCCTGGAGAATGCATACTGGGTTGGCCATTTGAAGACAATCACCCAGAAAGGCTCAGGAGCAGAACTGCTGACCGAGATGGTCAGGTCCAAAAGAACACAGCTGCGAGACTGGATCTGCACCGGGTGGGACGGGAAATATTGACAGGGAGGAACATACTTTACCCCATCTTTACCAACCTACCGGCTGCAGACACATTGATCGATGACCGTATTGGGAACAGTGACTACCACACAGAGTATTTCTGGAGAAAAAGTCCCAATTTAACATTTGTGTGTGTGTGTTTGTGTTTGTGTATGCGCGCGCGCACACACACACATTCACGTACATGTGAGAGATACTATCACCATGCAGAACGGGACAGATTTCAAAGAAATCTACAACTCAGCACTGGTCTGGGTGAGGTGATTCGGGTCATTGCCAACAGCAGCAGAATTGTACTCCAGCATAATTTTCACTGTCACTGCTTGCCATATGCTTCACGTTACCCTGACCATCAGGCCAGGGGATAAACATTTGTTCAATGGAGAATACAAGAAGGCCTGCCAAGAGCAGCATCAGGTACATCTCAAAATGAAGTGAAGTTACCAAACAGGACCACTTGCTCACAAATAGCACAAACAGCTAGTGACAGACAGATCTAACCAACAAATCAAACCTAATCTCTGCAATCCTATCACATGCAATCAAGGTGAATTGTGTGGTCAATCAAACAACTCACTCCAGGAAGAGGATCCTCAAATACTACCTTCCTCAATGATGGAAGAGCCCAGTTCAGTAAGAGAAAAGATAAGGCTGATACATTCACAACAATTTTCAGACAGTAGTATCGACGGGATGATCTGTTGTAGTCTCTTCCAGATGGCAGTCTTCAGCTAATTGAATTCATTTTCTGTCGTATCTCCAAGTGGCTGGAGGGATTGGATATGCAAAAGCTGATAACATTCCATTCAAGCTGTTCCTGCTGGGATACAGCACTGGCATGTCCCTGACAATGTGGGAAACTATCTGAAAGTGTCCCGTACGCACACAGACCAAACATGAGACAATCTATGACTGCTCCATTTCTCTAATCGTTATCATTAATAATGTGTTTGAAGATACCATTTGCAGTGGGATCTAGCATCGATTTTTCAGCACCAACCTGCTCACTGAAGCTCGATTTGGGCTCTGCCAGGATCACTCATTCCTTAGGCTCATTGGAGTCTGGTTTAACGATGTACAACCAGCAAACACACAACAGACGTCAGGAGGTGAGGCGACAGTGACTGCACTTAACATCATCATAACTGCACTTGACCAAGTGTCGTATCCAGGATTAATGGCAAAACTGGAGCAAATAGGAATCGTCTGCACTGGCTGAAGTTTTCCCTGGTACAAAGGAAGATGGCTGGTGTTGGTGGGGAGCAGCCATCTCAGCTCTAGGACAGCTCTGCAGTAGTTACTCAGGGGAGGAGTTTGTGCGTAAGCCTGCAGTTCAGAAATGGAAATCTTACCCCTATGGGATGATAGGGTTGTTCTCTCGTTAGACAGAGATGACTGTTCGTAGTTTTACTGGATAATCATCATGCCTCAAGTAAGGGACAGGATGAGTAGGACAATCCTTTAGTCACCCCAGTAAGTGCAGCAATTGAACCCACACTGTTGGCATTGCTAACTAACCGTCCACCTGATTGAGCTAACCAACTCCTCTCTCAGCTCCTTGAGGAAAAATATTATTCTGTTCAGATATGTTGTTGGACACCTCTGGACCAGGTGGAACTAGAAGCAAGCTTCCGAGCTCTGAGTGAGGGACAGCATCATTGAGCTATAAGAGTGTTTTGTTCCCCAAGCTCAATAATTTTCAGCTGCTTATAAATGACCACTCCCCACACTGCAAAGTCACAAGTGTGGATGTTTGCCAATGATTGGACAATGTTCAGCACCATTTGTGATTTAGTCAGATGCTGAAGCAGTCCTTATACAAATGCAACAGGACGTGGAAATATGCAGATGTGTGCTTAACCATTTCCATTACACACCTGCTGGTCAACAATTACCTCGAACAATATAGTATTGAACAATATCCTCTAACGTTCAATGCCACCACTATCACTGAATAACCACCTAGCAATATCTCAGGCATTGCCATTAAACAGAACTGGACTGACCATGTAATTTCATTACCCATTCCTGTCAAGAGCATATGCTGAAACGTCGACTCTCCTGTAACTCAGATGCTGCCTGACCTGTTGAGCTTTTCCAGCTCCACATTTTGACGCATATAAATTAATCGACTACAAGAATATGTCAGGGACTAGGAATCCTGTAGAAATAATTTATTGCATGGTTTCTGAAAGCCTGACCACCATCTACAAGACACATGTAGAATGTGCGTGTGATTACATACCCATCCCCCTCCCATTTGCCTGTGTGAGTGCAGCATCACCCCTCATCCACAAATACTCAGTAGCAGCAATGCCTGCCATCTACAAGTTGTTCTGCAGAAACTTAACAAGGCTCCTTACAACATGCCTCTGAACCCCCGACCATCAAAAAGGGCAAGGGAAGCAGACACATGGGTCCACCACCATGTTTGCATTCCGGTCCAAGCCACCCACCATACCGATTGGGAAGTATATTGCTGTTCCTTCAGTGTCACTATTTCAAGGTCCATCACTAATGGTATTGTAAGTCTTCCTACAGCACATGGACTGTAACGGTTCAACGTGGCAGCTCACCCCCACTTTCTCAAGGGCAACACGGGACAGACAACAGATACTGGCCCAAACACATTTCATGAATAAATTTAGAACGAAAAATATTATCCAACATGCCTAATTCTGGACACTGACCTTTGACTTTTGTGAGCTCAGGCTGGTTGGGTCCAGGCAGTAACCTGTTTGTTGTGAACATCTGACGGGACATTCTGTTTGAAACAATCTGTCAGTCTCTCAGAGGCATGACAACATTCCGAGCATCACACAGACACTGACATTCACATCCCACATTACTGAGCTCTGAGATAGACAGCAACAATTGACAATGTACTCATATCTGACTGTAACATGTTTAAACATACGGTAATATTGTTGCCACGAGAATGATTATGAGTGAATATTAGCAGGGAGAAAGTGAGGACTGCAGATTCTGGAGATCAGAGTCAAACAGTATCGTACCAAAAAAGCACAGCTGTGCAGGCAGCATCTGAGGAGCCGGAGAGTCGACTATTAGTACACAATATTAATACAAAGGAAAAATGCATATTTTCAAAGTTCTTGTACTTAATAATAATTTGGTCTTGGGTGTGATAATGAGACTCATCATTTCAATGCTTCTTACTGTAGGTTGTCCACTGTTTTCATAACATTGTTGTGATAAAAGCGAACTGAATAAATGGTTGGATTTTGTGCTTATTGGACAATCTAAAAGTTGGTGTGTATGAGAGAGCGACGATGCGTGTGTGTGTGTTTGTGTGTGTGTGTGTGTGAGAGAGAGAGAGAGAGAGACCATGCCTCCATGTATGAGAGAGAGACCATACCTGTGTGTCTGTGACAGAGAGTGCTGGCCTATGTATATGAAGAGAGACAGAGAGACAGATCATGCTTTTGTGTTTGAAATACAAAGAGACCATGTCTGTGTGTTTGTGTGTGTGTGTGTGAGAGAGAGAGAGAGAGAGTGAAAGAGAGCATGCCTGCATGTGTGTGTGTGTGAGAGAGAGAGGGATCATGCCTAAGTGTGTGTGTGAGAGAGACAGACCATGCCTGAGGAGTGTGTAAGTGTGAGAGAGAGATAGACAGAGAGAGAGAGAGAGATATGGTGCCTGTGTGTGAGAAAGAGAGATCATGCTTCTGTGGGTGAGAGAGAGACCAAGCCTGTATGTGTGTGAGAGAAGGGGATACACCATGCATGTGTGTGTGCGAGAGAAAAAAAGCATGCCCTGTGTTCGTGAGAAGAGAGAGAAAGAGACCATGCCTGTGCATTTGTGTGTGTGTGTGTGTGTGAGAGAGAGAGAAAGATCATGCCTGAGTGTCTGTGAGAGAGCACGAGGGACAGACCATGCCTGTGTGAGTGTCGGAGAGACAGAGACCATGCCGATGTGTGTATGAAAGAGAGAGAGAGAGAGAGAGAGAGAGAGAGAGAGAGAAAGACCATACTTGTGTGACAAAGAGAGAGAGAGAGAGAGAGAGAGAGAGAGACCATGATTGTGTGCGTGGATGTGTTTGTGTGTCTGTGTGTGTGTGTGTGTGAGTGTGTGTGTGTGGGAGAGAGAGAGAGAGAGGCAATGCCTGAGTGTGTATGAGAGAGAGAGGGAGACCATGCCTGAGTGTGTGTGTGTGTGTGAGAGAGAGAGAGAGAGAGAATGAGAGACGGTGCCTGTGTGTGTGTTAGAGAGACCATACATGTGAGTGAGAGGTGGAGTGACCATGCCTGTGTGTGTTATGGGTGAGTGTGTGTGTGTGTGTGTGTGAGAGAGAGACAGGTGTGCGGGAGAGAAACAATGCCTGTATGTGTGTGCGAGAGAGAGAGATAGACCATGCCTGTGTGCGTGAGAGCAAGACCATGTTTGTGTGTGACACAGAGAGAGAGACCATGCTTGTGTGTGCGTGTGAGGGGGGGAGAGAGAGAGATAGACTATTGCCTGTGTGTGTATGTGAGAGCGGGAAAGAGTTGTCCACGTGCGGTTCAAACCCCCAACCTAACCTCACAATTCTCCCTGCTCCACAATAATTGAAGGTGCTCCGGGTGAGGTTGGAGATTCCAGTCTCAGCATTTCACGCACCTCTGTACCGTCAGAGAAGGATCTTGCCCTCATTGATCACATCACTGGTGGCCTTTTCCATCCCCATGTCTAGCTGGATCTTCGGAGTGCACCACTCACTATAGCCTCACACACCCACTCGTCTATTTATCTGGATGTAGGTTTGCTCGTGGAGCTAGAATGTTCATTTCCAGACGTTTCGTCAACTTACAAGGTAACATCTTCAGTAGGCCTTCCAGCGAAGCGCTGTTGCTAATCCCTGCTTTGTATTTATATGTTTCTTTGTTTGAGGTGAAAAAAACGTGATAATTGTTTTCGTTCTTTGCTCTCTGTCTCTCCTGAGTCGTCTTAAAGCCTCTTGTGGATGACTGAATCAAAGAGGTGTTTCACCGGAACTGCATGTGCCTCCGTTTCCTATTCTTACCTGTTTAGACGTTGCTGACATGAAGGAAATAAAATTGATACGAAGTCATTCGTAAGAAAGTCTGGTATTTCCTCAGTTTAAGTTCCAACATGGCTTAGATTTCAGGATGAAGATATGAGATCGTGAGTCAAGCAGTTCATCTGAGGAAGTAAATCTTTTAATTCCTGTTGCTGACCGAATAAATGGAAAATGTGCCCTGTATTGAAAAACTCGAAAACGTGAATTGCTGCAAATCATGATTAAGGATTTCTGGTTTTGTTTCACAAAAGTTGTGAAAGGGCAGACAACGTCCAAATCAGGCATTTCACACTCTAGATTTGGATGGAGTTGACCGAGATCAGACATCAGAATCCAGTGTTCGCTGTGACATCAGCAATTGAGAATTCCCCTTGACACTGAACTAGGCCACCTTCGCATGTAAAGCAAATACGGTATGACTGGTGCAGAAAGGATCAATGCTGAAAATGTGTTGCTGGAAAAGCGCAGCAGGTCAGGCAGCATCCAGGGAACAGGAGAATCCTGAAGAAGGGCTTATGCCCGAAACGTCGATTCTCCTGTTCCTTGGATGCTGCCTGACCTGCTGCGCTTTTCCAGCAACACATTTTCAGCTCTGATCTCCAGCATCTGCAGACCTCACTTTCTCCAGAAAGGATCAATGCCTGGTAACTGGCCTTACACAGAACGGCCATCGATGGTGTACAATTCGACTTATATTTAGGAACAAGGAGGACAGAAACTTAGAAGAGAAAGTGGTTCTGGAAAAGCACAGCAAGTCGGAGCAGCAGGAGATTCGACGATTCTGGCTTAAGCCCTTCTTCATCGCCAATATTCTTTCCACGGGGAGAAAAAAGCATAACAAAGTTTCACACAGTATTTAATCCGAAATACTTATATTCCTTTTCACCACGGCAGCAGATATGGGCGAGCTAATTCAAAGACAGTTTTGCTGACGAGAACATCAAACACAGATGCTCTGTTCACATCAATCCAAAATGCTGTAACAATGGAACAAGGATGATTCTGCCTCGTTTTGAACCGGGGATGTCCCGTGTCTGATGTGAATTTCGGTTGGGAAAATTTTCTCTGGGGCACTGAGGCGAAAGGAAGCTCGTAGCTTCCCACTTAAACAGGGTAGCCACAAGTACTGCAGACACCAGCGCATATTCAGGACCGCTGCAGAGACAAATTTGAAAAAAGAGGTTCATGCAGCAATTAGTTGGAACTGTATTCCTTTTCGCCATTAAAGTAGTGTTGGGCGACTAAATTCAAAACGAGGTTTGCTGAAGAGACTGCAATCAATCCCCATCCATCACAATCTGGAAGCCTGTCGCCAATAAGGAAGGAACAGCAATGTTTCTGCCCGTCTCTGAACACGGCCACTTTCGCAGAAGCTGATACTTCTTCTCGACAGAAAGGATGAGGGTTCGCCGACAGCTCTCTTACAAATACTTACCGTCCGTGGTGGAAACTTCTGTGCATATTCAGAACAAGGAAGAATAGATATCGAACAAATTCGTAGACAACAATTAATTGGACTTGTATTCGCTTTCACCACAGCGGCAGGAATGGGCTGGGACATTCAAAGGAAAGTTTACTTGCAAAACCAGCAAGCTATAAGATCCACTCATGTTCAGAAACAAGCCTATCGTTCTTTGTGCTCGACAATTGGAAACAGGGATACTTCAATTTGGAGGTGAATGTGATAACCGCTCCCCCACAGAAACACAACGGGGCCAGTGACCCGATCGAACCGACGCGTATCCCTTTCACACCACAATCCAAGCGGTAATTGCTTTGCTCACGAGAGATCATGTTTGCCGCGATGGCATCATACTAAACTCGGTCGCACACAGAGTTATTGCAACAAGCTGCCAATACATATGGAGGGAGCCGGGTTCATACCCACGTTGGAAAACACACTGGATCCTAAATGCAGGTCGAGTAAGCATTGCAGGGAGAATGCTGTAGATTTAGTGTTGAGACCCACATCTGCCATCATCACATGGCGGAGCAGACGAGTTGGACTGAAAGGCCGAACCGGCCTTTTCTACCTTCTGGTCTCTGTCCATCAGGTACGGAAGGAGACAGAAACAGAGTTGTTTATTCAGTTCGAGGCCCTCCCGTCCGATCTGTTAAATATATTGAGATGGGATATGTCTGAAACAAATCTTGAGACTGTCAAAATGGCCGGAAAGGAAATAATAAAAGAGAAGCTACGGATAAAGGTGGAAGTCAGGAGATATTCAGTAGAATGGGAGGGGACAGAAAGGCAGAGGGAGATGGACATGAAAAAAGATGCTGCCCGACCTGCTGATATTTTAGGGCAAATTCTATGTTTGTTACAGAAACAGAAAATGGGAGAGTTATCCTCGACTAATCAGCTCTCCCTGCTCTTGGAATGTTTGACTGCCTCTCTCCCACAGATCACTTTCGTCCAGCACTGAAAACTCACAACCCTGCCTATGCCCACCCCCACGCCAGTCACCAAGAATAAGCTGTTTGTTGAGTCAACCTGCATGGGCACACAAGACGATCATTTTCATGTGAACTTTGAAACATTCAGGGAGAGTTCCCTACGTTTTCCATCAGAACCTTCTGGATCTGCTAATTTCGGTTCAGCATCATTTGAAATGGAGCCGTCACTTACATTCCCCACAGCAAGTCGCCATTTTAATGCACGGTTGTAGTGGACCTTTGAAAGTGACACCATGCATCGTTTATTCGCCTACACTGACCAGCTTGTCTCGGCAACTTGCAGTGAATTGAAGAGACTTTTCTCTCAGAAACCGACGTGTCAACGAAAGAATGAGAGTGCCCACACTGGAAGTGGAATGTAGACCTGGGATCCAGTACGAAAATGAAAGTACGCATTGTGCAGTTCAGGTCAATGACCCAGAGATCAACAGTCGCAAACACTCAAATTAAAGCCGCCAGAACACGCGTATCCCTTTCGCATACAAGTGCCGTCAACAGTGGAGTTGTGATATCGAAGCAGTGAGGTTGAAACTCAAACCTCGACAGAGACTGGTGCTTAAATCCAGCGCCACAGACCGCTGGGCCACGCTGTCCCACGAAAGAAGCCCACCAAATCTGTCATGACTAGTATTTCAGCATCACTTAACTTGCGGTACTTCCTGCTCCCCCACACCCCCTCCCCCGAGTAATGCATATTGTTTGGAAGTGGATTAGATCAATTCTGTGGACAGTTGATTTGTGAATCAGAGTAACACGAATACCACGCATTCTGTCCCCCCACCAGCTAAGGTCGCCCTGAAAGTCTCACCTTTTTAAGCTTGCCCCTTGTTTGAGGCTCAGTGACTCTTAACGTAAAGCACCATCAGTCATCTCTATCTCACAAGTGAGGAGGTGGTCCCTTTGTCTCTGGGCTCTGGCAACCTTAATTAGATAACTTTATTTGTGTAATGAAAAGGGAATAATTGGCAATCTCGCTGTCGGAGGGCTCTTGTGGGAGATTGAAGAATGCAATGTTAGAACTCTTCATTAAGATAGAGATTGACAGAGTTGATTCTAAAGGACGTATGCCCGAAACGTCGATTCCCCTTCTCCTTGGATGCTGCCTGAACTGCTGCGCTTTTCCAGCAACACATTTTTAAGAGTTGATTCTGAGTCGTGGGAATAAAATCTGAATAGAGGAAATCACGATGGTATAAGGAGGAAAAGGTTGGGGGGGAACATAACTTGACTGCATGACAAACATCGATCGTGTCCTTGGAGGAATTGCAGCAGTTCATCTTTCCTATCTGTTACAAAATAAATCTGGATAGATGGCTTTACCATGTCGAAGAAGGCAGTTTTAGGGATTGTACTTGATCCAAGGAAGAGACGTGCACAGTGGCAACATAGAACAGCAAACATGAAGATGAGTGCATTTCAGATTTCAGCACGATTAATGGACTAATTAAGTGGGAAAATAACTTCTATAAGTAAGCTAGTGTAATACAAGCTAATTATAAATTCTCCTGACGTTAGATGAAGACAATAGCAGATTACTGGAAACAAATCCCTTACAATCAGAAACAAGGGACGTTATAATGTGTGATCAAGAGATTGTAAATCAAATAACTATATACTGTATTTTGGTTCTGTCATCACAAAGGATGACAAATAATATCCCTAAATTGCTGAGGAGCACATTTGAGGGAGATCTGAAAAAAAATCAGTATCTGTTGCGGAATGGTGTTGGGAAAATTTATAGGATTAAAAGTAAAGATATCACAGGAATGCTACTCTCCACCGAAGCATACCTAACAAAGTGGCCCAATAGATAATGGACCTAAAATGAAACAAGGAGCTTGAACCTGAACAGAGTAATTTCAGGTTTCAAGGTTCTGTAGGACCTGGAACAATTTTAAATGGATTGGAAGATAGCTGATGAGTCTACACATTTTTTTAAGAGGTAGATATGAAACATGGAATTAGAGACCAGTTAGCCTAACACTGGAAACCATTGACAGGATTGGACAGAATCAGGCAGCATGGATTTACGAAAGGGAAATGAGAAACTACTCCTGGCGCCTGTGTACGCAAGTTAGTGAAAGTAAGCATGCAGGTGCAGCAGGAGGTAAAAGAGGCAAATGGTATGTTGCCCTTTGTATCAAGAGGATTTGAGTACAGGAACAGGGATGTCTTCTTGAAATTGTACAGTGTCTTGGTGAGACCATACGTGGAGTGCTATTTGCACGTTTGGCTTGTGGAGACTGCACAACAATTTTTTAACACACCTATTCTTCAGATGGCAGGACTGAACTTTGGGAACAGTTTGGATTGATTCGAATGAAATCCACTGATGATTAGAAGAAAAAAGTAGGACGTCACAGCAACTAATAAAATTCTAGCAGGATTAGCATGTTAAATGTAGGAAGGATGCCCTCATGATCAAGGAGTCCAGACCCAGGGGTGTGGGGTCCACAGTTTTAAGATATCGGGCAGGCCATTTAGTTCCCTCAGACAGGTGACCCTGTGGAATGTTCTGCCACGGAAAGGTGTTAAAGACAAAACACGGAATGTTTCCATTAAGAAAATATAGTTCTGTAGTCTAAAGGGATCAAACATTACGGGGCTACAATGATAACAGGCTACTGAATGTAATGACCAGACTTGATCACAGTGAACATTGCAGCAGGATCAAACACAGAAACAATCTACTCTTGTTTCAATTTTCTATGGTTATATACCTTTAAAGATGACATGCAAAAACACTTGACACATATATCAGCACAGATGTCAGATGTCACTGGATGAAAATCCTATAACTCCTTAATGAATGGCAATCTGTGATCAGCTTCACCACACGGACTGCATCACTTCATGGTGGTCAGGAAGATGCAAAATCATTTTCAAAGATTTTGGACTGGCTAGTTGATCTCTTGTTTTAGATTCAGTTCTCATAATCTTGAATATTCTGAGGAATAAACATAGAATGTCGGAAATAAGTAAACATCTTTGGAAATTTTGTAAGACAAAAGTGGTTGGGATAGGACGGAGGAAGTGTGTGCAGAAGAAGAGCAATGAAAGAAACAATGAGCTGAGTTTTGCAATGTGTTGGTGTGTGAAGAATAAAATCAATTTCCAAATCGAACACGCCATCATTTGCAATAATATGCTGCACTCACTGCCCCATTCTCCCAGCCTCTTTCTCACTGATAGCCAACTCAGACACACAAATATTCGCGGAGAGTTTTTCTCATCAATCCCAGTCATTAACACACACCGTGGCGAACAGGGATTGCAGAAACCAGGCTTCAATTCAGTATGGCACATAAAGAAGTAATTCGGCCAATTTTATCGTTGCCAATTTTCTGCGTAGGGATGCATACTCGTCAAATAATCTGTTTCCTTGCAGGCAGGCTCAGATAGAGCTATGTAGATCTGCAACAAGGAAAGAGAGCCTTCCACCCAACTCGTCTCTGCCAACCAGAATCTTAAATTGACCTCGTCCCATCCGTATTTGCTTTGTCCTTTTCACTACAAAAAAATCTTATTCATGTATCTTAATAAAGGCCATTTGAAAGGTTTTTCTATTAGTCTACTGATTTTCAAGACGGTAACCGTACTCACATCAACCACTTCCTCAGGAAGTTCATTCCACACACGAAACATTCTCTTTATAAAAGAATCTTTTTTATTCTCTCAAGTCTTTTTAAATCTTCCTCTTCTCACATTAAAAGTTTAATCACTAATTTTGAAATCCCTCATCCAAAGTAAAATGAATCTGCCATTCACATTGTTTATACCGTTTAAGACTTCATAAACTGCTCTAAGGTCACCACCCAATCTCGTACACCCCACTGAAAACGAGTCCCAGACTTTCCAGCTGCTCCATCAAAGACAAAATCTCCATTCCCAACAAAAACTTGATATATCTTTACTGCACCTTCCCCAGCTTAATAATATTCTTCCTCAAGAATACTACTCCTGGTAATGCCTCACCAACGCCCTGTGCAACCACAAGATGACGTCCCAACTCCTAAACTCAACGGACTGAGCATCATAAACACCTCCTTTACCACACGATCTCCATGTCATGCAAACTTCAAATAATTTTGCGCCTGAACCCCTTGGTATTCTATTGTACAACATCACCCAAACACACACTATTAATTGTCTAAGTATTGATCATCCTAATTATCCTAATTAAACACAGCCTGCTAATCCTTCGTCGCATCACATATTGACCTTTGTAATCTCAGATAAATTTCTTCACAGTTGACTCTGCCACAAATTTTGCTCGCACCTGCAAAATTACTTCCCATGCTTGGCATATTTTCATTTAAATAACATATATAAAACTGACGAACAGAAGTGGACCCAGCACCGATCCCTGTCATTGACTGTTGCAAACAATCCTCCATTCTGAAAAATAATCAACCGTCACATTCCGTGTCTGTCTCATCCTATTAGAACAATTTTATATCCAACTGGAAAGCTCACCCTGATTCACATGTGACCTAACTGGAAGAATAAATCTACCATGTGGAACCTTGTTAAAGGAATTACCAATGTCCAAGTGAACAATGTCTTACTGCTCTGCCCTCATCAATCTTCTCAGTTATTTTCTCATAAAAACAATCATGTTTGTAAGACTCACTTTCTCTCACTCAAACCCATGCTGAATATTTTTTTAAACTCAGAATGAACAAGCCCTCTCTTGTAGAATCGCTTCCGATAACTTACCCACTACCAAAGCCAAACTCACAGTCCTGTTTTTCACGGGTTTCTATGTGCATCTTTTCTTAAATAAATGCGAAACATTCGGTAATCCTTAGGTATTTGGAACTTCACCTGTGGTTATAGATGATAAAAGTATTTCTGAAAGGGGCCCCATATTTTCCTCACAACCTCCCTCAAAGTCCTGGGAAACACTAAGTCAGATTCCAGAGAAATATCCAAACGTTTATTTTCAAATAAATCCAACATTTCCTCTTTAGAATTGTGAACTGTTTTTAAAACGTCAATTTGAGTTCTCCTACATCGAAAGTAAATACTGCCAGACAGTCATTTTGCATCTCTTTCATCTACTGCGATTCGACACAAAGATAAATATTTACATCTCCAAAAGGCGCTAATTATTCTTTTGCTTGCAATGCCCTTGTAGAATCTCTTTTGATTGTCGCGATTGAGCAAAAGTATCTCACATCAACTCTCAAATAGCCTACATGTCAACATTAAGAGAATACTGAACCAGATCTCACAAATGCTTTAGCATTTCCGATTTCGGAAGCCTTTTCCCTTTCAGAAAATAGGCTATGTCTCTAGTCTTCTGCCCAATACGACTGCCCACGCACTGTTTCAAAGAGTATTCCACATGCCAAATCTTTATACACTCTCCGAGATTGTCCAAGTCATTCTGCAGCCTTCCCCCTTCTAAATATGCATCATCTGTCCCCGTATCATTGTCTCATCTGAAAATGTAATAATAACGCCCTCAATTCCTTTAACCGGATCATTCATGCATAACTTGAACGGTTATGGCTTCAACACAAACACCTAATGAATTCTACGAGTCACCGCCTGCCATCCTGAAAGAACACCGCTATCCCAAATCCATGTTTTCTGCCAGTCAGCCACTGCTCAATCCATGCCAGTACCTTGCCACTAACACAATGTATACTCATTTAACACCTTCCCAAAATGCACCTTGTGAAATGCCTTTTGGAAATACAAACAAGTCACATCCACTGGCTCTGCTTTGTCTCATTTGCTGTTCGACTCCTCAAAGAATTCTACCAGATTTTATGAAGCACTGCCATCTCTTCATCTACTCTGTGAACACATCCTTACAGCGACATGCCACGTTGAGTTTGACATGTGAATATGTTAATGGATCTTAGTTCCAGAACACTTGAATAGCACTGAGCACAGACTAGACACTTGCAAGGTTTCTCATCAATGTGAACACGTTGATGACAAAACAGTCCCCAGTAACTTGTATCGTGATTCCCATAGTAAGAGCCTTGAGAAAATCTCTCCTCAGTGTGAACACGTTGATGGGACTTCTGTTGAACAGACTTTCTAAAGGACTTCCCACTGTCCTAGCAGTTGAAAGATCTCTTCTCAGCGTGCAAACCTTGATGCCAATTCAGTACCCGGCAGCTTATGCAGCACTTCTTCCAGTCTAAGCGTAGAAAAGATATCTTCACAGTGTGCACTTGCAGGTGACTCAGCAGGTTGGACAGTCAAGTGAATCCTGTCCCACTCTGGGAGAAGCAGAACGGTCTCTTCCCAGTGTGAACCAGTTGTTGCTCCATGAGGTCAGATAATCACCTGGACGCATTTCCACAGAGTGAACACCTGACTGCTCTCTCCTCAGAGTGAACATGCTGGTGATAGAAAAAGTCTCTGGAGGCTTTGTAGCATTTCCCATAGGCGGGGCATTTAAAAATCTCACTGATGTGAGCATAGTTAGGAGGCATTAGATCCCTGGGACTTTTATAGCAGTCCCAACATCACACCATTAAAAACAGGGACATTCAGATCCACAGACATCTTATGGTACTTACAACAGGTTGGGCATACAAAATGTCTCTCATCAGTATGAGCATGTTGATGCGACATCACGTCCCTGGATCCTCGACAGAATTTTCCGCACTCTGTGTATTGGAATGGTCTGTGTTAGCGTGAACGAGCTGCTGATGCGGCATGTGAGATGACTGAGTAGATCCCTTCCCACACACTGGACAGTTGTGACTCCATCAATGAGGTTCCAGCGCATTTGTGAAAATGAATCTTTCCCCACAATCCCTACACTTCCACAGTTTCCTCCCGAGAGTAACTGCATTTGTGGTTTGTGAGCTCTGATGATTGGCTAAAGCTTTGCCCAAACACACAACACATATGGTTTCTCTCCCACTGTAAATGGAATGTTTCCTTCCATGTTCAATATCTGCTCACGTATCATTTGTGATGGAATTGACAACCCCATCATATTATGTTTTGTAAGTCTTTCCCTTCTAATATCCCATGAAATTAATGTCAAACAGAAGAACAAGAGACTGAGAGATAATGTCTCTCAAGACTCTGTCTTCTATGTGAAGGTAGCGTCTGAAGGAGAGGGAATACAAACACCCACAACTTGACCAGAGCGTCGTCAGAAGCTTCCAATCACTCCATCCTCACCACCGAGAAACAGCAGTGCAGCAGATTGATGTGAACACCATCACTTTTTGTTTGATTCGATCAGGTGAGATTCCCTGAAATGTGGAAACACGCACATCAGCACAACAAATTCACACCGACCCACCAAAGTATAACCCACCCAGGCCCATTTGCATCTGACTAAGGCACATAAAACTATGGTCAATTTACCGGATTGCACATTTATGCACTGTGGGAGCAAACCGGAGCACCTGGAGAAAAGCCACACAGGCAGGGCGAAAATCTGCAAACTCCACACAGACAGACACTTGAGGCTGGAATCGCATCGGCTTCTACTGCTGTGTGGCAGCAGCATAAACCACTGAGCAACCGTGCCGCTCAGTGACCTGCAGATTTCTCTCTAGTTTGCACACCATCCTGACTTGTCAGGCGTCCACTCCTGGTCGAGTAAAAAATTCCTCAACAAAGAGACCTTGGAGTGCAGGTTCATAGCTCCTTGAAAGTGGATTCGCAGGTAGATAGGTTAGTGAAGAAGGCGTTTTGTATGCTTTCCTTTATTGGACATCGTATTGAGTACAGGAGTTGGGTAGTCAGTTTGCGGCTGTACAGAACATTGATTAGGCCACAGTTGAAATATTGCATGAAATTAGTGCCTCCTTCCTATTGGAAAGATGTTGTGAAACTTGACAGGGTTCAGAAAAGATTTAGAAAGATGTTGCCAGAGTTGGAGGATTTGAGAAATGGGGAGAGGCTGAACAGACTGGTGCAGTTTTTCCTGGAGCGTCGGACGCTGAGGAGTGACCTTATAGAGGTTTACAAAATTATGAGGGGCATGGATAGGATAAATAGGCAATGTCTTCTCCCTGGGATCAGGGAGTCCAGAACTAGAGGGAATAGGTTGAGGATGAGAGGGGAAAGATATAAAATAGACCTAAGGGTCAACTTTATCACGCAGCGGGTGGTACGTGTATGGAGTGACCTGCCAGAGGAAGTGGCGGAGGATGGTACAATTGCAACATTTACGAGGCATTTGCATGGGTAATTAAATAGGATGGGTTTGGAGGGCTATGGGCCAGGTGGGACTAGATTGGGTTGGGATATCTGGTCGGTGTGGACGGATGGACCGAATGGTCTGCTTCCATGCTGTACATCTCTCTGACACTATGACTGTCTGGCAAAATTGTGGCCTTTTGTCAGACTCCAACACAAACTGTAATGCCTCGACATTGTCTCCATCCCTCTTCCTGGCAACTATCTGAGTGTGAAAAAAACGCATCATAACCATGGTGAAATACTTCACCCCGAAATGAGTTTTCAACCACATATCACCATTGCCACCAAGACTGCCCACCTAAGTTACACAATCTGAATCCACATATCTTCCGCTCATCTGCTGCTTAAACTCTCATGAATTATTTTGTTCCCTATGGACCTAACCTCTAATACACTGAGAGCCGTCCTCCCACATTCCCTCTCGGCACTTGTCTGATTTTCGCTGCCTCTATTAATGAGTTTACACGAGTTCTGTTTAATGTTTCATTGTTCCTTCTATTTCCTGCACCTGAATGAGGTTACAACCAATGTCCATTCTCATTTTTTACCAGCTTTTTCTGTTCACAAAAAGTCCAACAATGGTATAAGGGAAAGACTCACAGGTTATTCACTCATCCAAAACTTACATATCATCCAAAACTCTGCTCCTGTGTCACTATTCGTATCACGTCCGGTTCACCCACCAACTCGTATTCGGACAGATACATTTTAACTTCACCTCCTTCTATTCATATCTCTTAGTCATTTGCTCTCGACCCAGACCTATAATATCCTTCGGCCTCCAGCCCTCTCAAGTGCAATGAGGCCAGGTCAATAATTGCTAACCTAGCCAGCGATTCGCACATTCCGATAATGATTTTTTTATTTACAAATGCCATTCTATTTATCTGCGTTACATGTAATTCTAACTTCCTGAGCATTCTCGATTTTAACTGTTACACATTTGGTGCCTTAAACCTTCAGCTATGAAGGCCATGAATTGTGACACCTGTTCACTAACCTTCCCTCTGTCTCAACCTCAGATTTGCACTTTAAAATATGCTGGAAAACTACATATTTGGGCAGAAAATATTTTGTAAACTCCGTATTATCTCATAATTTGATTGGTGCGGACATTTGTTTTATAGCACCATAATGATATCATTTAATTGTTATTAATTTGGACGCAAATCGCAGACCCTTCTCCATTTCTTGGTGAATGACTACTTACATTATTGCTACTACATTCAGCTGTAAAATAAAACTAATCTAGAGAGTCAATGGATTGAATAATAAAATAATTGAATAAGACAATTGAACGCATTCTTTGAGACAACGGAAGAAAGATCTTGACAGAGAGTTGATCAAGGACAGCAGAGATGAAACGGAGCAATTGATGGATATTGATTCAGGTTCATGCATCACATCAGCCAAAGCGCCATGTAAAGCTTTCACAGATAGCAGAGCACAGCACGAGAAGCTAAACTCCGTCGAGTACTCTGCAGGTCTGGTTGCATCTGTGAAGAAAACTCTGAGTCAACATTTTGCTTCCACATTTCAGCGAAACCGAAACATTAACGCTGATTTCTCTTTATAAATACTTCCAGACCTGCTGTGTCATTACCACAACTTGTGGTTTTATTTACAATTTGCAGCATTCGCTCTTTATTTGATTTTTATTTGGTGCTAATCGTTGAGTCACTGTGCTGGGTTATGAGCCACCATTGTAGAGACTCAATTTATTGGCACTATAAATGCAACGAACTTTTGTATTTCTCGGCGACGGGCATAATTGACGTATAAAAAATGCATGTAATAGAGAATAAAATGTTTTTGTGTTCTCCAGGGCTACAATACCACAAATCTTGACTGTGAGCCTCTCATTTAATGGTAAAGTCGCCATTTTATTTCTGGACTTTTACGAGAGACAGACAACTGCTGGTTGTTTACCTTGAGGGACAGTATACGACAGATGAGCAGAGGGAATACAAAGGCGAGTCATTCGTGGTAGCCTGGCGGATTTAATTCAAAACTGATGACATCATGAGGAAAAATGGAAAACTGCTGCGAGAAAGAGTTTGCTTTTGTGGGCGGCACGGTGGCAGTGGGTGGCACGGTGGCACAGTAGTTAGCATTGCTGCCTCACAGCACCTGAGACCCGGGTTCAATTCCCGCCTCAGGCGACTGACTGTGTGGAGTTTGCAAGTTCTCCCCGTGTCTGCGTGGTTTCCTCCGGGTGCTCCGGTTTCCTCCCACAGTCCAAAGATGTGCGGGTCAGGTAAATTACCCATGCTAAATTGCCTGTAGTGTTAGGTAAGGGGTAAATGTAGGGGCACGGGTGGGTTGCGCTTCGGCTGGTCGGTGTGGACTTATTGGGCCGAAGGGCCTGTTTCTACGCTGTTCTGTAATCTAATCTAAAAAATGACTTCAAGGAGGAAAATTTAGGGTTCATGTTCCAACAAACAGGAAAAACTAGCGTTAATGTTTCCTGTCAGGGATTAAGTGCACTCTGTTCGTCCCACAAGTCATGGAATACCTATTTAGATGAGCACTTACAACGTTCGAAGACACAAGGCCAAGTGCTGAAAACTGTGTTTAGAAGTGTGATTTAAGATGACTGGCACTGATATAATGCGCCAAAGAGATTGTCTGATTGCTCTTAAAACTCAGTGATTCATCATCATTTTGCATTTGAACAAGAAGACAATAACAGTGTCAAGAGAATAGGGATAACCCCGGGAATTACAGGCCAGTTAGTCTTACTTCGGTGGCAGGCAAAGTAATGGAAAGGGTACGAAGGGATAGGATTTATGAGTATCTGGAAAGACACTGCTTGATTCGGGACAGCCAGCACGGATTTGTGAAGGGTAGGTCTTGCCTTACAAGTCTTATTGAATTCTTTGAGGAGGTGACCATGCATGTGGATGAGGGTAGGGCGATGGATGTAGTATACATGGATTTTAGTAAGGCATTTGATAAGGTTCCCCATGGTAGGCTTATGCAGAAAGTCAGGAGGCATGGGATAGAGGGAAATTTGGACAAGTGGATAGAAAACTGGCTAACCGGTCGAAGTCAGAGAGTGGTGGTAGATGGTAAATATTCAGCCTGGAGCCCAGTTACAAGTGGAGTTCCGCAGGGATCAGTTCTGGGTCCTCTGATGTTTGTAACTTTTATTAATGACTTGGAAGAGAGAGTCGAAGGGTGGGTCAAAAATTTGCAGATGATACGAAGATTGGTGGAGTTGTCTATAGTGAGGAGGGCTGTTGTCGGATGCAAAGGGACTTAGATATGATGCAGAGCTGGGCTGAGGAGTGGCAGATGGAGTTCAAAATTGCCAAATGTGAGGTGGTCCATTTTGGAAGGACAAATAAGAATGCAGAATACAGGGATAACGGTAGGGTTCTTAGTGAGGTGGAGGAGCAGAGGGATCTTGGGGTCTATGTTCATAGATCTTTGAAAGTTGCAACTGAGGTGGATAGAGATTGTAAGACGGCCTATGGTGTATTCGCGTTCATTAGCAGAGGGATTGACTTCAAGAGTCGTGAAGTGATGTTACAGCTGTATAGAACTTTGGTTAGGCCACATTTGGAGTACTGTGTGCAGTTCTGGTCGCCTCACTTTAGGAAGGATGTGGGAGCTTTGGAGAGGGCGCAGAGAAGATTTACCAGGATGTTGCCTGGAATGGACAATAGGTCGTACGAGGATAGGTTGAGCGTGCTAGGCCTTTTCTCATTGGAACGGAGAAGGATGAGGGGTGACTTGATAGAGGTTTATCAGATGATCAGGGGAATAGATAGAGTAGACAGTCAGAAACTTTTTCCCCGGGTACAACAGAGTGTTACAAGGGGACATAAATTTAAGGTGAAGGTTGGAAGGTATAGGGGAGATGTCAGGGGTAGGTTCTTTACCCAGAGAGTGATGGGGGCATGGAATACGCTGCCTGTGGGAGTGGCAGAGTCAGAATCATTGGCGACCTTTAAGCGGCAATTGGATAGGTACATGGATGGGTGCTTAATATAGGAAAAATGTTCGGCACAACATCATGGGCCGAAGGTCCTGTTCTGTGCTGTATTGTTCTATGTTCTAAGGCGCTGCAAGCATTGCACGAGCCTTCACTGATACTCCAGTTGTTAGGAATCAGCACTCTCACTGCTATTTTCTGGTTTTAATTCCGAGTTAGGGAATGAGAATCTATTGTTACTGCACAAAATCTGAAAAGTAAATATGAATTCCTGTAATTAAAGACAGTAAAGGGAAGAGCTCTGTCAGAGTCATTGAGAGTTTCACAACAGAGATGAACGCCAATGGATGGAAGGGCTGGTATCCATTGCCTTTCCCTGCTCATACACAGTACTACAACAAGCCAAACAAACTATTTATTGAAACATCCAAGTTTGTTGAAGATTTAACTTCTTGAATGCAGAAATGTTGGTCCCCTTGTAGGGCAGCCTACTACCAGAGCGTTTAAATCAGAATAGGGGTTACACATTTCAGACAGCGATGAGAAAGAATTCAGGAGCAAATTCCTGCAGATGCTGCAATCCGTATTGAAAACAATAAACTCTGGAAATCACAACGGGTTAGCCAGCATACACGGAGAGAAAGCAAGTTCATGTTTTTAGTCCAGATGACGCTTTATCACATGTGAAATGATATGTGAAGTATGGAGGATGCAGTATTTATGCAATCGTGGGGAGTGAGGTTGGTCTGTTGCGAGCAAAATGATGTAAATTATACAGATTAAGTGACTGGAATGTGAGAAGCGCCGAACAATAGTGTGACTGTGAATGCATTTCCACGCTTTCCCTTTCTAATCTGAACCTGTTGCATTGTCTCTCCCCATGTCCTCTCGTTCCTCCACCTGCTGGAGTGGGATTCCCTGTTCTTTCTAATCTTGCAGATGGACACCCGATTACTATCCCGTTCCCACTTTCCATGGAATTCTGTACAGCATGTGCTGTAGGGTCTGGCTCATTACGTATATTCAAGGCTGAGAGCGACACATTTTTACTCAGTAAAGGTATGAAGGGTTATGAAGAAATGCATGAATGTGCAGTTCAGTACTATCAGATCCGATATGAGTTCGCTCAATCGCGGAACAGACTTGGGCTGAATGGTCTCTTTCTACTTCAGAAATGAATTGTGTTCAAATATGAATCTGCAAAACTGACTACGTTAAATTTGGCTAAGTTAAACCGAGGTGAGATGTACAAAGGACGTGACACAAAGTACAGCCATTGTGGGTGATTGATCCGGGTGACCATTGTAACAAGGTAAGCAGGAAAACCCGCCTTCAGCGTGCACACTGAGCTTGGCTCCACGAGGTCCACACTCACCTCTCACAAACGACCACTGACCATCCCTTTTTCTGCCGTCCCCTCTGTTCTTGTTTTAAGCCGAGTGCACATGGAAATAGCAGCCGACAATGCTCTTGTCGGACTGTCACATGCAGGAAGGTCATTCTGATGGATCCACAGCATAATTCGTTTTCGAAAGATCAGGGGGTATTTGCTATTGATTATTATAAATGCTAACTATTAATATACCGTAGCAGTGAAAGTACTGATTCCTAAAGAACGGATTATCCGGGAATATCATCTTGTACACTATCTAAATTAGCATTGCATTCTCCCGTTTTTCATTAGAACCCTTCGACACTGTCTTGGTTTTGTTACATTTGCTTGGTCTATGACACATAGGCTATCGATCCATGTATTAACTTGCAGTTTATCACGCATGAGGTCAGCTCTCTCACATGGTAATGCATTGGTTCTGTAGCTCTGTGGTTAGAACACTGGCTTTGTAAACTCAAAATTCTCATGAAATGCCTCATTCCTGTTTGTCTTCACAAGAAATTGTGGAAGATCGTTCAGAAGGACAGGAAGCAGCTGACGTAAGAAATGTACCACTTTCACATGATGAGAGAGTTCAGTTAGTTTCAACGGCAGAGTGACGGGCATCTCCAGTGAATAACAAAAGCCAAAAACTGTGTCAGTAAGAAACGATGCAAGGATCCCAGCAGTCATCCCTAGTGGCACAGCAGCCCCGAGTTCCTTTCCCGCTCTGAAAACCCAGGCTTCTTTGTTCCTGACATGCAGTAGACAGACAAAAAAAAATTAAACAGTGGGTGGTTTAATTGGGAACTCATTGGAATGGATTGCAGAGGCAGAAACCCATATAACTTTCAGAAGTATTCAGATGTTAATTTGTGATGCTCAGGCATACAGGCCAGGTGATGGAAAATCAGGATCGTCAAGCGGTTGTTTTCAGGAGTTTGACGGCTGTCGACCAATCCGGGCATCGCACTCCGACATTCATCACTGGTGGTCTAAGATTTACGATTCCATATCTTCAGCTCGGCGTCCCAGTTTCGATTCCCCATCGGACAATGACGGCTTTTTCGTTCCTGACACAGATAAAAACGAATGTACAGCATCTGTGACAGGAGTCCTTTCAATGTCCCGAATCAACTAATGTCGCCAAGAACATCATAGTCAATTTCCAAGCTTCTTCAAGGAAGTGAAGGTGCCTCGATAGACCCTCCTCAACCGGACGTTTCACCCTTCATTATCCTCTGTTTCCGCTTCAAATGAGTTTCTGAAGATTCTGAAAGCTAAGTCAGGTTTTTCGTGTTTCCTTCTTATTTCCGTAAGCCGCAGCAATTGGGTAGTTGGGTTTGGTAAAGGTAAGGTGCTCACAAGTTGCTTGTCGGACTATTTCATCTTCCCCTTCTCTTTCGGCACGGGTAAACTCTCCTGCTTAATTTAAAATCAGCTACAATGAATAGATTTATCCCTTGCAGTAATCCGTAAAAAATCGGAGTGGCCAAGAACTATTTAAAATTAAAATTGACAACTTTATTTCTCAAAGTATAACAGAATAATTAATTAACCACGATATACAAATTCTTCCTGAAGCTTATCTTTTACCTTCACTTCTATATTGCTCGTCTGATGAAAGTCCCAATTAACAATTACAAAACCAAACTCCTTATCTCGAAAGCAGGCAGCTTTCCTGCTTCTATTTGGATAATCCTGCGTTTTCTAATCTTCGTCTTAGGAATTTCTGCATCACAGAAAAGGTAGCTTTTAAGAGAGGTATTTTTCAAACGATGTATTTCTATGCTGGTTTTGGTAGTTTTTCTCCTAACTGTTCAATTTTGCCCCAGGCTTTTATGCCCAACGCGGCAGATTGTGTCATTTGCTTTTAAGATTTTCTATATAATCGAATACACTTAGGATTTGAGTTTGATATTTTTCGAGGTATACTTTAAGTGAATTGCAGAATTCGATTTTGTGTTTTTATCTCATACCAACTCAGTGAGTGTTGTTTATTCTGAAACAAATGTTACTTTGTAAATTCTACAGAAATTAGTGTACTTGCAAATCCATCACTGTCTAAATATGCACCCACATCAACATGACACTTCTATGATGGAGCTAGGAAAATGACTGCGTTGTTTTCGGGGTTATCTACTGAAGAGATTCCCACTCCTGCATATCAGGAATTCAAACTTCCCAGCTTCAGAACAACTTTTCTTAAGTGTGTGTGAAGCTTGCCAGTCTTGCTGTCGCCCCATTTAAGAATCATACCGACAATTTCCTAATCCGTAATCAGACGCAATATCCATTGCATCACTGCCCTCGTGGGTGCTTTGTCGTTGCATGCCGCAGAGTTGTGATATTTACACAGACATGTGCAATAGCAGCCATGTGCACAAGTTGAACAACCTGTCAAGATAATCAATGTTGCTGCTTCACTACAACAACACCCACGATGTGAATTGGCAAGATTTGCAAAGAAAACTTGCCGCAACACATGAAGCTTCCATTCATCCGTTTTCTGCTTCGCCATTGAATGGGATCACTGCTGATCAATCATTTCCATTTCCTGCATTTTCCCCAACATCGCGAAGAAAACCCCAGCCGAATCACAACATTGGATGATCCCGTTAATTTTTGGTGTGTTCATTACTTTAACGACATGAACGAATTCGCAGGAAACTGAAAAATATGAAAGAACTTAAAAACCCCTTCTAGAAATTTAACTCAGAGAGAAAACATTGTCTCCGTTCCACTTGATCCGAATAGATTCTTCACAGTTTGGAAACAGGACATTTGGCTCAACACGTGCACATCGAACTTCCAAAGGGTAAACCACCAGACACATTTCCCTCTGACTAATGCGCCTAAACCTCTGGGCAATTCAGCAAGGCCAAACCATCTGATAATTTATGGATTGGAGAAGGAAACCAGAGAACCAGGAGGATACCCATGCAGGCACCATCAGAACGTGCAATCTCCACACGGACGGTCAGCTAAGGCTAGAATCGATCCCAGATCCTCGCGCTGTGAGACTGCAGTGTGAACCACTGAGCTCCTGAAAGATTTAAACCTTTGCAGAATTATTCTTTGTAACTGAGACATTTCCCTCAGGCAGTTATTCCCTCAATCCACAAAAATGTGTCCTGCCAGAAAGTTTTTCACCTCAGATTAAAATCTTTCCCTCAGCCTGAAGTCCAAATGCTCCCTTCTCCTTATCAATAGGAACTGCTTTGGGTGAGGTTGGAGCTCCCAGCCTGATGTCCAATACACCCTTCTGCATGTCAATGTAACTGGTACAGTTGAGTTTGAAGCTTCCAACCTGATATCCAATACTCCCTGTTGCTTCATGTCAACAGAAGGTACTCAAGGTGAGGTTGGAGCCAGCCGCGACATTTCGCGCTCTTCTGTACCGTCTTGGATGGATTTTGCGCACATCTATTGTATCAATGGAGCCACATACTCTGCTCTTCCCCATCCTCATTTTCAGTTAAGTCTTCCGGGCTGAGCTACCCAGTTTCTCAGATTCAGGGCTTGTGAACTGGAATAATATGATACCTAGCAGCAGTGGTTCGTTGCTTTTGTGAGCAAATTGGTGAAATTACCAATGTGAAGCTACATTGTTATTGGGAATACGTTTCAACAATACCCTGCAGTACCCCTAACCCTTGGATTTCTTGTAGAAATCTATCGATATTAGCCTTCAGCAAACTCTAATTCAAAGATTCAGCCCTCTCTGAGCAACCACATCTCAGTAACTATTTGGCAACTGTGTAGTGCGTGTGGGGATGTTCCCGAAACATCCTCTAATACTACCATCATTGCTTTTCGCGTCTTCCTTTGTGTTGTGGCTGCCTCAAGTTCTGTTCCAATCTGAGGAGAAAGTGAGGTCTGCAGACGCTGGAGATCAAAGCTGAGACTTTATTGCTGGAACAGCACAGCAGGTCAGGCAGAACTTCACCAGTTTCTTCATCCCCCCTCCCCCCACCTTGTCTCAGCCGAATCCCTCCAGCCCGGCACCGCCTTCCTGACCTGCAGTCTTCTTCTTGACCTCTCCGCCTCCACCCTACTCCGACCTATCACCTTCACCTTGACCTCTTTCCACCTATCACATTTCCAACGCCCCTCCTCCAAGTCCCTCCTCCCTACCTTTTATCTTCTCCTGCTGAACACTCTCTGCTCATTCCTGAAGAAGGGCATGTGCCCGAAACGTCGAATCTTCTGTTCCCTAGATGCTGCCTGACCTGCTGTGCTGTTCCAGCAATAAAGTTTCAGCTGTTCCAATCTGAGTCATGGCAATGGGCATCTTTCCGTTTTATGCCACGTAATATGTGTGTAGCAAACGCGGGTATGAATCAACCATATTTTACATGAAAATACTCTTCGAGGTAATGATTTTGCGCCTTTAAGTACCCTTTTTCACACATCACAGCGTTTCATGCAACAGGATTCAAACGAAACCTTTCTCGGAGATTCCTCTCCCTTCCATGATCTGTAAACAACCTTTATGTCACTCCTCCAATTTCACTGAGACATTGTACAATCTAAAACTCACATTAACAGCATTCAGTCTGCGCTGTTGCGTTCACTGTTGCTGGGTGAATGCGCCCAAATCCCACCATCGGGACCTTCCAACCATTCCATTGATTTAGATGCTCCGCTGTGAGATTAATCCTCATACTGAAGGTTTTACTGATATAGACCAGACATTATTGGAGTATCATGCTCAGGAAAAGGACAGAGCGCAGTATTTAGCAAAATGGAATTTATTGGAAAAGGACAGTTTGTGTGGTTTTCTGCGTCATTTATTTCATTTGTTCATTCTGGTCGAGCCAGAGTATTGTGTGCAGTTCTGCAAATGAAATTACAGCAGGGATATCATAGCACTGGAAACGGTGCCGAAGAAATTTAACAGGATATTTGCTTCTTGAAGAGTTTCATTTGTGGAGAAATATTGGAAAGATTGGTTTTATGTTTCTTACTGAAGAGGAGATTTTGAAAAGACGTGATTGAAATACAAAATAATGACGGATATGGATCAGGTAGACTAAAAGATCTTGATCGATCACCGCGGGGCACAGATTTAAGGTTAAACGCAGACAGAGTTGAAGATTTATGCAATAAAACCTAATCCGCCAGCAAGTGTTTGAAGCTGGAGCCCACTGTCTATCAGCGCCGGAGAAGCAGAAGTCCACATAACCTTCAGAAGGAATTCAGAAGTGATTTTGTGATGTTAAGCCTCGCAAGGCCAAAGAATGAAAAATGAGCTGAGGATAATCAAGCGGTTGTTCCTGACAAAAGCTCTTACAAGGTGCTTGAGGGCTATCACACAACCTGTGCATCAGTTTGCAGTCGGCTTCCCTGGTGGTCTAGTGGTTAGGATGCTTTGCGTTTCTTGCAGTGGTCTCGGTTCGATTCCCAGTCAGGGAATAAAAAATGCGTTTTCCTTAAACAGCAGTAACACATGGTTGAAAATAGAGCATCTGTGACAGGAGTACTTTCAATGCCTCAGATCGATTTCTGCCCAAGAAAAAAATCAGAGGCAATATTCTATCCCGTTATAAAAGCGGATGGTGCCTCGATCACCCCTGTTCAGTCGAACAGTCCCCCCTCCCCCTTTAATCTTCTATGATTCCACTTCAGAAAGAGTTTCGAAAGGTTCTCGAAACTGCGACTTGTCTGTTCATGTTGTTTCCTTGCCATTCCCACGAATCGCAGTGATTGGGTTCGTGAGGGATGGAGATGGAAAGGTGCCCATGAAGCGCGTGTGGGACAATTTGAGATCCCCTCCTGTGATCATGTCAGAACATTGTTTCTGATGTTCCCGTGGACATTGTTTGAAGGTTCCTGCAGATCAGGAAATTCAATGTCAATTCGACTTCAGATGAAATAGGTTTGTAAGTGCAAAAAAGCTGACATTGTTTTCGAGCCAGTTAGGAGTCGAAGCTTCACTATCCTGACGCGTAATCAGGAGCGTTATTCATGACTGGCTCCGACATGAATGGCACGACCATCAGCAGTTGGGAGATAGCATTACCACGCAGACACATTTTCTCAGTGTTTGGAAATGTATCACCGTTTGTGTACCGCCTCAGAGAGGTAAAAGTGACAGAGAGTCGTCGTGGACTGAATGGCCTTATGGCTTCAGTCTGCATGGGAATAATACACATGATTATTCCATCCCTCTCCTTGTCTCTGGGACAGAGGGAGAAACAATAGCTCATTTTTAACACTCACTGCAGCGTTGAACTCTGCAGATGACTGTCACTCAGTGAGCGTTTCTCTTCAGTTCGCTATATTTGGGAAAATTTGGGCTCAGATGTTAACTGCTTGCCCGGTCGTAGGAAATAAACAGACGCCCGTATTGCATTAAACTTTCTGCAGGATTTATATATAAAGCCGAACTCTGAAAACCAAACAAGCTGGACGCAAGATAACTCATTAATTTACCTGGCGGAAGAACCTGCAATATCCAGTTCTTCCTTTCCCGAAAGCTCTACATCTTTCCATTTCTCGGATAAAAAGAGGTTCGGAAAAATCCACAAAGTTGCTCATTTAATACCGTCTAACTGATTCCACTCACCGTGATTGAAACTGGACAGAAAAGCGAACGGGCTGTGCCCTCTCTCAGCACAGCTTGCAAGTAGAAACAAAATGGTTTCATTGTCCGCCAGTGGAGAAAGTCTGGTTCCTTCATGTGGGACAAACAGCAAAGTCAGTGAACAGGGAGACAGAATGGGAAGCAGATACTATGGAAACAGTTTGCTGCTCTATATTCTAGGAACGATGAGGAGTGAATTTCAGCCCAGGGATGTACACAGCCGCTGGCACAGTGTGTAACACAACCAGTCTGTATTGCACTGCTCCTTGGATATCATTTTGTTCCTCTTTTGGACTTTCAGTGATTTAGATATGTGGTTCAAATCCAGAACGGGCCCATATGTCCTTTCTCCACTTATGCAAAAATGATCAATGGATTTTCTCAAAAACTAGTTCCTGTAAATAAGGTCGGATGGCCTGACGTCGGGATGGAAAGAGCTAAATTGCAGCAAACACGACAAAGCGAAGCAAGTTTTAAAAGTGAAAACGTATTTCAGCCGGATCACGTAGTCAATCCGACTCTGAATGAAACCACCAGCGGCATTATTGCTCAATTCTACTCGTGAAACTTCAGGAAGTGGGGAAAGTAAGTGATTTTAGACAGCGTTGAACAGGATAATGTAAATGGAACAGAGCATGTACACTGTCAGCTGTGAAGGTAGATTGGAAAGATGGGGCATTTCTCCATGGAGAATAGAAGGCTGAAAGCTGGTCTTCCCTTGCTAGCTCAAGAGGTGAAAAACCTTCACCATAGCAACAACCGCCTGACCTCTCTCTACCGCCCCAAAGGATCATAGAACATTACAGCGCAGTACAGGCCCTTGGGCCCTCGATGATGCGCCGCCCTGTCATACTAATCTGAAGCACATCCCGCCTACACTATTCCATGTACGTACATATGACCTTTCCAATGACGACTTAAATGCACTTAAACTTGGCGAATCCACTACTGTTGCAGGCAAAGCATTCCATTCCCTTACTACTCTCCGAGTAAAGAAATTACCTCTGACATCTGTCTCATACCTGTCTCCCCTCACTTTAATGTTGTGTCCCCTCGGTTTGGCCGTTCCCATACTTGGAAAAAGGCTCTCCCTGTCCACCCTATCTAACCCTCTGATTATCTTGTATGTCTCTATTAAGTCACCTCTCAACCTTCTTCTCTCGAACGAGAACAGCCTCAAGGCCCTCAGCCTTTCCTCGGAGGAAATGCCTTCCATGCCATGCAACATCCTAGTAAATCTCCTCTGCACCCTTTCTAAAACTTCCACATCCTTCTTATAATGCGGTGACCAGAACTGTGCACAATACTCCAAGTGTGGCCGTACCAGAGCTTTGTACAGCTTTAGCATAACCTCCTGGTTCCGGAACTCAAGGCCCAAACACTGTATGTCTTCTTCACAACCCTGTCAATCTGGGTGGCAACCTTCAGGGATCTGTGTACATGAACACCGAGAACTCTCTACACATCCACACTCACAAGAATATTACCATTAGCCCAGTACTTTGCATTCCGATTACTCCAGCCAATGTGTTTTACCTCACACTTGTCCACATTAAACTCCATTTGCCGCACCTCAGCCCAGCTCTGCATCCTATCAATGTCTCTCTGCAACCTACTACATCCTTCGTCACTCTCCACAACTCCACCGAACTTAGTGTCGTCCGCAAATTTACTAACCCACCCTTCTAAGCCCTCATCCAGGTCATTTATAAAAATGACGAACAGCAGTGGACCCAACACTGATCCTTTCAGTACACCACTAGTAACTGGACACCAAGGTGAATATGTTCCATCAACTACAATCCTCTGTTTTCTTTCAGCAAGCCAATTACTGATCCAAACTGCTATGTCTTCCACAATCCCATTCCTCCGCATTTTGCATAATAGCATACAGTGGGGAACCTTATCGAATGCCTTGCTAAAATCCATATACACCACATCAACCGGTTTACTCTCATCTGTTTGCTCACTTTGTCAAAAAAGTCAATAAGATTCGTTAGTCACGACCTACCCTTCACAAAACCGTGCTGACTGTCCCTGATCAGATTATTCTTTTCTAGATGGTTATGAATCCTATCTCTTATAATCTTTTCCAACACTTTACCCACAACTGAAGTGAGACTCACTGGTTGTAATTACCAGGGTTGTCTCTATTCCCTTTTTTAACAAAGGAACCACATTTGATATCCTCCAGTCCTCAGGCACTTTTCCTTTAGACAATGGCGATTTGAAGATCAATGCCAACGGCTCGTCAATCTCTTCCCTTGCTTCCCAGAGGATCTTAGGATAGATCCTATCCGGCCCAGGGGACTTGTCTATTTTCACACTCTGCAGTATTTCTAATACCTCTTCCCTGTGAACCCTAATCTCTTCTAGTCTAGATGCAAGTATCTCTGTATCTTCCTCGCCAACATTTTCATTTTCTATAGTGAACACTGTCGAAAAATATTTACTTAGTGATTCCCCTATCTGCTCTGACTCCGCACACAACTTCCCACTAGTATCCTTGATTGGCCATAATTTAACTCTCGTCATTCTTTTATTTCTGACATACCTATGGAAAACCTTAGGATTAACCCTGATCCTATCCGCCAACAACTTCTCATGTCTCCTCCTGGCTCTTCGGAGCTCTCTTTTTAGGTCTTTCCTGACTTCCTTGAAACCCTCACGCGCCCTAACTGAGTTTTCACATTTTATCCTAACATAAGCCTAACATATTATTCTTGACCAGGGATTCCACTTCCTTAGTAAACCATGGCCCACGCGTTCTATATCTTCCTCCGTGCCTGACAGGTACATACTTATCTAGGACACAAAGGAGCTTTTTCTTGAATAAGTTCCACATTTTTAAGGTGCACATCCCCTGTAGTTTCCTTCACCATTCTACGCTTCCTAAATCTTTCCTAATTGCACAGTAATTTCTCTTCCCCAGCTGTAACTCTTGCTCGGTGGAGTACACCTATCCCTTTCCATCACTAAAGTAAACATGACAGAATTGTGATCGCTGTCTCCAAAATGCTCACCTACTTCCAAATCTAACACCTGGCGAGACTCGTTACCCAGTGCTAAATCTAAAGTGGCTTCGCCCCTTGAGGGCCTGTCTACATCCTCTGTCAGGAAGCCCTCCTGCAGACACTGGACAAAAACTGACCCATCTATAGTACTCGTACTGTAGTGATCCCAGTCAATATTTGGATATTTGAAGACCCCCATGACAACTGGGTGGCACGGTGGCACAGTGGTTAGCACTGCTGCCTACCAGCGCCAGCAGACCCGGATTCAATTCCCACCTCAGGCGACTGACTGTGTGGAATTTGCACGTTCTCCCCGTGTCTGCGTGGGTTTCCTCCGGGTGCTCCGGTTTCCTCCCACAGTCCAAAGATGTGCAGATTAGGTGAATTGGCAATGCGAAATTGCCCGTAGTGTTAGGTAAGGGGTAAATGTAGGGGTATAGGTGGGTTACGCTTCGGCGGGTCGGTGTGGACTTGTTAGGCCGAAGGGCCTGTTTCTACAATGTAACCTAATCTAATCTAAACTACCCTGCCTCTCATACTCCTATCGAGGATCATCTTTGCTATCCTTTCCTCTGGGACTATTCGGAGGCCTACGGAAAATTCCCAGCATGGTGACTTCTCCTTTCCTGTTTCTAACCTCAGCCCATACTACCTCAGTTAACGAGTCACCAAGCATCCTTTCTACAACTATAATGTTATCCCTGATCAACAATGCCACACATCCCCCTCTTTGACCATCTTCTCTGTTCTTAATGAAACATCTGAATTCCGGAACTTGCAACAGCTATTTCTGTCCCTGCTCTATCCATGTCTCCGTCATGGCTACAGCATCGAAGTCCCAGGTACCAACCCACGCTGCCAGTTCACCCACTTTATTTTGAATGCTCCTCGGGTTGAAGTACACACACTTCACATCCAGCAGAGATTTTCCGGCACATGCAACCACCTCATCAACCAACCCTGCTTTAGATCAATTTGCATGTTCAATGCTGTTTCTCGCTTTTGTGTCGCAATTGGTCAGTGCGTTTGTCTGAAATATTGGTAATCCTAGCCCAAACAGACACAATTACTGAAATATTTCAGATCATGCCTTGAGACCGACCATGGAACGACACTGTACCCACGAGGACCTATCCACGATTCACCCCGAATCAACACACAGGGAGACAGGAAAACGCAGCAGGATGCAGCCCCACTGTAGAATACGTCAATTTCAGCTTCAAACAGTGGCTTCCCGCCCAGCCTTGTGCCAAAGTTACAGAAACGCCTTGCTCAGGAATGGCTCTGATGATGCGAAAGGGTCAAAACATTTCTGTTTAATTTGGTAACGGCTGCAGAGGTTTGATCCTGTTCTTGGACCATTTATTAAACAAAACTCCTGTCTTGAAAATGAGGACTGGTAAAAGTTGTAAGCAGGCAGAACAAAAAAAATATTGATAGTGTAGGTTGTATCTCGTCAGACGGATGGGATTCCTATAGTCTGTAACAGAAAAGACGAGTGAAGTAATTGCCCGATTGATTCACTGTCTGTCAGAGTGACTGGGAATCACATCAGCCAAGTAAGAGATAAGTTAAAAATATTAAAATAGCAACATAGAATTTTAAATCCTGGAAAATGTGCGAAAATCGAGTGCAATGTACTGAAGGAATAACAGCTGTGAATTGGAAGGTGTAAATGATGTTATTTGTGATTGGGAAAAATGAACTGTCTCCTTGCAATTTGAGTTTGCAGATGAATCAGGCGCAGTATGACATGAGAAGCTCACCGGCCAACCAGCTAGTTCAGTTGGTAGAGCATGAAATTCTTATCTTCTGTGTCGTCGGTTCGATCCCCACGCTGATCGCTTTCACTTTATAACTATGTCACAGATCTCAATTCCACTGCCGCTGTTACTTTTTCATCCTGCTTTCGTTCACATATCAATTTCTGAGGGTAATTTGTCTTCATTTCACTGGAAGTTGCAGAGACATGATTATCAGTGTGGTTGAATATGTGATACGTGATGTCACTTTCAAAGATGTACGTTCTGCACCAATCAAAATGTTCAGAGTCGTCTCACAAAAATGACCAGTTGCTGGGGGACGGGTGGGGGGGGGGGGCAGTCTGTGATGGCTGAATGTCAAATGGTGCTGAACCAAAATTAACTGAATCGAAAGGTTTTGATGGAAATCTTAGAGAAAACGCCGTGACCGTTTCCCAGTTCACACAGAAAATGATCTTGTGAGCCTTTCCGGGTATACAAAATACACCTTATTGCTTGCTGATCTTGTCAGTAAATCTTATGCCTATTCCTGCTGTTGTGCTAAAAGTGAATATAAGTCTAATTAATTGCCGTGTACGATTTATTTCGATGCTGTCTTCCTTATTCTGAAAAAGTGTGGATGTTTCCACCACAGATGTTAACCAGTTTTAAGAGTGCAGTCAGCCGACCCTGATACTTTCTGTAGAGAAGAAGTATCAGTTAGTGCAAAAGTGGCCCGCTTCAGAGCTGAGCAGAAACATTGTTGTTCCCTCTTTACGGGCAACACGCTTCTGAAACGTGGTGAATGGGGCTTGATTGCAGTGTCTTCCGCAAACCTTGTTTTGAAATTACTCGCCAATCACTACTCTAGTGGTGAAAAAGAGTACATTTCCAAATAACTGCTGCGTGAATTTCTTTTCAACTTTCTCTCCGCAGTGGTCCTGAATATATGCCGATGTCTGCCATACTGTGGCCATCCTGCTTAAGACTAAAGTTACGAACTTCACTCAGTCCCGGTACCCCAGAGAAAATTGTCCCAGCCTATGTTCACATCACACACGAAACGTCCCTGATTCAAAATCTGGCAGGAACAGCAGTGTTCCATTCTTACAGGCGGTAGCCTTCTGGATTTATGTGAATGGAGCATTCATAGAACACAAAACATAGAGCAAGACAGCGCACAACGGGCCCTCGATGTTGCGCCGACCAGTAAACTATTCTCAGACCGTTCCCCTACACTATCCCATCATCATCCATGTGCTTAACCAAGGACTGTTCAAATCTCCCTAATTTGGCTGAGTTGACTACATTGGCAGGTAGGGCATTCCACGCCATTACCAGTCTCTGCGTTAAGAACCTGCCTCTGACATCTGTCTTAAATCTATCACCCATCAATTTGTAGTTATGACCATTTGTATAAGTTGACGTCATCATCCCAGGAAAAAATCTTTCACTGTCTACCTGTCTATTCCTCTGATCATCTTGTATGTCTCTATCATATCCCCCATTAGCCTTCTTCTTTCCATTGAGAACAGACGCAAATCTCTCAACCTTTCCTCAAAAGACCTTTCCTCCAGACCGAGCAACATCCTGGTAAATCTCCTCTGCATCTTTTCCAATGCTTCCACATTCTTCCCAAAATATGGCGACCAGAACCGTACACATTATTCCAATTGTTGCCGCACTAGCGTTTTGTACACTTGCAGCATGATATTGCGGCTCCAGAACGCAATCCCTCTACGAATGAGGCCTAACACACCATATGCCTTATTACCAGCACTATCAACCTGAGTGGCAATTTTCAGGGATCTATGTACATGGACTCCAAGATCCTTCTGTACATCCACACTACCAAGAATCTTTCTATTTACGCAGTGCCTGCCTTCCTGTTATTCTTCCCAAATCACATCACCACACATTTAGCTACATTGAACTCCATCAACCACCACTCACTGCCTTCTTTCAGAAAGCCAGTTTCTAATCCAAACTGCTATTTCACCCTCAATTCCATGCCTCTGCATTTAAGCCAGCAGCCTACCATGCGGAATCTTACCAAAGGCTTTACTGAAGTCCACGTATACCACGTCAACTGCCCTAACGCTTGGTCACCTTCTCAAAAAACTCAATGAGGTTTGTGAGACACGACCTGCCATTGACGAAACCATGTTGACTAACAAAATTAAACTTTTGCTTGCTAGATGAGTATAAATATTATGTCTTATAATCCTTTCCAACACCTTTTCTTGAATAGATGTAAGGCTAATTGGTCTATAATTACCTGGATCATCCCTACTGCCTTTCCTGAACAAGGGCACAGCATTTGCAATCCTCTGGTACTAAACCTTAAGACAATGACGACTCAAATATCAAAGCCGAAGTCTCTGCTATCTCTGCCCGACCTTCACAGTGAATCCTCGAATAAATCCCATCCGGGCCAGGGGACATGTGTACTTTCACTCCTTCAAGTCTGATCACACCAGTTCATAACTAACCTTGATCCCTTCCAGTCTAATGTCTCATACCTCATTATTCTACTCTACAATATTCTCATTTTCCTGAGTGAAACCGATGAGAACTGTTTGTTCAGCACATCTCCAATCTCCACAGCGTCCACACACAACTTGCCACTTTTGTCTTTTCTAACCTATTCATCCTATTATCACTCTCATACCTATAGAAAGCTTTAGGGTTCTCCTTTATTCTATTTGCTAAAGAATGTTCGTGCCCTCTCTTTGCTCTTCTTAACTCTATCTTTAAATCCTTCCTAGCTCTTCATCGCCTCATCTGAACCATGTTGACTCATCAACACATAAGCCTCCTTCTTCTGCTTTACAAGAGATGCAATTTCTCTAGTAAATCATGGTTCCCTTATATTATCACTTTCTTTCTGCGTGACAGTGACATTCATATCAAGGACACGCAATATATGTTTCTTAAACCATCTCCACATTTCCATTGTCTGCATCCCCTGCATTTTGTTACACTGTTCTATGCATCATAATTCTTGAATTATCGCATTATAATTGCCCTTGCCCCATCGATAAGTCTTGACCTGTGACATGTACCTATCCCTTTCCATCGCTAATCTAAACGTTACTGCATTATGGTCATCCTCTCCAAAGTGCTCACCAGCAACTAAATCAAACATCTGGTCTGGTTCATTTCCAAGCACCGGATCCAATATGGCCTCGCCTCTTGTCGGACCTTCGAAATATTGTGTCAGGAAAACTACCAGTATACATTGGACAAAAACTGATCCATCCGACGTACTAGAGCTGCAGCATTTCCAGACAATTTCTGGTAAGTTAAAATCCCCCATAATGACCACCTTGTTCCTTTCACTCCTACCCAGAATTATTTTGCCAATCCTTTCTTCCACCTCCCCGGAACTCGGTGGAGGCATATAAAAAACATCCAAGCAGTGTGACCTCTCCTCTCCTGTTTCTAACTTCAGCCCACGCTACCTCATTCGTGCTTGTTGTTCTCATCAGCAAATCTGTCATTGTATTTGTTCCACCATATCTGTTGCCGTGGTGAAAAAGAACACAATCCAGATTATTAAAATCTGTTGTTATTCATTCTCCACAGAAAAATTGAGGATGTGACATGATGGAGGGCTTATGCAGGAATCGAGAATTCTCCTGCTCTCGGATGCTGCCCGAACTGCTGTGTTTTTCCAGCAGCCCACTCCCAACTAAAGTTCTCTCCTCCTAGTTCCGGTGCATGCATCGAATTGTATACCTTCGATGACTGTGCTGTGTAAGGTCACCATTACCGGGCACTGATCATTTCTGCTAAAGTCATACCATATTTTCTTACCACGTGAAGGCGGCCTGATTCAGTGTCAAGGAGAGCTCTCATTTGCTGGTGTCACAACGAACACTGGATTCTGATACACAGTCTCTGTCAAATGTTTCCCAAAGTAGGGTCTGAAATGACTCATTCAGATGCTTCCTGCCGTTTCTTAACCTGTGTGAACCAAAACCAGAAATCCTCAATCACATTTTTCACATTTCCACTATTTATTGAAGGAGGCTGGTCATTGGCTGTCTCGATCCGATGTAAGTTCGAGCGCATTGTTAACATAATCTAATGGAGACTCTCATTGATAATCTTCACTTTCTTCCGTTCCACTGTTGTTCAGTTCTATTTTATGTTACTTGAGCACTTTCCAGGAAGTGGAGATGCACTAAGGTTCCACTATATTTGGAAGCACCATTTGCAATTGCCTCGCTGCCTTTTGTGGAAGCAGTCCGTGACCCAGACGACTCGTACTGCCGCACAAATAGCCTTCATTCTTCAGTGTGCCTGAAAATTGGTTCTCCTTTTAAGATTTGCTTCTGCACCACGTTAAAAGCTGTCAGTTTTTGGTTTTGAGGTGCTAACACCATTTGAGAGGCATTATTCCGCAAATTCTTTCACGGAGAACTCGGGAATGAATCAAGGAGAACTATCAGTGGCAGAGAAAGTCGGGTCAGACTTCATTTGTGGGTGATTTTGAAACGTGTATTTCCAGAAAACTAGCCAAACGCGCTGACCGAGTAATGAGCTCCATGTGTCTTTGCAAATGGTCTATTACACAGGTGTCAATCACTGGAGCCTCTCAGAGAGGCCGAGCAATGAAACAGACCTCTGATCCAACTCCTACCTGCTGAACTGTTATCCGATTTTAATCTCGCCGTATTTGCCAACATTTCTCTCTTATATACACATCCAGATCCATTTGAAATGTTGTGAGAGTTTCAGATTCCGCCCGTACATTCGGCAATTTATTCCACACACGCAAAACTATCTGTGTGAATACCGTGTACCTCAGATCCCACTTAAATCTTACCACACTCACTTTAAACCTTCCCTCTCTAGTTTTGAATTTGTCTGCCTTGTGAAAAACATACTCCTTGGCATTCCTCAGCCCTGAAGCTCCAGGGAAATTCTCCCAGCCTGTTCAGTTTCACGGTACAGTCCAAAACCAACATACGTTGCAACACCCTCTTAAACAGTCATGGAAAATGTGGTGCCCTAGCTTTGTTTAGCAGCGTGGCCGAGTGGACTAAAGCACTGGAATTAAGTTTCAGTCTTTATCCAGGCTTTGTGTGTTTTTATCACATTGCTACCGTAACCTTTCTCTTCCATACTGCATTTGTACACACGTCCAGTTCTTAGTGAAAAGTGTCTCCACTTTACTGGCAGTGCCAGAGACAAGTTTGTCGCTGCAGCCAAATATACATGAATGATGTCCCTTTCCATGCGTAAGGTTGCAATCTAACCATGCAACAATCAAACGGCTCAGAATAACGAAATGAAAATGACATATTTCTGGGGTCAGTGAAGGATCCATGTCAAATGAATTTGAGCAAGAAGTAAATGATTCAGAAGGTTCTGATGGAAACCGAAGGGAATTCTGCTTGAACGTTTCCCAATTCACTCAGAAAATTATTTTCTTGTGTGCCGATGTGTGTTTACAAAACGAACAGTTTAAAATCGGGAGCGGGGGTAGAGGTTCGGCAGAATTGTAAGGTTTCAGTGCTGGACAGAAGTGATCTGGGCTAACGGCAAGTCAAATATTTCCAGAGGCGAGGCTGATCTAGGATCACATTTTCTGTTTCTGTAGCATAAATACTAATTCCTGGAAACTTACAGAAAGTTTGCAGCATCTGGGAATGAGAGCAGAGTTAATATTGCAGTGCAAGTGATGGTATTGTTTTACCAGGTCCATCTCCATCTGCCTTTCTGAACCCCATCCTTTTATTTGAATATGTTCTGTCTTCCACTTCATCTCAGCTTCTCTTTTATTATTTCCTCTCCTATCACTATCCCAGTGTCTAGATTTGTTTCAGACTTGTGCCATCCGTCAAACTGCCAAGTTCTGACTGGAGGTCATTGAGCCAAACAATTAGCTCTGTTTCTATTTCCCTAAAAAACAGTGTCACAGATTTCGTCGCAAAGTTAGGGCTTTCAGCCCCTCTACCTTGCTCTGCCAATCGACCATGGTTGATATGGTTCTCAAACCCATTCTCCAGTATTCTCATTGTAAAACGTGATCCACCTCTTTCACAGCGACGATCTGAATTCGGCCCCAATCCACAATACGTACAACTGATGACACCATTTCTGTGTTGGACCGAGCTCCATTTCAGTCCCGCATTGAAATTCCGATCTCTTCTTAGGAAAGCAATCACTGCTGGGGGACAACTCGATCGAGGCTGTGGCCCCACTGTGTTTGTATGGAGTTGTGATTATCATGTTCAGCTCTCACAGAATGGATAGCTGCTTGAAATAGCCGTGGAGACAAAACGAGTGTTAACGTGGGTGAGCTTATTGCTTGCTGTTCATGTCAGCAAACCTTGCTCTCGATGTCCCCGACCGTGTCTGCTGTTATGGCAAAAGGGAATGCAAATCCAATTAATTGCTGTGAGCGATTTTGTCAGATTTCCCATCTTCTTCATTCTGCATATGCAAGCATGATTCCAGCACCTGCATTTATTATTTTTAAGAGTGAAGTCGGCGATGCCGCTTCTTCCTGCAGAGGGATGTATCAGTTTGCATTCTAAACAAAAACGGCCCATGTCAGATCCAGGCAGAAACATTGCGGTCCCCATGTTACTAGCGACAGGCTTAAGGTCTGTCCTGCCTGGGGCTTTCTTGCAGTGCCCATCAGCAAACCTTTTGTTGAATTTTGCTCCTCGTCACTGCTGTCGTGTTGAAACAGAATACAGTTCCAATTAATTGCTCTGTGAATATATATACATGTATATATATTAATTTCCATCCTATCTGGTCCTGAATAAGTACTGATGTCTGCCACACCGATGGCCATCCTTTTCCAGAGTGCAGTTATGAACTTTCCTCTGCCCCGAAGCTCCAGGGAAACCTGTTGCAGCGTATTCAACCTCAACCTACAGTCCAACTCCTTCAAACATTGCAACATCCTTGTAAATATTTCCTCAGCAATTTCAAGTGATTTTCTTTGTTTTTCAATCATGCCAATAACCCTGGACAACACTGATCTACTTTGAACTTGCTCGCCCGTATCTGCTGTAGTGGTGAAAAGGAATAGAATTCCGATTAAGTGCTCTAAGTTTCTCACCTCCCTGGTCCTCAATATCCGCCAATGTGTACGGCACTGATGGCCATTCTGTTTGAGAATGCAGTTACCGTGCAACTCTTGCTTTCTGTGTGAAGGCGGACCTATTCAGTGTCAAGGAGATTCTTCATTTACTGGTATCACAGTGAACATCGAGTTGCTTCTCTTCACTCTCTGCTAAATATATCTCAAAGTAGGCTCTGACGGGCCCCATTGGGATGCCGTGTGCCGTTTCTATGGGGGAATAAGAATCAAAAATCCTCAATCATGTTTTGGAGCAGTTCACATATTCAAGCGTCTAAGCACTGTGAGAATTTCTGGCTCATTCAGTCAACAACCTGAATGAATGGATTTATGCACTCAGATGAACCCCTGGACTCGTGTTCTCAAACACTCACTGATGTTAATATGTGCTCTGAAATCTCAGCCATGTTGGAAATGAAACTGAGGAATTGACAGACAGGCTGCCGAATGACATTGTATCCATACTCTTTCCTTCATATCACAGAAGAGCTGGAACATATAAATGGGGGAGGGGCGATAGGCAAGCTAGGCACATGTGGCTCTCGTGAACACTTTCTCTGACAGCTTATTCCATGCACGCATCTTCATCTGTGTGAAAATGTTCCTTATGTCCCTTTTAAATCTTTACCATATCAACGTACACTTATGCCCTGAAGTCTTGGACTTCCCCAAGTCCGAGGAAAGGCCGTCTCTATTTATCCTACCCATCCCTCATGACTTCAAAAATTTCAACGATGTCACCTCTCAGCATCACATTTTTCAGGGAAATAGCCTTAACCTATTTAGCCTCTACCTGTAGCTCACATCCTCCAGTCGCTGCGGCATCCTTGTAAAGCTTACATGAGAAATTTCAATATTCACAACAGGGTTGCAGGGTCACCAGAATTGCACGCAGTATTCGAAAAGTGGTCGAATTAATGTCTTGAACAGCCGCAACATGTCCTCTGAACTTCGAAGCACAATGGACTGAACAATGCAGGCAAGCATAATAATCGCCTTCTCACTCTTCTAGGTACCGGCAAGTCCATTTCTAAAGTGCTATGAATCTGCACTTGTACGAAGATTTCTTTGTACTACATTGCACCAATTCTCCCACTTAGTACTGCACGCCTCCAACTCCTCCATTTAGTTCTACACTGCCCCAATTCTACCATTGTTCTACACTGCTACAGTTCCCCCATTAGTACTGCACTGTCCCATTTCTCCCATTTAGAGTTGCACCGTCTCAGCTCTCCCTTTCAGATCTATACTCCCCCAAATCTCGCATTTAGTGCAACACTATCCCGTATCTCCAATTTAGCGTGACACATCTCCAAATCTCCCTTTAAGATGTACACCGCCACAAATCTCCCGTTTACTGCTACTCTGCCCCCAAACTCCCATTTAGTGCCACACTGCCTCAAATATCTCAATTATTGCTACACTGCCCCGATTGTCCCATTTAGTTCTACTCTGTCCTAAGTCCCCATTTAATGCTACACTGCGCAAACGCTCCCAATTTGTGAAACGCTGCCCAATTACGCCGTTGAGAGCTACACTGCCCAAATTCTCCCATTTAGTTCTGCATGGCCCAATATTCGCGTTTCATGAAGCACTGCCCATTAAACATTGAGATACCTCATTTGATGGTGCAGCACTGCCTCAGGCTGAACCTCTGATGATGAGGCACTACCTCCTGCTTACCCTCTGAAGGTGTGGCACTGCTTCAGGCTGATCCTTTCACGGTGAGGCACTGCCTCAGGCTGACCCTCTGACGGTGAGACATTGCTTAAGGACTAAAATTGCAGTGCTCTTTCAGGAGTGCGCTAATCATCGAGCTGCAATACCCACAGTGCTGATCCTCTCATCGTGAGGGCCTACTTTAATTATCTAATGCCAGACAAGATCTCCAGGCATGGGGCACTTTCTCGGTTCTGGCCATCTGCCAGGAGGATGTTACTCAGTCGGTATAGGTCTTCGGACAGAGCTTCTGTGCTACCTCTGTCCTCACCCTCCAGTAGTGTGGCAGCCCTCGGTTCTGGCCTCATTGCACTGAGGCACTGGGGGAATGCATTAGTAACAAAGGATGAATATTCAGCCAGTGGTCTTTGTAATGTACTTGGGGGAGCAGTACTAATGTATTCAGACCATTTCGGAGGGTTGGTACGGACGAGTGCTTCCGTTTTGGAGGGTCAGAAATGAGGAAGTGTCTTATTGTCTGAGATTCACACCTGAGCCAGCGAGTTGTCACAAGGTCAGTGCTGTGGGATTATCTGAGAAGTGAGAGAGTGCCCTAGCCCCATTCTCCTACTTAGGGGTGCGCTCCTCTAATTCTCTCATCCATTTAATGATACACTGTCCCATTTCTCCCATTTACTGCTATACTACACAAATTACTACATTATCTGATGCACTGTTCCAAATGCTCTTACTGAGATAAACTCTTGCCAAATTCCTCAATTTCATCATTCCTTGCAATGATTCTCTAATTCATTGCTGCTCTGTTGAATTCTTAAACGTAGGCATGGATAAGGTAGAACGAAAGGTATGTTTCTGTGCAGCACATCTCTCTGATTCTATTGAGGGCTTCACTGCCCTGAAACAACTCTCCCATTTATCAATCCTGCACAAATCCTGAAGCTGCATCAACTATCCCATTAAGTATTAACATACCCCAGTTCTCCCATTTAAAATTCAGTAGCAACTCCCTGAATTCTCCAATTATTGACCTTCTGTATCCGTTCATTCCATTTAATTGTTCTTTTCCACATGTGGGTGCCCTGCTCATTTTTGATTTCCTTTCGTGGTGCACTAATCCGAATCTCTAACTTCCTTATGCTTCCAACATTTCTTGTTTTCACTAATTCCCTGCACCGATTCTCCCATGAAGATGTGATCTGCTCCAATTCTATAACATATTGGCACTTCCAACAATTTTATAATCTTACAATAAATAATGCAAACTAATTCGCCCATTTCCTGGTAACTCCATGCAGTTTTCCCATTCCCTAATACCCGAATACTAATTCTCCCACTTCCTCATACGACAATAATAATTCTCCCATTTCCACATACTCTAACATGAATTCTCTCATTTCCTGATGCCCTAGCCCAAATGTCCCATTTAGGGGTGCCCTAATGTAATTCTCTCAAGCACGAATTTTCTAATTTGGATGCACTCTACACCAATTCTTCCATTACCTACGTCTCTACAATGATTCCTCCATATAGTGGTCCACTGCTGGAATTCTCCAATTTTGGCGTTTTCTGCATCAAATCTGCAAACCTGCACAAATGCTACTTCTCGTCATGAACGAAACAAATTTGCACATTGGGTGTTGTCTTGCTCCAGCTCTCCCATTTGGTTGTTTCCTGGTATACATCTTCCACATAACGGTACCCTGCCCAAATTATTTTCATCTAGTCGTGCCCTGTATCGAATCACCACTTTCCTGCTCTTTCCAACATTCTCCTACGAACTGATTCTCTGCCCGTGTTCTCTCGTTCATATATGCTCTATTCAAATTCCCTGTGTTGTTTGCACTCCACACTAATTCTCCCATTCAGTGTCGCCGTAAACGAATTCTTATATTCAATAATGCCCAAACCCAATCCTCCCAGTGAGGGGTGCGCTGCTCAGACACGGTGTGTCATAATATATCAGAACAGATTGATTAAAATTAAACCTGGACGGTCAGTTGTTCCCTTTATTGAATCTCCATCATTACTCTTTTGTAACATTTTTCCTATTTCCAGATTCACATCCCATGTTCTCCAATTTCTTCCAATTCTCGAAGATATTAGCAATCTGTTCCAATTCTTTCATTTCCTGATGCCCTGTGCCAGTTTTCCAGTTCAGGGTTTTGCAATACCAATTCCCCCATTTACTGATATCTGTGAGAGGTTCTCCACTCAGTGACGCCCAGTACCAATTCTCAGATTTACTGGTTCACAAGCTCAATCTCCATTTCAGTGTTGTCCTGCCCCAATTCTCCCATTCAGATTTGTATTTCCCTTGTTTTCCCATTTAGAGCGACACTGGCTCAACTCTCCCATTTTCCGCTACATTGCCCTAGTTCTCCCTTTAGTGCTACACTGCCTCTTTGACATTGTGAAATGTCCTCTGACGATGTGACACTGCCTCAGGCTGACACTATGACGATGAGACACGGTCTCAAGCTGACTTCCTGACAAAGAGGCACTGCCTCTGGCTGACCCTTTCACGGTCAGGCATTGCCTTAAGCTGACTATCTGACGGTGAGGCAGTGCCTCAGGATGACGGTCTGATGGTGAGTCATTGCCTCAGGACTGAAATTGCCATCGTTCTTCAGGAGAATCCTTATCGTCGAGCTGCAATACCCACAGTGCTGATCGCTCATCGTGAGGACCTCCTTTAATTCTCTAGCGGCGGGCAGTATAACCAGGAATGGGGCACTTCTTCGGTTCTGGCCATCTGGCAGGAGGGTGCTTAACATTCGTTCATGGCCTTCTGAGAAGGTTTTTGTAAGACCTCCGTTCTCACCCTGCAGTAATGTGGCAGCCCTCGGTTTTTGCCTCACTGCACTGAGGCACTACGGGACTGCATTAGGAACAGAGCGGCAATATTAAGCCCGTGACTCTTTGTACTGAAGGTGGGGGGAGCAGTGCTGTGGTATTCGAACACTGTCAGAATGTTGGTACGGGTGAGGGCTTCCTTGTTGGGAGGGTCAGAGGTGGGCAAATGTCTTATTGTCTGTGATTCAGTCCTGCGGGAGTGACTTTTCACGGAGTCAGTGAAGTTGCATTGTCTGAGAACTGACGGACTGCGCCAGCTCCATTCTCCCATTTCGAGTGCCCTCTTCTAATTCTCCCATCCAGTATTGCCTTACCTCGTTTACTGCTACACTTCACCAAATCTCCCATTTACTTCTACACTGCACCAATCCCCCCATTATTTGATGCCCTGTTCCAAATTCTCTCAGTGAGATAAACCCTTGCACAATTCTTCCATTTCGTCATTCCTTGCAATGATTCTCCCATTCATTGGTGCGCTGTTAAATCCTTAAATTTTAAGTATTGACAAGTTGCATTTGTAACTGTGGAGCACGTCTCTATGATTCTATTTCGTGTTTCACTGCTCTGCACCAATTCTGCCAATTATCAATCCTGCACAAATCCTGGAACTGCACCAACTCTCCTATTAAGTATCATCCTGACCCAGTTCTTCCATTTAGCATTTAATAGCACCTGCCTGAATTCTCCAACTGTTGATGTCGTGCATCAATTCATTCTATTTAGTTGTTCCCTGATACAACTCTTCCACTTATGCCCTTCTCATTTCTTTTTCATTTCGTAGTGCACTGACCCGATTGTCGATTTTACTGATGCTTGCAGCGTTTCTATTTTTCACTGATTCCCTGTCCCGATTTTGCATTTGGATGTGCTCTGCTCCATTTCTCTCACGTATTGGCACTCCCACCAATTTTCTAATCTCCCTATTAACTGATGCCCACCAATTCATCAATTTATGCACATCCCTACACTAATCATCCCACTTCCTCACACTGCGATACTAAGTCCTTCCTCATACCGCAATAATAATTCTCCCACTTCCTCATACCCCGATACAAATTCCCTAATTTCCTGTTGCCCACGTCCAAATTTCCCTATTAAGGGCGCCCAACTCTCATTCTCGCATTTAAAGGTGCCTTGCACGAATTTTCTGATTTAGTTCCACTCTGCACCGTTTCTTCCATTAACTATTTCTCTGCAATGAATCTCCCATGTGGTGGTCCACTGACAGAGTTCTCCAATTTTGTACTTTTCTGCATTAAATCTCCAAATTGCCAAGCCTGCACAAATCCTGACTTTAATCATGAACTGCACAAACTCTCCCATTGAGTATTGTCTTGTCCCTGTCTCCCATTTGGTTGTTTCCTGACATACATCTTCCACATAATAGTGCCATGCTCAAATTCTATTCATTTCGTGTTGCCAGAATCGAATCTCCATTTTCCTGCTCTTTACAACATATCTCTGACTTACTGATTCCCTGCCCGTGTTCTCCTATTTACAAATGCTCTGTTCCAATGCTCTATGTTGTGAATATCCCACACCAATTCTCCCATTCAATGTTGCCCGAAACAATTCTCACATGCACTGATAATCAAACCAAATTCTCCTAGTGAGGGGTGCCGTACTGTGACTCGCTGAGTTAGTGGTGCCGTACTCCAATTCGCTGTAAACCTTCCACTGCGCAGTTTTTCCATCTCGTGGTTCATGCAACAATTCTCCCAAATACAGCTTCACTTCCATGCACGATTGTCCCATTTTCGAATCCTGCAGAAACCCTATTTCAGAGCTGAAAATGTGTTGCTGGAAAAGCGCAGCAGGTCAGGCAGCATCCAAGGAATAGGAGAATCGACGTTTCGGGCATAAGCCCTTCTTCAGGAATGAGGAAAGTGTACCCAGCCGGCCAGCAGTCCTCACTTTCTCCTCGAAACCCTATTTCAGTCAGCAACTGCACCTCCAGCTGCATTGAGTATGATCAAGCACCATTTCTCCCACTTCCTGCACCAATTCCCTAATTTAGTGACACTGTCACTAATTCTCCTATTACTGACGTTCTCCATCAATTGTCCCATTGAGTTGTTTCCTGATGCACTTTCTCCACGTATGGCGGCCCTGCTAAAAGTTTTTTTTTCATTTCGTGGTGGACGGACTCGAATCTCTAATTTATTGATGCTTGCAACATTGCTTCTTTTCACCGTTTCCCTCCCACTATTCTCCCTCATAGACGTGTTCTGCACCAATTCTGTAATGAATTCGCAATTTGTATCATTTTTCGAATGTAATGGCACTGTGCACCAATTTTCCCGTTTCCTGACACCCATCATTTTTTTCTCTTGCTGACAGCTTGACATTCATACTCCCATATACTGATGTCCTAGCTCGTATTTCCTATTTAGGTGTGCCCTACTCTAATACTCCCATTCACTGGTACCACGCCCCACTTCTCTAATTGAGTTCCATTGTGCACCAGCTTTTCCATTCAGAATTTCCCTGCAACAATTCTCCCATTTCGTGGTCCCCTGCCAGAAATGTCTATTTGTTTCCTGTATCAAATTCCAAATTACCAGTCTTATACAAATTCCCCCTTCAGTGGTGAACTGCACCAACTCTACCATTTGTAGAGTACTGTATCATAATGCATCATAACAGGTTTATTAAAATTGAGTCTGGACGGTCCATTTTTTTTCTTTAGTTAATCTCCACCACTAACCCCTGGCATTTTTCCGATTTCCTGATTCAGTGCCTCTGTTCATCAATTTGCTGAATGTCTCGAAGATATTAGTGCCTTGCGCCAATTCGGTCATTTATTGATGCCCTGCATTAATTCTCCAGTTCAGTGTTGTCCAATACCATTTCCCCCATTTACTGATATCTGGAAGAGGTTCTTCACTCAATGTTGCCCTGTACAATTCTCACATTTACTGGTGCCCCTGTCCAATTTTATTATTCAGCATTCTCTGCCCCAATTATATCTTTTGGTTTTGTCCTTGCCGTGTTTTCCAATTTCGAGTAACACTTCCCCAATTCTCCCTTTCAGACCTAGTCGGCCCAAATTCTCCCATTTAGTTCGACACTGCACCAATATTCCCGTTTAATGCTACACTGCCCCTTTGATATTGAGGCACTTCATCTGACTTTGAGGCACTCTCAGGCTAACCCTCTGACAAAGTGGCATTGCCTCATGCTGACCATCTGACCGTGTGGCACTGCCTCACGCTGACCCTCGGACGGTGCTGCGTTGCCTCAGGCCGGTATTTGATCGTGAGGCCAGTATCGTGTGAGTAACCCCTCGCTTTCAGATGGCGAGAACTGAAATTCCGACGGTGTGGCATTGCCTCAGGCTGCAACTCTGATGGTGAGGCACACAGACACTGCCTCAGGCTGGCTCTTTGACGGCAAGACACCGCGTCAGGTCTGAAATTGCAGTCCTCCTTCAGCAGTGACCTCATTGTCGAGCTGCAATAACCACCGTGCTGATCCTCTCATTTTGAGTGACTCCTTTCACACTAAAGTGTTAGACAGAATCTCCAGGAATAGTGCACTTCCTCAGTTCTCGCCATCTGAAAGCGAGGGGTTACTCACACGATACTGGCCGTTTGATGGCGATTTTGTTCTGCCTCTGACCTCACACTCCAGTAGTATGACATCCCTCGTTTCTGGTCTGATTGGACTATGCAACTGCGGGACTGAATTATTAACAAAGAGTCAATACACAGCCAGTGGGTCTTTTCACTGAAGTTGGGGGGGGGGGGGAGCAGTACTGAAGTATTCTGAGACGCTGGGAGGTTTGATCCCGGGAATGCTTCCTTTTAGGAGGGTTAGAGGTGAGTACGTGTCTTATTGTCTGAGATTGAGTCCTGAGTAAGTGACTTGTCACACATTCAGTGCTGTTGTATTGTCTGAGAACTGGTGGAGCGCCCTAGTCCCCAATGGGTTCCCTCCTTTAATTCTCCCATGCAGTATGTCCTGCTCCATTTACTGCTGCACTGCCCCAACTCTCCGATTTTCTCCTGCACTGAATCAAATCTCCCATTCGCTGCTGTACCTAACCGTTTCCCCCATTATCTGATGCCCTGTTGCAAATGTTCTTACTGAGATAAACACTTGGTTGTGGTTCCATTTCGTCATTCCTTGCAATTAATGTCTCATTCAGTGGTGCACTGTTAAGTTCATAAACATTAGGAATGCACAAGTTGTACGGAAGTGTCTGTTTCTGTGCAGCGAATCTCCCTCATCATATTTAGTGTTTCACTACACTGCACACTTTCTCCCATTTATCAATCCTACACAAATTCTGGAAAAGCGTCAACTCTTCCATTTAATATTATCCAGCCCCAGTTCTCCCACTTAGAATTTAATAGCACCTGCGTGAATTCTCCAATTATTGATGCCGTGTATCAATTCATTCCATTCAGTTATTCTCTGTACACTTCTTCCACGTATGGGTTCCCTGCTCATTTTTTATTTTCATTTCGTGGTGCACTGACCCGAATACCTATTTTGCTGTTGCTTGCAACATTTCTCCTTTACACTGATTCCCTGCCCCGATTCACCTATTTAGATGTGGTCTGCTCCAATTCTCTGATATCTTGGCACTCCCACCAATTTTCTAATCTCTCACTCACGGATTGTCCCATTTTCTCATACCCTCATACTTATTCTCCCATTTCCTCATACTCCGATACTAAATTCTCCTGCTTTTTCATACAACTATACTCTTTTAATGGTGACTTGCACCAAACATCTAAGTTAGTCCACTCTGCACCTCTTCTTCTGCAATGATTCTCCCATGTAGTGGTCCACTGAGGGATTTTCCAATTTTGGCGTTGACTGCATCAAATTCTCAAATTGCCAATCCTGCACTCATCCTCCCTTTCATCATGAACTGAACAAACTCTCCCACTGAGTATTGCCTTGTCCCAACTCTTCAGTTTTGTAGTTTCCTGACATACATCTTCCACATAATGGTGCACTGCTCAAAGTTTTTTTCATTATTGGCGCCCTGCATCGGATGGCCACTTTCCTGCACTTTACAACATATCTCCGACTTACTGATTCCTGCCCGTGCTCTCCCATTTACATATGCTCTGTTCCAAGTTTGCATGCTTTAAGCACCCCACACCAATTCTCGAATTCAATATTGCCCTGCAACAATTCTCATGTTCATTAATACCCAAACTAAATTCTCCCAGTGAGGGGAACGCCACTCTGACTCTCTAAGTTAGTGGTGCCATACCCCAATTCGCTGTTTAAGTTCCACTGCGCAATTCTTCCATTTTGTGGTTCGTGCAACAATTGTCCCAAATGCAGATTCACTTCCGTGCACCATTCTCCCATTTACAAATCCTGCACGGATCTTCTTTTCGTCAGCAAGTGCACCTCCACCACATTTAATATTATTCAGCACCAGTTCTCCCACGTCTTCCACCAAGTCTCTACTTTTGTGACATCGGCACCAACTCTCCCATTATTGATGCCCTGCATTAATTGACCCATTGTGTTGTTTCCTGATACACTTCATCCACGTATGTCTTCTCTGCTCAAAAGTTTTTTGTCATTTCCTGGTGGACGGACTCGAATCTCGACTTTACAGCTGCTTGAAAAATTGTTCTTTTTCACTGATTCCCTGCCCCTATTCTTCCAATTAGAGGTGTACTGCTCAAATTCTTTAATGAATTGGCAATTTGTACTAATTTTCCAATGTAATGACACTGTGCACCAATTCTCCCATTTACTGATACCCAATAATTCTCCCACTTCCTGACACCCTGACACCTGTCGTGGAAATTTAATCGACTCGAATCAACTGCTAGCAAGAGCAAAGAAAGGCTTTATTTTTTAACCTCTGCATTCAGGGCAGCCAATACACTCGGCAAAAGTGCCTTATGTAAGTGCTTTTAACAAAATTCACGTAATCTTTTTATACTATTCTTATCACATGCTCAAGGACAATTGTTGGGAAACATTCGAGCTCATATTTTCGCATTCCCATGCCGTGGACATAATTGCCTTGATGTTTACCGAAGCTTTTTTCCAAACTTTGCTGCTCGCAAGGCCAGGTTGAATGTTTGCAAATTTCTGCAAAGACAAGCTGACTCCTCGACGCAGAATTCAGCAAAGTGCTTGCATATTTTAGCGAAGTATTAAATTTTGCAAATCATTCTCTGTCAGAATTCACAGTAAATGTGAGTTTTGCTAATTTTCCATTGCATTTTCCCAATTTATGTCATTTTACAACAAGGACAACAACCACAAAAAAAAAGCCGGATAGCTATATATCAAAAAAAAAATTGTGAACACCAGGCCTTTCCTCAGACACCGCCTAACTCTACCAAAGCTTTGTGGTGGTATTGTCACTTCCCTGGTTTACCCAATATACAGCCCATCTTCATATGTCACATTCGTCAACGTCGCTGTAGGGTGCCGACAAGCAATCGGATCTTCCTTTTTTGGGGCCACTGATAGTTTTGCCATTTCGTATCCTACTGCATGAATAAGTAAGTGGTGTAGGCAGGTAATACAACCAGGGTCTTATTCAAAGCAGTATGATTAAGACCAGTCCTACAACTAGTAGAACATGTTGGGTCCAATAACCCCATCCTCCATAAGGGAGGTGAGCCATCGGGAGCAGCAGTCATCTGCTAGCGGAGGCGGTCATATAGCTGCCTTCATATCATTTATTGCACTAGTAATATTTTGGGACTCATCAGGAATATTAAAACAGCATGAGGTACCTAGTTTTGCAGACGCCCCCTCTCTAGTCCGTCAGCATGTCTGGTACTAACCGATTTTGTGTCACTGCTTCCTAACCGCCATTAACTCAGTGTTAATACTTCCATACATCCGGGCTGTCACCCCCACTGGCTGTCTCCACACAGACCCGGCCTGCCATCCACACAACTGGTCAGTCCACATACAAAGCCATGCTGTCCCTCGTCACACGCGGTCAGGCCCCCTACACACCCAGGCTGTCCCCACACACACCCGAGCTGCACCACAAGCAAAAGGTTTGTCCACACACACACCCAGGCTGCGCTCCGCACATCTGGACTGTCCACACACACACACACACACACACACGTGCGCGGGCTGTCCTGCCAAGCAACCAGTCTGTCCTACCACACACCCGGGCTGTAACCTCCACACACCCGGGCTGTCCTGCCACACACCTGGGCTGTACCGCCGCAAACCCGGCTGTACCCACACACATTCGGGCTGTCCTGCCACACACCCAGGCTGTCTCCTCACACACCAGGGCTGTGCACCCACACACCCGGGCAGTGCTGCCGCAATCCCAGGCTGTCCTTCCACACACCCAGACTGTCACCCCACGCCCTGGCTGTCCCCTCATTGAACCGGTCTGTCCCACAACATACATGGTCTGTCCTACCACATACGCGGGCTGTCCCACAACACACCCGGGCTATCCCGCCACACACCTGCTGTCCTGGCATGCACCTGGGGTTTCCCCCCACACACCGGGCTGTCCCACACATACAGACAATTCCCGCGCACACCCTGGCTCTCCTGCTATGCACTCAGGTTCCCCCCACGCACCCGACTGTCCCTGCACACACCGGGGTTGTCCCCGCATATACCCGCCCTGTCCCTCCACACTCCCGGGCAGTCCACACACATATCCGTGCTTTCCAATGTCACACCCGGTCTGTCACACCACACACACGGGCTGTCCCAAACACACGCGGGCTGTCCACACACACAGCCGGTCTGTCCCCCGTCACACACGGTCTGTCCCCGTCACACACCCTGGCTGTCTCCACACACACACCCGTGCTGCACTCCAAACACCTGGGTTGTCCACAAAGCCCCTGGTTGTCCCCGCGCACACATGAAGTGCGCTGCAGACAGCTGGGCTGTCTTGCCACACAGCCAGTCTGTCCTGCCACACACCCAGGCTGTTTCCTCCCACACCCGGGCCGTGCCCCTACTCACCCGGTCTGTCCTGCCGCAACCGCAGGCTTTCCTTGCACACAGCCGGGCTGTCCCCCCATGGTCGTTCTGTCCCCCCATTCAACAGGTCCGTCCCGCAACCAACAGTGTCTGTCCTGCCACATACCCGGGCTGTCCCACCACACACCCGGGCTATCCTGCCACACACCTACTGTTTTGGCATACACCCGGGCTGTCCATCCCCACACACCCGGGCTGTCCCACACACACAGGGGCAAAACCGCACACACCCAGGCTGTTCCGCTATGCACCCAGTCTTCCCCCCACACAACTGGGTTTTCCTGTAAACATCTGGGCTGTCCCCGCATATACCGGCCCTGCCCCCCCAAACCTGGGCTTTCCTGCAACACACCCGAGTTGCCTCCTCACACCTGGGCAGTCCCCACACACCACTGCTGTCCTCTCAATCACCCAGACAGTCCTCACACGCACCCGATCTGACCCCCACAGACCTAGGCTGTCCCTCGGCACACCTGGGCTGTCCCCCCATACACCTGGGCTATGCACACACACACTCATGCTGTCGCCTCAGAACAGTGGTGTCCCACCACACGCCAGAGCTGTCTCCGCCACATACAGTCTGCCCGACACTCCGGAGCTATCCCCCGCACACACCCGGGCTGTCCAAACACACAGCCGTGCTGTTTCTTGTCACACCTGATCGATCCCCCCACACATCTGGGCTGTTCCCCCACAAACCTGGGTTACTCCCCGCACACCCGTTTTGCCCACACACACACCCGGGCTCTCCCCACATATGCAGGCTCCACCCCACAAACCTGGGCTGTCCACACACACACCGGGCTGTGCCCCACACACCAGTGCAATCCTGCTACACAGCTAGTCTGTCCCGCCACATACCCGGGCTGCCCCACACACACCCAGGCTGTCCTCACACACATCCAGTCTGTCCCCTCACACTCCTGATCTGTCCCACCACACCTGAGGCCGGTCCCCCCACATACCCGGGCTGAACCACAACACACGGGCTGTCTGGCCACACATCCGTATGACCCCCTCACACAAGGGCTGTCCCGCCACACATCCTTGCTGTCCCACTACACACCCGGTCTATTCCCGCATACACCCGTGCTGTCCCATCACACATCCTCGCTGTCCCACCAAACTCCCGGGCTCTCCCGCCACACACCTGGGTACCCCCCCACACACTCGGGCTGCTCCCACACACACCGGGGCGATCTCTGCACACACACGGGTTGTCCCCCCACACACCCGGACTTTTCCCCACACACACATTCGGGCGTTCCCTCCACACACATTCGGGCGTTCTGTCCACACACTCAGTCTGTACATCCACACCCTCGGGCTCTCCATTGTCACACATAGGCTATCCCCCCACATACCTGGGCGGACTCCCAAACACGGACTGTCCGGCCACACACCCAGGACACTGCCTCTCACAGACGCTTTCCCACACATATCCTCGCTGTCCCACTACACACCCGGGTATTTCCACACACACTCGTGCTGTCCCGCCACACATCCTGGCTATCCCACCACACACCCAGGCAAACCATCACACACCCGAGCTGTCCACCACACACCCGGGTGGCCGGCCACACACCCGGGCCGTCCTTCAACATACCCGGTCTGGTCCCCCACACACCAGAGCTGTATCCCCACGCACCAGGGCTGTCCCGCACGCATCATTGGTCTCTTGCTACGCACCCTGACTATAAATGCACATAGCTGTGCTATCCCTCCAAACACCTGACCTGTCACCCATGCACCCGGGCTACCACCCACACACCCATCTGCCTCCAACACATCCGGGATGTCCCGGAACACACCCGGCTGGTCCCCCCCACCCAACACTCCGGGCTGTGCACACACACTCCAGGCTGTTCTGCCACAACCCGGGCTGCCTCATGTCACACCAAGGCTCTCCATCCAAACATCCGGGCTCTGCACCGAGATCCCGGCTGTCCTTCCACATACCCTGGCTCTCCCCACACCCCAGGGCTGTCCCCCACACACCAGGCCTGTTCCCCATACACCGGGGCTGTCCACCCACACAGCCGGACTGTCTTGCCATACACCAGGACTGTCCTTCCACACACCCGGGCTGTCCCCCTCACACCAAGGCTGTTCCCCCAAACCCCAGGATTACCCGCCACACATCCTGGCAGTCCCGCCACACAAACACGCTGTCCCGCTATGCACCAAGGCTGCCTCTGCACACACCTGGGCTGTCCCCGCATATTCCCGTCCTGTCCCCCGACACACCCGGGCCGTCAACATACAACACCCTGGCTGTCCCACGTCACACACACGGGCTGTATCCACAAACACCCCGGTTGGCACCCACACACCGGGCAGTCCACACGCACAGACGGGCTGTCCCTTATCACACATGGCCTGTCCTCCCATACAGAGGGAACTGGTGGAGGGTTGTTTTTCAGACTGGAGGCCTGTGACCAGTGGAGTGCCACAAGGATCGGTGCTGGGCCCTCTACTTTTTGTCATTTACATAAATGATTTGGATGCGAGCATAAGAGGAACAGTTCGTAAGTTTGCAGATGACACCAAAATTGGAGGTGTCGTGGACAGCAAAGAGGATTACCTCAGATTACAACAGGATCTTGACCAGACGGGCCAATGGGCTGAGAAGTGGCAGATGGAGTTTAATTCAGATAGATGCGAGGTGCTGCATTTTGGGAAAGCAAATCTTAGCAGGACTTATACACTTAATGGGAAGGCCCTGGGGAATGTTGCTGAACAAAGAGACCTTGGAGTGCAGGTTCATAGCTCCTTGAATGTGGAGTCGCAGGTAGATAGGATAGTGAAGAAGGCGTTTGGTATGCGTTCCTTTATTAGTCAGTGTATTGAGTACAGGAGTTGGGAGGTCATGTTATGGCTGTACAGGACATTGGTTAGGTCACTGTTGGAATATTGCGTGCAATTCTGGTCTCCTTCCTTTCGTGAAACTTGAAAAGGTTCAGAAAAGATTTACAAGGATGTTGCCAGGATTGGAGGATCTGAGCTACAGGGAGAGGCTGAACAGACTGGGACTGTTTTCCTTGGAGGGTCGGAAGCTGAGGGGTGACCTTATAGAGGTTTACAAAATTATGAGGGGCATGCATTTGATAAATAGGCAAAGTCTTCTCCCTGTGGTTGGGGAGTCCAGAACGAGAGGACATAGGTTTAGGGTGAGAGGGGAAAGATATAAAAGAGACCTAAGGGGCAACGTTTTCGTGCAGACGGTGGGTACGTGTATGGAATGAGCTGCCAGAGGATGTGGTGGAGGCTGGTACAATTGCAACATTTAAAAGGCATTTGGATGGGTATATGAATAGGAAGTGTTTGGAGGATTATGGGCTGGGTGCTGGGTGGGACTAGATTGGGTTGGGATATCTTTTCGGCATGGACTGGTTGGCCCGAAGGATCTGTTTCCATGCTGTACATCTCTATGACTCTGTGACATCTGGGCTGTATCCACACACACCCGGTCTGTCGCCCCACATACCTGGTCTGTCCCGCCACACATGCAGGCTGTCCCACCACACGACCAGCCGGTCCCCCACACACCCGGGCTGAACCCTAAAACACAGGCTGTCCAGACACACCCGGGCTGACCCCCTCACGCACGGGCTGGCCCGCCACACATCCTCGCTATCCCACTACACACCTGGTCTATTCACACACACACACCCAGGCTATCCCACCACACAACCAGTCTCTCTCGCCAGACACTTGGGATGCCCCCACACACCCGGGCTTTTCCCCCATCCACCTGGGCTATCCATGCACATACACGAGCTGACACGTCACACACCCGGGCTGTTCCCACACACACCCGGGATATCCCTGCACACACCTGGGCTGTCCCGCAACACACCCAGGCAATCCCTGAACATAGCCAGTCTGTCGCCCCCACACACTTGGGCTGTCCATGCACACACCCAGGCTGTCACCGCACATACCTGGCAGTTCCCCCTTTCAACCGGTCTGTCCCACAACACATTCTCGCTGTCCCACCAAACAACCGGTCTCTCCCGCTGCACACCTGGGCTGTTCCCCCATACACCCGGGCTGATCCTCCCACACACCCCAGCTATCCCTGCACACACACAGGCTGTCCAACTACACACCCGGGTAGTCCCCGAACATAGCCAGTCTGTCCCCCCACGCACCTGGGCTGTCCATGCACACACCCAGGCTGTCACTGCATGTACGTGTGGGCGGCACGGTAGCACAGTGGTTAGCACTGAATCCTCATAGCGCCAGAGACCCGGGTTCAATTCCCGCCTCAGGCGACTGACTGTGTGGAGTTTGCACATTCTCCCCGTGTCTGTGTGGGCACCCTTCGGGTGCTCCAGTTTCCTCCCACAGTCCAAAAATATGCAGGTTAGGTGAATCGGCCATGCTTAATTGCCTGTAGTGTTAGATGAAGGGGTAAATGTAGGGGAATGCGTCTGGATGGTTTGCGCTTCGGCGGGTCGGTGTGGACTTGTTGGGCCGAAGGGCCTGTTTCCACATTGTAACTAATCTAATCTAATCTACCTGGGCTGTTCCCCCATTGAACCGGTCTGTCCCACAACACACATGGTCTTTCCCGGCACTTACCCGGGTTGACCCTCCACAGATTTGCTGTCTGGTATACACCCGGGCTGTCCCCCCACCTACCAGGTCTGCCCCACCCACACACCCAGGCTCTCTCTCTACACAACCGGGGTGTCCCTCCTCCACATACCCGGGCTGTTCACTTTCACACCCGGATTGTCCTGACACACACACGATCTGTCCCGCTCCACACCCGTATATTTCGTAACACACACGGTCTGTCCCACCAAATACTGTCCCCCAAAGCACACGCTTCCTACCATACACTCGGGCTGATCGACCACACAACCGGGGTGTCCCCCCAAACGAGCTGGCTGTCCCCCCACACACCGGGCTGACTGACCTCCCACTGGGGATATCCAGCCACACACCCAGGCTTTCCTGCCACACACCCGGGATGCCCACCTCAGATCCAGGATGACCCCACTCACACGGGCTGTCTGGACACAAACCCAGGGCTGGTCCCCTCACACATAGGCTTCCCCGCCACACATCCTCTCTGTCCCACCACACACCGGGGCTTCCCACTTCACACACAGGCACTCCTGCAACACACTCAGTCTGATCTCGCACATACCCAGGTTGTTCACGCAACTCCCAGGCTGTCACCCCGCTCACCTGGACTGTCCCAACAACACACCCAGCTTGTACCCCCAACTCAGCCGGGCTGTCCCCCCACACTGCTGGGCTTTACCCCCACACACCCGGTCTGCAAACCAAAAACCTGGGCTCACTGTTGTCTCACTCAGGTTGTCCCCCACACACCCGGCCTGTACTCCCAACGCACCCATGCTGTCCCACCACACAAACGGGCTGTCCCCCAAACACACGGGCTGTCCCAACACACCACCATCCGATCCCCCACACACCCGGCTGAACCACAACACATGGGCTGTCTGGCCACACACCCTCACTGTCCCACCACACATCCGGGCTCTCCTGACACACACCTGGGCTCGCCCAACACACCCGGGCTGTCCCCCCACACACCCGGGCTATCCCTGCACGCACGTGGGCAGTCCCCACACTTACCTGGGCTGTCGCCCCCCACGCACGCCCCGCCTGTTCCCACCACACACCCCGGCTGTTCCCACCACACACCTGGGCGATCCCTGCACACATTGGCTGTCCTGGCACACACCCGGGCAGACCCCGCACACAACCGGGCAGACCCCACACATCAGGGCTGCCCCACCACACATGGGCTGTCCACCCTCACACCCTGGGAGGACCCCCTCACAGACGCTTTCCCACACATATCCTCGCTGTCTCACTACTCACCCAGGTATTCCCGCACACACTCAGGCTTTCCCACCATACATCCTCACTGTCCTACCACACACCCAGACACACCCCCACACACCCGAGCTGTCCACCACACACACAGCTGTCCTGCCACACACAGGTATTCCGGCCGTACACCCTTGCCGGTCGCCCACACACCAGAGATTTTCCCCCACACACCTGTGTTGTCCTTCCACACACCTGAGCTGTTACCCAAACACCCGGCAAACCCCCACACACCGGGCTGTTTTCGCACAATCCAGGTTGTTCTGCCACAAACCCTGGCTGCCCCTACTCACACCCAGGTTCTCATTCCAAACACCCGGGGTCTCCTTCCAGAGATTTGGGATGTCCGTCCACACACCAGAGCTGTCCCGCACGCACCAGGGCTCTTCCCCCACAGACGAGGGCTGTCTCCCCACACATCTGGACTGTCCTGCCATACCCCATGATGTCCTTTCATACACAAGGGCTTTCCCCCTCACTCCAGTATGTTCCCCCATACCCCAGGGTTGTGCACCACACACCAGGGCTGTCCCTCCACAAACCAGGGCTGTTCCCACCATATACCCGAGTTGTCCCCGCACATTGCTGGGCTGTCACCCCACACACCCGGGCTATCCCCCAACACACCCAGGCTGACACACCACACACCTGGGCTGTCCACACAGACACTAGGCTGCTCTGGCAAATACCCAGTCTGCTCATTCTCACACCCAGACTGCCACTCACACACCCATCTGATTCCCATATACCCGGAATATCCCAGAACACACCTGGCCGGACTCCCCCACACACTGCTCTGTCCACACACACTCCAGGCTATTCTGACACAAACCGGAGCTGTCCCTTGTCACACCCAGATTCTCCTTCCAAACACCCGGGCTCTCCACCCTGAGATCCGGACAATACTTCCACACACCAGGCCTCTCCCCTACACTCCAGGGCTCTCCTTTCATAGATTTGGGACGTCCTTGGGACGTGAGGGTGGACAGCCCATGTGTGGTGGGGCAGCCCTGATGTGTGGGGTCTGCCCGGTTGTGTGCGGGGTCCCGAGCTGCACCCCACTCACCAGGGCTCTTCCCCCACACACCACGGCTGACCCGCCACACACCCGGACTGTCCTGCCATACCCCAGGGCTGTCCTTCCACACACTCATGCTGTCCGCCTCACACCAATGCTGTTCCCCCATGCCGCAGGGCAGTCCGCCACACCCCACAGCTGTCCCTCACACACCCGGGATGTCCGGCCACACACCTGGGTTGTCCCCGCACATTGCTTGGCTGTCCCCCCACATACCTGGGCTATCCCCGAACACACTCGGGCTGACACCCCACACACCCAAGCTGTCCCCACACACACCGGGCTGTTCCACCACATACCCAGGCTGCCCATTCTCACTCCCAGGCTGTCCCCCTAAACACTCTCACTCTCCCCGAGAGATCTGGACGTCCTTCCACATACCCCGGCTGTACAACATACAACTGGGCTGTTCATCACACACCAGGGCTGACCCCCACTCAATCAGGCTGCTCGCTACACAACCGGACTGCCCCCCACCCACCTGGACTGTCCACCCCACATACCTCGGTTGCCCCCAAACACATCTGGGCTGTCTCCCCACACACCTGGACTGTCCTTCCGCATACTCTGGCTGTGCCCCACATACCAGAGCTGGAACGCACACACCCGGGCTGTCGCACACACTCCAGGGCTGTTCTCTCACACCCCAGTGCTGTCGCCCACAGACCCAGGCTATCCCCCTACACACCCGGCCTGTCCTGCCACTCACCCTGGCTGCACCCCTCACCCGGGCAGCCCTTCCCCAAACCGGGCTGCTCCCCACGCACCAGGGCTGTCCCCCCAAAACACGGGCTGTCCTGCCACATAACCGGGCTGTCCCCAAACACACCCAAGCTGTCCCCCACACACGCGCTGTTGTGCCGCCCACCCAGGCTTCCTGCCACACACCGGGGCTGACCGACCACACACACAAGCTGTCCTTCAACAAACGTGCTGTCCTGCCTGACACCTGGGCTGACTGATCACACACCTGGGATGTCCAGTCACAACCTGGGCTTGCCCGCCACACAACCGGACTGTCCTGCCATTCCCCAGGGCTGTCCTTCCACACACCCGCGCTGTCCTCCTCACACCAAGGCTGTTCCCCCATACTCCAGGGCTTTCCGCCACACACCAAGGCTTTCCCTCCAAACACCAGGGCTTTTCCTCCACACCCCACAGCTGTCGCTCACACATCCGGGATGTCCAGCCACACACCCGGGTTGTGCTCACACATTGCTTGGCTGTCCCCCCACACATCCGGGCTATCCACGAACACACTTGGCTTGAACTGCCACAAACCCAGGCTGTCCCCACACACTCCCGTGCTGACCTGCCACACTTCCAGGCTGACCTACCACATACCCGGGCTGGAACGCACACACCTGGGCTGTTGCACACACTACAGGGCTGTTCTCTCACACCCCAGGGCTGTCCCCCACGCACCCGGGCTATTTCCCTACACACCTGGCCTGTCCTGCCACTCTCCCTGGCTGCACCCCTCACCCGGGCAGTCTGCCCCCACACCCGGGCTGATCCCCACACACCAGGGCTGTGCCCCATGCACCCGGCCTGTACCCACAACCCTCCCGGACTGTCCCACCGCACACTCGGTCAGACCCCCCCGACACCTGGGTGTCTGGACACATACAGGGCTGTCCCCCTCGCGCACAGTCTGTACCGCCACACATCCTGTTTGTCCCACTACACACCCGGTTTATTCCCACACACACCCAAGCTGTCTCATCACACATTCTGGCTGTCTCACCACACACCTTGGCTGTCCCCACACATACCCGGACTGTCCCCCCATACATCTGGACAGCCACCGCTCACACCCAGGCTGTCCCCCCACACACTCGGGCTGCCCCCCATGCACCCTGGCTATCCCTGCACACAACCGGTTGTCTCTGCCACACATCCTTTGCTGTCGCATTAGGGGTGGGGAAAGGCAGTCCTTAATGTGGCAAGGCAGACAGTGTGTGTGGAGGGTCAGCCCATGTCTGCATGGTACAGCCCGTGTGGGTTGGGGTGCTAACCGCGTGCGTGTGTGTACTTCCCATGTTAGTTGGGGGAGACAGGCTGGTTGTGTAGTGAGACAGCCCTGGTGTGAAGGGGGAAGCCCGGGTGTGTCTCTGGCACGCCTAAGTGTGCGGCTGGACATCCCAGGTCTGTGGTTGGTCAGCCCAGTGTGTGCAATTCAGCCTGGAGGTGTGGGTAGCGAGGTACAGCCCGGGTGTGGGTAGGGTGGAGGTACAGACCGGGTGTGGGTAGGGGGGATCAGCCCGGGTGTGAGTCGGGGAGGACAGCCCGGGCGTGGGTGGGGGGCAGCCTGGGTGTGGATGGGGGGCAGCCCGGGTGTGGTTCGGGGGCGCAGCCCGTGTGTGGGTCGCGGGGCAGCCCGGATGTGGGGGGGGGACAGCCCGGGTGTGTAGGGGGACAGCTCTGGTGTGTCAGGGGACAGCACTGATGTGTGGGGGGACTTCCCGGGTGGGTGGGGAGACAGCCCAGGAGGGTGGGTGAACAGGCCGGGTTTTTGGAAGGTCGGGCCAGATCTGTAGGTGGACACCCTGGGTTTGTGCGGGGATAGCCTGGGTGAGACAAGGGACAGCCCACGTGTGTGGCAGAACAGACCAAGTGTGTGCTGGGACAGCTCGGCTATGTGTGAGAATAGCCCAGGTGTGTTGCAGGACAGCCCAGGTGTGTCTGTGTCCCCACATACCTGGGCTGTTCGAACACACCAGGGCCGTTCCTACACACACCAAGGCTGACTCCCACATCCGGCCTGTCCTATCACTCACCCGGGCTGCCCCCCCACACACCCGGGCTGACCGACCATACAATCGGGGTGTCCGACCACAAAACCGGGGTGTCACCCTCTCACACCCAGGCTGTCCCCCACACACGTGGCCTGCCCCCAACTTAACCGGGAAGTCCACCCACCCACCCGGTCGCAACCACAACACATTCCATGCTGTACCGCACACACCCAGGCAGACCCTCTACACTCACGGGCTGTCCTGCATCACACCCGGGGTTTCCCGCTATACAACCGGGCTGTCCACCCACACACCCAGACTATCCTGACACACATCCTGGCTGACACTGCACACACACAGGCTGTCCCCCCACACACTACAGCTGACACCCACACACCCGGGCTATCCTGACACACACACGGGCTGTCCCCCCACACTCCCTGGCTATCCTGACACACACCCGGGCTATCACTGCACACAACCAGGCTGCCCCGCACACACCCCGGCTGTCCTTCCACACAGCACCGGCTGTCTCCCCCACACCCGGGCTGTCCCACCCACACTCGGGCTGTCCAGTCACACACATGGGCTGACTCCACACACACTCAGCCAGTCCCACCAACTAACCCGGAAGGTCCATCCACACACCCGGTCGGCACGCCATCCCACCAGTGCTGTCCTCGCACATGCCTGGTCTGTTCACACACACACCTGGGCTGTGCCCCACACACCAAGTCTGACCAGCTTTTATTCCTGATGAAGGGCGTTTGCCCGAAACGTCGATTTTACTGGTCCTCGGATGCTGCCTGAACTGCTGTGCTCTTCCAGCACCACTAATCCAGCATCTACACAACTGTGCTTTCCCGCCACAAACCCGGGCTCTCATGCCACACATCCGGGCTGCCAACCCGCACACTCGGGCTGTCCCCACACAGACACGGGCGGTTCACAGACACACCCGGGATTTCCCGCCACACCCCAAGGGTATACACTCACACACTTGGGCTGCGCCCCTCACAAAGCCAGGCGGTCCTGTCACACAGGTGGGCGTCCTGTCACACAGCAGGGATTGCCCCCACACACCCGGGATATCCCCGCACTCACCCTGTCTGACCCACACACACCCAGGCTATCCCTGCACTCACCCGGGCTGTCCTGCCACTCAGCCGCGCTGTCCCGCTACACACCCAGACTATTCCCTCACACTGCTGGGCTGCCTCCGCACATAACCGGGCAGTTCCTCCACACACCCGAGCTGTCCCCGCACATACCTGGGCTCTCGCCCCAGACATCCAGTCTGTCCCCCAACACATCGGGGCTGTCCCCCACACACCAGGGCTGTCCCCTTCACACCCAGGCTGTCGTCCTCACACCTGGGCTGCCCCAACGCACTCAGGCTGTCCCGCCACACACCCGGGCTGACCTGCTACACATCTAGACTCTACCCCACACACACGACCTCTCCCCCAACTCACCCGAGCTGTTCCCCCATACATCTGACCTGTCCTCCCAACACACACAGAGTGTCACCCACACACCCCACCAAGTCCACCCCAATCACCCAGGCTTTCCCCCCACATTCTGACTGTCCCGCTATACATCTTTGCTGTCCCGCGACACACCCAGGCTAATCCTTCACATACCCTTGCTGTCCCACCACAGGCTGAGCCCTACATACCTTTTTGAGTTGTAGCAGCAGCGGAGGTAAGTCGAACCAGGAAGTCTACAGCTAATGGAAGGGAGATTTGTAAAATTACTTACCGGTAGTGGCCAGAGGTGTTTTTCCTCCACAGTAGGAGTGGGAGCAGGGGTGGAAGTGACGCCGACCAGTGGGGCTGTCGGGAAGGAAGTAAGTGTTCATATAAATTAGCATGGCGGCTAAACCCAGGCAGTACTACTGTAGTGTCTCCCATCCGCCCTCCTCCTCTAACCAAGTTAATAAGGTGCAGTTCATTTCTAAAATTCCTTTATTGATAATAAGTTTGTTGCTTGCTTTTATAGCAATTGAATTAAGCATTCTTGTTTAGTATTGTGTGGGCGTTCAGATAAGTGGGGTATGGATGTTCGGGCAGTTGCTTGCTCCTCCTGCAGAATGTGGCAGGTGAGAGACATGACGCAGTCTCCGCTGGCTACATCTGCGGGAAGTGCACCCAACTCCAGCTCCTTGAAAACAGTGTTACAGAATTGGAGCTGGAGCTGGATGAACTGTGGATCATTCGGGAGGATGAGGGAGTAATTGAGAGAAGTTTCCGGCAGTTGGACACTCCTGAGTCTCAGGATAAGGATAGATGGGTTACAGACAAGCGGAGGAAAGTGGACAGACAGACAGTGCAAAGATCCCCTGTGGACATTCCCCTCATCAATAATTATATCGCTTTAGATACTGCTGGGGGGATGACCTACCCAGAGGAAAGCTATAGTGGTCAGTTCTCTGGCACTGAGCCTCTCACTGTGGACCAGAAGGGAAGGGGGCAGAATAGAAAAGCGCTAGTGGTTGGAGACTCGATTGTTAGGAGAATTGACGCCAGATTTTGTGGTCAGGATCGGGATTCCCGGAAGGTATGTTGCCTCCCTGGTGCCGGGGTCTGGGACGATTCCGATCAGTGTATAAGATTCTGAAAGGGGAGGGCGAACAGCCAGAATTCGTGTTACATATTGGGACCAATGATATAGCCAGGAAAAGGATTGAGGATATAATAAGTGATTACAGGGAGTTAGGGTGGAAGCTGCAGAGCAGGACGAACAGATTAGTGTTCTTGGGTTTACTACCGGAGCCACGAGATAGCGAGGCGAGGAACAGGGAGCGGGAGCAGCTTAACATGTGGCTACGCAGCTGGTGGAGGACGGAGGGCTTCAGATATGTAAATAATTGGGATGCCTTCTGGGGAAGGTGGGACTTGTACATGAAGGACGGGTTGCACCTGAACTGGAAGGTGACCAATGTCCTGGGTGGAAGGTTTTCTTTGGTGGTTCTGTAGGTTTTAAACTAGTATGACAGAAGGGTGGGAACCTGTAAGTGAAGGACTAGTTGCACCTGAATAGGAAGGCGACCAATGTCCTGGGTGGAAGGTTTGTTCGAGTGGTTCAGGAGGGTTTAAAACTAGTATGACAGGGGGTTGGGAACCTGAGCAATATACCAGTGGTGAGAGTTGATAGAGATAAGGCAATAGCAAGAGGTAGCGCAGCCAGTGGGAAGGAATTTCCTGGGAAAGAACCAAGGGATCAGTTAAAGTGTGTTTGCTTTAATGCAAGGATTATCAGGTATAAAAGTGATGAGCTTGGAGCATGGATCAGTACTTGGTGCTGTGATGTTCTGGCCATAACAGAGATATGGGTTTCTCAGGAGCAGGATTGTTTGCTGGATATTTCAGGGTTTAGAGTATTTAATAAGAACAGGGAGGGGGGGGGGAAGAGGAGGGGGTAGCACCGCTAATCGGAGAGGTTATCTCAGCTACAGAAGTTACCATTGTCGAGGAGGGTATGCTGACTGAGTCAGTATGGGTGGAAATTAGGAACAGTAAGGGAGCAGTCACCTCATTAGGTCCCCCAATAGCAGCAGGGAGATTGAAGAAAGCATAGGGCAGCAGATTTTGGAAAAGTGTGAATGTAGTAGGGTTGTTGTAATGGGTGACATTAACTTTCCCAATATTGATTGGAACCTCCTTCGAGCAGATGGTTTGGAAGGAGCTGTTTCTGTGAGGTTCAGGAGGGTTTTCTAACTCAGTACGTTGACAGGCCAACGAGGAGAGAGGCCATTTTGGATTTGGTGCTCGGCAATGAGCCGGGGCGGTGTCAGATCTTGCTGTGGGAGAGCATCTTGGTGACCACAACGGCCTCGCATTCTACATAACGATGGAGAAGGAGAGAAGCAGGCACAATGGGAGGATATTTAATTGGGGAAAAGGAAGCTATGATGCTATCAGACGTGAGTTGGGAAACATGGACTCAGAACAATTACTCCATGGAAAGGGCACTATAGACATGTGCAGACTGTTTAAGGAACAGTTGTTGCGAGTGAGGAATAAATATGTCCCTCTGAGACAGGCAAGAAGGGGTAAGATAAAGGATTCTTGGATGACGAGAGCGGAGGAGCTTCTCGTCAAAAGAAAGAAGGCAGTTTACGTAAGATGGAGGAAGCAACGGTCTTGCTCAGCTCTAGAGGTTGCAGGAAGGCGAGGAAGGAGCTCAAAAAAAGGCTTGGCAGGAAGGATTAGGGAGAATCCAAAGGCGTTTTACGCGTATGTGAGGAATAAGAGAATGATCAAAGAAAGAGTAGGGCCTATCAGGGGTAGCATAGGGAAATTGTGTATAGAGTCTGAGGAGATGGGGAAGCCCTAAATGAGCGTTTTGCTTCTGACTTCACGAAATAAAAGGACCTTGTACTGAATAAAACCATTGCGGAGCAGGTAAGATTGCTGGAACGGATAGAGACTGAGGAAGCTGACGTGCTGAAAAATTTTCACAAACATTAAGATTGAAAAGTCGCTAGGCCAGACCAGATTTGTCCTTCGATGCTTTGGGAAGAGAGAAATGTGATTGCATCGCCGCTTGCGAAGATCTTTGCATCCTCACTCTCCACCGGAGTCAAATCTGAGGACTGGAGGGAGGCAAATGTAATTCCTCTCTTCAAGAAAGGAAATAGGGAAATCCCTGGCAATTACAGACCAGTCAGTCTCACGTGTGTCGTCTGCAAGGTGTCAGAAAGGATTCTGAGGGATAGGATTTATGATGTCTGGAAGAGCATGGCTTGTTAAAATGCAGTCAGCACTGCTTTGTGAGGGGCAGGTCATACCTCACAAATCTTATTGAGTTCTTTGAGGATGTTATTGACACGTTGATGAGGGTCGAGCGGTGGATGTGGTGCATATGGACTTCACCAAAGCATTTGAAAAGGTTCCCCATGATAGGCTTGTTCAGAAGGTCAGGAGGAATGGAATACACGGAAATTTAGCTGTCTGGATACAGAATTGGCTGGTCGACAGAAGACAGCGAATGGTAGTGGATGGAAAGTATTCTGCCTGGAAGTCAGTGGTGAGTGGTGTTCCACAGGGCTCTGTTCTTGGGTCTCAACATTTTGTAATTTTTATTAATAACTTGGATGTGGATATTGAAGGATGGATTAGTAAATTGCAGATGACACAAAGGTTGGAGGTGTCGTTGACAGTATGGAGTACTGTTGTACGCTGCAGCGTGACATTGACAGGATGCAGAGATGGGCTGAGAGGTGGCAGATGGAGTTCAACCTGGATAAATGCGAAGTGATGCATTTTGGAAAGTCGAACTTGAAAGTTGAGTATAGGATTCAAACAGGATTCTTGGCAGTGTGGAGGAAAAGCGAGATCTTTGTGTGTGCAGGTACATAGATCCCTTAAAATTGCCAACCAAGTGGACAGGGTTGTAAGAAAACATATGGTGTTTTGGCTAACATTAACTGGGGATTGAGTTTAAGAGCCGTGAGATCTTGTTGCAGCTCTATAAAACTTTGGCTAGACCGCACTTGGAATACTGTGTCCACTTCCGGTCGCCCTATTATAGGAAAGATGTGAATGCTTTGGAGAGAGTTCAGAGGAGGTTTGCCAGGATGCTGCCTGGAATGGAGAGTTTATCTAACGAAGAGAGGTTGACTGAGCTCGGACTTTTTTCATTGGGAAAAAGAAGGAAGAGAGGGACCTAAATGAGAGGCACAGATAAAGTTGATAGCCAGATACTTTTTTCCCAGGGCAGAAAGTGTTAACATGAGGGGTCACAGTTTTAAGCTGTTTGTTTGGCGGAAAGTATAGAGGAGATGTCAGAGGTGGGTTCTTTACGCAGAGTTGTGAGAGCATGGAATGCGTTGCCAGCAGTAGTTGTGGAAGCGAGGTCATTGGGGATATTTAAGAGACTGCTGGACGTGCATATGGTTACAGAAATTTGAGGGTTCGTACATTCGGTTTAAGTTACATGAGGATCAATGGTCGGCACAACATCGTGGGCTGACGGGCCTGTTCTGTGCTGTACTGTTCTATGTTCTGTGTTCCACACACGGGCTGCCCCAAACACGCCCGAGCTGTCCTGCCACACAACTGGGCTGCCCCCGCTCATCCCCAGGCTGTAACCCCATACACTCGGGCTATGCTTGCACACACCTGGGCTGTCTCCTCACACCCAGGCTGCCCCCCCCCCCAACACACGGCTTGTCCTGTCACACACCCAGGCGGTGCACCCACCCACCCGGTCGGTACCCCAACACACCCGACTGTCCCTCGTCACACCCGGGCTCTCCACACACACCCGGGCTGTGCACCCACCAACCCGGTATGTATCCCAACACACCCGGCTGTCTCTCTTCTCATCCCAGTTGTCTCACGACACACACCCAGTTAGTCCACACACACACCCGGGCAGTCCTGCCACACAACTGGTCTGACCGACCACACACCTGGGATGTCCAAACACGCACCTGGGCTGCCCTCCTCACACCCATTCTCACTGCCACACACCCGGGCAGTCCACCCACCCATCTGGTCGGTACTCCAACACACCCGGGCTGTCGCTCGTCACAACCAGGCTGTACCCCCACACACCCGGTGAGTCCACACACACACGGGCTGTACGGCACACTCCCGGGCTGACCCTCCACACACCCGGGCTGTCTTGCCACACACCAGGGCTGTCCGCCCACACACCCGGGTTGTCCACCCACACCCCCGGCTGTCCTGCCACTCTCCCGGGATTTCTTGCCGCTCACCCGGGCTTTCCCACCATTCACCCGGACTGTCACCCCACACACCCGGGCTGTCCCTTCACTCATCCTCGCTGACCGACACAACCCCGGCTGTCCACCCACACAGTCAGGTTGTCAACTCACACACCCAGGCAGTCGCCTACACATCCGGCCTGATCCAGAATGAGCAGTGCTGGATTAGGAAGTTACTTGATGCATTCAGTGAGACGGGGTCAGAGCTGTATGCCCTTTCCATGTCCTCCCAGTAGGGGATGTTTTTCTGGTTAATTGGTGGTGGTTGTCCACTACTGCTGACAATTAAGACTACCCCAGCCAGCCTCATCAATGGCATCATGGAGTCATGACGCTGTTTAGAGATCTTCTCAGTCCTTTGTGATGGGAAGTAAGCGGTGTGCTCCTTAGAGTTTTCCATTGGTTCCTTGGCCCTGTCGGTGTTTTTCCTGATGATGTATTATTTGTGAATTTATTTACTCACCTGGTGTTATGGTTGTGTTTTGCACCAAACGCACACAAGATAAAAGATCATGAGATTACAATTTCCTCAGCTGAGAACTGAATCCAAATTTGTTGGTGCCCACCATTGTACTATGCACTAGTAAATAAAAATTGGAAGCTAGTGTATTTCGAATTAAACCAGTTGTACTATAACCTGGTGCTGTGTGATTTTTAATCTAGTAAATAAAGGGTGACTTGGTGCAGTGAGTCAAGCTTTGTGCACACATTTCAGGGGGAGGGAGAGAAGGAGAGAGAGAGCAGAGATAGAGAGTGGTTATTCACAGAGAGAGCGGGATCAGAGAAAGTTGGAGGATAAGAGAGATACTGAGAGAGGGCAGAGAGATAGGAAACAAAGAGCGGAGTGGAAGAGAGTTGGGGAGAGAGAAAGGGGAGAGAGAATGGAGAGAGAGAACAAGTGGCAAGTGAAAGGTTAAAGAGAGAAGTGACGAGTGAGAGATGTGAAGGGGGAATGGGAGAGCCAAAGGAGGGAGAGGAGAGATGGAGACAGAGGGGAAAAGAGTCAGAGACGGAGAAGGGGAGAGAGAGAGTGGGGAGTGAGAACAGGCTCGGGGAGAGACGGTGACAAAAAGGTGTTGAGAGGGAAGTGGGAGGTGGAGAGATAGAGAGAGAGAAATTGAGGGGGAGGGGGTAGATTACGGGAGAAGGGAGCGATAGATGTGTGAGAGAGAGGGAGGACTGGGTACAGGAGTTGGGAGAGTGAGGGAGAGAGAAAATGGGAGAAAATAACAGAGAGAGATGGCGATGTGTTCAGAGTGAGAGCGGAGATCAGGAAAATGAAGAGTAGGGGAGAGACAGACGGGGAGAGGAAGGAGAGACGAAGGGGTGAGTGAGGTGGGAGGTGGACAAAGTGGGAGGGACAGGGAGACGCATACTGAGGGGAGATAGGGATGTTAGTAAGAGGTGAAAGAGGGAGGAGAGAGACAGAAAGGAGCACAGAGGTGGGGAGAGAGGGGACAGTGGAGGAAAGAGAGAGAGTTCAGCCAAAGTGGGGGATGAGAGAGTGGTTGAGGAGGAAGAAATAGGTGGAGAGTGAGAGGGAGAGAGAGAGAGAGAGAGAGGGAGAGATGAAGAGTCAGGGAGAGGGAGAGACAAGAGAACGAGATAGAGACAGAGGAGCGGGGAGAAAATGTGATAGAGGAGGAGAATGGGAGATGGGGAGGGGGTGAGTCGGGGAGAGAGGAGGAGCAGGAGAGAGAGCGAGAGAGGTAGTAGAAGGGGATGAGGGTTGAGAGTTATAGCAAGGGAAGCAGGAGAGAGATGAGGGAGATAGACGGGGAGAGAGGAGGGCGGAGATAGGAGTGTGGCAGAACGGAAAGGAGTGTAAGAGCGAGGTGGCAGGAGAGAGTGAGAGAGAGAAGGGGGTGAGAGATAGGGATAGAGAAGCTGACAGGAAGATGGTAAAGGTTCAGGGAGATCGAGTGGGGAGAATTGGCACGGACAGAGAGGAGAGAGACAGAGGGGGAGAGAATGAAAGTAAGTTAGGGGGAGAGAGAGGGCACAGAAATGGGGTAGAGAGATAGTGATGGGTGAGATGGTGAGCTAGAGGGGGATAGAGATAGATGCCAAAGGAAGAGAGAATGAGGCAGGTGGAAGAGAGCAGTGAGTGAGGGAGAGAGTGAATTGGAGGAGACTGGGTGAGTGAGAGAGGTGCAGCGAGGGCGAGAAAGAGTGGTACAGAGATAGACAACAAGAGAGGAATGGAGTGAGAAATAAAGTCAGAGGAATGGAAATAGAGAGGTCAAAGAGAGAGCTATGAAGTGAAAGGGAGGGCTGCAAAGAGAGTGATGCACGCTACCTCAACTTCACAGTTACTCTCCCGCACATACCTCTAAGACATACACTCTCACCCACACACTCCCCCACTATCACACTCACTCCCTTGCATGGTCCACAATTGTCATGTTCAGTCCACAGCACGAACACCTGCCATCACGCTCAGTACCCCACACACTCCCCCTGCCATCACGCTCACTTCCCCACACACTCCCCCAACATCACACTCACTAACCCACACACTCCCCCAACATCACGCTCACTATACCACAGACTCTGCCACATCACCCTCACTAACCCACGCAGTCATCCAACACCATGCTCATAGACTGCCTCACCGTCAGCCTCACGAGCCCACACATTCCCCGAACATCACGCTCACTACCCCACACACTTCCCCCAACACCACGCTAACTCCCCTACACACGCTCCCAACCCATTCCTCCACTGTCACCCTCACTCCCCCGCACATTCCACAATCGTCATGCTCAGTCCACAGCACTAACCCCTGCCATCACGCTCACTACTCCACACACTCATCCTGCCATCACGCTCACTACCCCACACACTCCCTTACATCATACTCACTACCCCACACACTCCACCTGGCATCATGCGCACTATCCCACCCACTCCCTCAACATCATCCTCAGTACCGCATATGCTCCCCCAACATTAGGCTCACTAAACCACAAACTCCCCCAACATCACACTCACTACCCCACACACTCCCCCTACATAATACTCACTACCCCACAAAGTCCCCCTGCCATCACGCTCACTACCCCATATACTCCCCCGCCATCACGCTCACTACTCCACTCGCTTCACCAACATCATCCTCATTACCCCGTACACTCCACTTAATACCCCGCACACTCCCCCACCGCCGCCTCACTCCCCCACCATCACACGCACTCCCCCCACACACCCCCACCATTACGCTTACTCCCCCGCACGCTCCCTTCCATCACCCTCACTCCCCCACACACTCCTGCACCATCACCCTTACTCCCCTGCACACTCTCCCCACCGTCACACTCACTCTGCCACACACTCCCCACCGTCACCCTCACTCCGTCACAACCTCCCCAGCATCACACTCACTCCCACACACACTCCTCGATCGTTACTCTCACTCCCCCACCATCTCCGTCACTCCCTTGCAAATTCTCCCAGCGTCACACTCACTCCCCCGCACACTCCTCGACCGTCACTCTCACTCACCTGCACACTCTCCCCACCGTCACACCCATTCCACCGCACACTCCCCCGCCGTCACCCTCACTCCCCACACGCTCCCCCGCCGTCACCCTCACTCACCGTACACACCCCCACCATCACACTCACTACCCCAAACACTCCCCCAGCGTCACATTCACAGCCACATACACTCCTGCATCATCACTCTCACTGTCCTACACATTCCGCCACCATCACCCTCACTCCCCTGCACACGTCCCCACCATCATATTCACTCCCCACATACTTTCCCAGCAACACACTCACTTCCCCCACACTCCTCCACCATCATCCTCACTGCTCCACACACTCCCCTACATCACACTCACTCAATTCCCCCTTATTGAATTCACTCCAACACACTGCCCCACCATCACCCTCACGACTCCACACACTCCCGCACCATCACCCTCTCTGCCCCACACACTCCTCCACCAACACCCTTACTCCCACATACACACCCACGATCACCCTCACTCCCTTCCACACCCTCCACGCCGTTTCTCTCACCCCCACACACTCCACCAGCATCGTACTCACTCCCACACACTCAACCTCCACCATCACTCTCAGTCCCCACACATTTCCCCACCGTCCTACTCACTGCCCCACTCACTCACCCACCATCACACTCTCCCCCACACTCTCCCCAAATGTCAAACTCACTGTCCCACACAATCCCCCACTGTTACCCTGACTCCATGCCACTCTCTGCCAACATCTCGCTCACTCCCCCACACACTTCACCACCATCAGCCTCACTCACCCGCACAATCCGCCATTGTCAACCTCACACCCCCATACACTCCCCAACCTTCACCTTTACTTGATCTCACTCTCTCACACCGTCAACCTCACTCCCATGCACACGCACCCCCACTGTGACACTCACTCCCCACACACTGTCCAAGCATCACACTCACTCCCCCACACATAGCTGCCACCATCACCCTCACTGCCCCACACACTCCCCATTGACAAAATCACACCCCACGTACTCACCCACCTGCACCTTTACTCCTCCGCACACTCCCCCACCATCACCCTCACTCCCCTGCCCGCACTCCCCCACCGTCACTCACTGCACCGCAAACGCCCACACCATCACTCTCACTTTCCCGCAAACTCCCACTGTCACTCTCACTCCCCTGCACACTTCCCGACTGTCATGCTCACTCCCCGCACACTCCTCTACCATCACACTGCCTGCCCCACACACTCCCACACCGTCCAACTCATTCCCCAACCCACTCCCCCACCGTCACAATCATTTCCCCGCAAACACACCCACCATTACACTCACTCCCATACACACACATCCACCGTCACTCTTACTTCCCCGTGCACTCCCCCACCATCACCCTCACTCCCGCACACTCCCCCACTATCACCCTGACTCCCCGCCACACACCCCCACCATCTCGCTCACTCCCCCACAAACTCCCCCACCATTACCCTCACTCCCCTGCACACCCCGCACCATCACTCTCACTCCCAGCAGACTCCCCCACTGTCACACTTACTATCCTCACACTCTTCCATCGTCACTCTCACCACCCCGCACACTCCCCCACCATCACCATCACTCCCACACACACTCCCCCACCGTCATCCTCACTCCCCCACGCAGTCCCCCTGTCACCCTCACTCCACTGCACACTCCCCAACGATCAACCTCACTCCCCACACTCACCCCCACCGTCACCCTGTCGCCCCCACACACTCCCCCACCACCAAATTCACTTTCCCGCACACAAAACCACCATCACCCTCAATGCCCTGCTCAATTCCACACCATCACCTTCACTCCTCCAACACTCCCCCAACATCTCCCTGACTCCCCCACACACTCTCCCACCATCTCACTCACTCCCCAAGACTCTCCCCTACACACTCCCCCAACATCAGACTCATTCCCCCACTCACTGCCCCATCATCACACTATCTCCCACACACACTCCCTCGTGGTCACGCTCACTCTGCTGCACTCTCCGCTGCAGTCAAGCTGAGTATGTTTCTCTCCAGCTCAGCTTCTTCAACACAAAGACACAAAACAACGTCTGCTGCTCGGCACGTTTTAATGAACATTTTATAGTTTACAAATTGAAGTGATGGATACAGTCAGTGGGATGGTGTATTTTCTCACTGGCTACTGAGTTGTGAGAAACATTGAAATGTGTCCCTGTAACCCCCCGTGGGATAAGGATGGACAAATCAGCGCTACCTTCAGTCTGTTACCATAGCGACAGGCTGCTCCATCGCTGAAACACTGAACTGAAATAAGTACATCCCAGATGGATTGATTAATAACTGAATTTGATTGCTTGATGGATTTGAGTGAAGGGATATTTCAGTACATTCTTCAGCTGCTGTTTGAACTTAGTCTGGGTTATGACATAAATCGCGGTGTTTGTGCAGCAACTGAGGAGTTGCAGCATGAAGCCCAATTCCCGCACAAAGGGATAGAGATATACAGAGTAATACCCAATATTATACAACCGGTTCCATATAGAAAACACCATTAACGTTAACCATAACAGGATGAAATTGGCTGAGATCACAAACAGTAAAATTATGGAATTTTTTCGGTTTCTCATTTCTGTGTCAGACTGAGCGTCCCCATTGGTGTGAGAGCGAAGTCTCCTGCGGGCTCTGCTGGTCACTAAAATGTGTCTGACGGTGAGAACATTGAGCAGCAGGATCAGGAGAAACGGGAGAGTCGGGGTTAGAATGTGGTGGAGGAACTCGATTGTGGCCCAGACACTGGAGAATGCAACGGCGACTGTTACATCACAAAACCAGGGGTCGTTCACCAGCCAATACCGAGCCGTGAGCATAAAATACCAAAAAATGTTCTTTATACAGCTCAGCACAGTCACTGCTCCCAGAACTACAGCCGCCGTTTTCTCACTGCAATATTTACTTTTCAGCTTCTGGCAACAAATGGCCACAAAGCGATCAAAGGTGAAAGTGACGGTGAACCAGACAGAGCAGTCAGTGGCTGCATAAAGCAGGGTGGCGTGGATATTACACACGGGGATGGAGTCCTTCAGGAAATAAAACTGTTCCCGATAAACAATGGGAATATGTCTCAATATCAAGTCAAGGATAATGACCAGGAGATCCGCAGCTGCCATGGCCCCCAGGTAACGTCTGACACATGGAGACAATCCACAATCTTTATAAAGCAGGACGTAGATTGTCACTACGTTTACTGTGAGGAAGGAAAACAGACACATTATCCATCAGCCTGGAGGCAAAAGGACCAGTTTGATGGGGGACGCAGTGAGGTTTTCAAATGTGTCACTGCATTCAGATAGTCACTAAAATAATTGGAGCTGGAATAACAAATGGGATGGTCTGAATTACTGACAAAAATTTGACATAAAACACGAGAATCCCTCCCACCCCAAACACACAGAGGCACATCCATAATAACAGATGGTTTCTGGAACATTCCCACAACCTCGATCACTCGAGAGCAGACACAGGTCAGTTCTTCCCAGTTCCTAATATAGAGGGCGAAAACGCTGCTGTCCTGAAGGATTGTCTCCCAGTTTCCTGAAGACAAACGGAGCTTGGATATTTCTGTCTATTGGTCTAAATTGTGGTCGATCCTGTGTCGTGAAGAAACGTAAACGCATGGAAAACTTATTCAATCCTTTAACTGCCTGAGGGGACTTCGGAACAGTGTCTCCTTCTCCTTGGAACAGGATGTCTTCACTCGGGACCTTTATCGTTTGTTCAATTCACTGACGTCCGGTCTTTCACAACAACGTTCGGGATGGAATGTTTCGGAGAATATCGAGTAAAAAATGTTGGGGACAGAATGTTCCAGGGAATGTCAGTTATAGAATGTTGGGACAGAATGTTCCGAAAGACTCCTTGACTTGTCCATCACCTTTCCCCCATCCATCCCGCTCTCCTCTCTGACCTATCAACTTTCCCTTCCTCCATCTATCAATCATAATCTCAGCTACCTTTCGCCGAATCCCAGCCCCAGCCCCAGCTCCCTCCCATTTATCTCTCAGCCCCACGACCATACAAGCCTCATTCCTGATGAGGGGCTTATGCCTGAAACCGATTCCCCTGCTCCTTGGATGCTGCCTGACCTAATGTGCTTTTCCAGCACCATACGCACGGTAAGGAAACAGTTTGACGCCATCATGCTCACAGAATCAGGCCTGATGGGTAATGTTTCATGAAGCCCCATTAACCAACCCTGGGAATATCCTGTCGCACCGGCAGAACAGACCCACCACTTATTTGGGACATCCTGGGATACAGTCATGGAAGGATTTACCCTGCAATTCCACAGCATTGATTCCAGAACCCGGGAAACCTCATGGTAACAGGTTACAGATGGGCTAGGACATAACCTTATGATGGACATCTCCTGCCCCTCACCCCTCTCCGTCGTGATAACTCAGTTCCCCTGAACATTCTCTGGGTGTGGGACTTCAATGTTCATCACCAAGAGTGTATCCACAGGCCCACCACTGACTGAGCAGTGAGGGGCCTCAAAAACACAGCAGCAGACTGGGGAAGGAGATGGGAGAACCAACAAGAGCGAAACATTCTCACCAAATGCCTTGTCCCAGCTGGATCTGTCTCTAACAGTATCTGTAGGAGCAGCCAGCACACAGTCCTAGCGGAGGGAAAGTCTCAGCCTCATATCGAAGATGCTGCTCAATGCGTTATGTGGCACTCTCTCCTGTGAAGTAGGCCATACTTCTAAAGGACACAGCAAATGGAAACTGGGAATCCGTGAGGCACTGTAGGCTCGCAGCTGCTGCAGAATTAATTGCCTTCCCTACATCATACAGTCAGAAGTGGACTTTTCACTGATGGTTCCAAAATGGTCAACACCATTCATAACTACACCGATACTGAAGCAGGCTATTCAGCCCATCAAGAGTTTTAACCAGGAACAGAATGAGGCCATTCAGCCATTGGAGGCTGTTACTCAGCAATTGGAGACGATATTTTAATAACTCATACCTGTTACACAGAAATTGAAAGGGAACATTCAGCCTTTCAAAGCTGCTACACAGGAAATACCGGGAGGACTGGTTACGGAACCAGGAGCAGGGATAAATTAGGGATAAATCAGTCTCTATCAATTTAACGCAAATAAACGACTGCAGTGACACAGTGACCAGTGCTGGGCCTTAACTATTTGCAACTATATCAACGGTTTCCAGAAATGGCTCAAACGTGTTCCAACTAAATTTAAACTGACACTAAGTTAAGCAGGAACTGAAGTTATCATGAGGAGGTAGAGAATCTGCAAGTTGATAAGCTGTGTGTGGGAAATCATGTCTCACAAACTTGATTGAGTTTTTTGAAGAAGTAACAAAGAAGATTGAGAGGTCAGAGCAGTAGATGTGATCTATATGGACTTCAGTAAGGCGTCCGACAAGGTTCCCCATGGGAGACTGATGGCAAGGTTAGATCTCATGGAATACAGTGAGAACTAGACATTTGGATGCAGAACTGATTCAAAGGTAGAAGACAGAGGGTGGTGGTGGGGTGTTGTTTTTCAGACTGGAGGCCTGTGACCAGTGGAGAGCCACAAGGATCGTTGCTCGATCCACTACCTTTTGCCATTTACATAATTGATTTGGATGCGAGCATAAGAGGTTGAGTTAGTTAAGTTTGCAGATGACACCAAAATTGGAGGTGTCGTGGACAGCAAAGTGGGTGACCTCAGATTACAGCAGGATCTTGTCCAGACAGTCCAATGGGCTGAGAAGTGGCAGATGGAGTTTAATTCAGATAAATGCGCAGTGCTTCATTTTGGGAAAGCAAATCTTAGCAGGACTTATACACTTGACGGTAATGTCCTAGGGAGTGTTGCAGAACAAAGAGACCTTAGAGTGCAGGTTCATAGCTCCTTGAAAGTGGAGTCGCAGGTAGATAGGATAGTGAAAAAGGCGTTTGGAATGCTTTCCTTTATTGGTCAGAGTTTTGAGTACACGAGTTGGGCGGTCATGTTGCAGATGTACAGGACATTGATTAGGCCACTGTTGGAATATTGCGTGCAATTCTGCTCTCCTTCCTATCGAAAAAGATGTTGTGAAAGATGTTGTGAAACTTGAAAGGATTCAGAAAAGAGTTTCAAGGATGTTGCCAGGGTTGGAGGATCTGAGCTACAGGGAGAGGCTGAACAGACTGGGAGTGTTTTCCCTGGAGCGTTGGAGACTGAGGGGTGACCTTATAGAGGTTTACAAAATTGTGAGGGGCACGGATAGGATAAATAGGCAAAGTCTTTTCCCTGGGGTCGGGGAGTCCAGAACGAGAGGGCATAGGTTTAGGGTGAGAGGGAAAAGATATGAAAGAGACCTAAGGGGCAACATTTTCACGCAGAGGATGGCACGTATATGGAATGAGCTGCCAGATGACATGGTGGAGACTGGTACAATTGCAACATTTAAGAGGCATTTGGATGCGTATATGAATAAGAAGTGTTTGGAGGGATATGGGCCAGGTGCTGCCAGGTGGGACTAGATTGGGTTGGGATATCTGGTCGGCATGGACTGGTTGAACCGAAAGGTCTGTTTCCATGCTGTACATCTCTATGATTCTAAGCAATGGACAACAACTTGGTAAATAGAACATAACGTGGGTAACCGTGCACCAGCGATTTGGTTTCAGGAGGAATAAAAGGCTGTGTATTACATATATGGAGAGAGATTTCACGACAGAATGAAATACTGAACACTGCAGGGTTTATTTTGACCCGTTCAGACATGGGCAGTGTTGTTTCACCTCCCTGATGGTCTGCTCCCTGATGTTCCCAGGGGCCCAATTGCTCTTAGCACACATGGGATATTTTGATGTGGTTGTTTGGTAATGAGGAGTGTTGGGGGAGGATTGTGTACTAAGGAGACGACGTTTCTTTGGGAGGCCACCTTTCCTTTCTCCTTGGAGAGCCGAAAACAATGGGAATGGCTGCCTGCTTCTGAATGAACAGGCTGTGGCTGCTGCCAGATTAGTGAGTATTCACCAACATGATGTACTGTGTATGGACACACTGTAGTATTACTGGGGTGAGAGTCAGAATGTCCATTTACAAGAATGGGAACTAAAGACATTGCCAGATCAGCTGAAATGATTAGATATACACATTCTCAATACACCTGTAAGAACTAGTCCAGAGACCATACACGCAGAGGAGATATTTGTTCACCATGGAACACTGTGTAGATCAGGCAAGTGCACTGCTCAATACAAGCCAACAATCAGTCCAGTGTGGAACACTGTGTGCAGATTAATCCATTGCACTGGTAAATACAATCCAGCAACCTGTCCAGAGTGAAACACGGCATAGATCAGATCAGAACGTTCATCTTTAAATCCGGACTAGATAATCTGTCCAGTACCGGGAGCTATGCAGGCCACAGCAGTTTATTGATCTACAAATCCGGACGGGATATTTGTCCAGCACGTGGAGTTATGCAGCCTGCAGAATGCATTGATCTGTAAACCCGGACCAGATATTCTGGCCTGCACAGAGAGCTATGATGTACTCACTGGTGAATAGATTGTAAACCAGGTGCATTTACCTTCCCAGCATGTAAAGCTTTGTACACCCATCCCAGTGCATTGAACTTTAAACCAGGAACAGTTGCCCTCCCAGCATGTAGAGCAGTTTACACCACCCCAGTGCATTGAACTGTAAACCAGGAGCGGTTACCCTCCCAGCATGCAGAGCTATCTACCCCACCCCAGTGCATTGATCTGTAAACCAGGAGCAGTTACCTTCCCAGCATGTAGAGCAGTTTACATCACCTCAGTGCATTGAACTGTAAACCAGGAACAGTTATCCTCCCAGCAGGTAGGACTGTGTATACCACCCCAGTGAATTGAACTGTAAACCAGAGCAGTTACCCTCCAGCATGTAGCGCTGTGTCCAACGCCCCAGTGCATTGATCTATAAAGCAGGAGCAGTTACCCTCTCCGCATGTAGAGCTGTTACACCCCCCCCCCCCCCCCAGTGCCTTGCGAAGTTATACGGTATTAGATCACTGCCCAGTGTGGGGAATCTTGCAGATCATGCTGGAAGTGACAGGATGTGCATTTCCCGTCCACTTACAGCTCCGTATCTCCATTTTGCCATGACAAGGGGGTGCTGTGGGTGTGAAATTCACTGCCAGAGAGAGATGGGTTGGGAAATCAGATTAAATACTGACTCATCCACTGGTGTGAGCAAGTGCAATACTAACACACTCACTAAGGACAGACTGAAATACTGACACACACCAGACAGAGTGAGTGAAATATTGACAAGATTACCATGGAGCAAGAGTAATACTGACAGACTCTCCATGTCTGTAGTCGTGTCAGTGTATTTCTGACTGCCTCTCTGTCTCTGTATTAGTGCGTGCCCATCTGTGTGCATCATTATGGGGCGGGTTTGACAGTCTCTGTGGTGCTTAACGTGATGTAATAATCTCCTGACACGAGTTCTGAGGAAGGGTTCTTTCATTTCTATCCTCAAATGTTGATAGACGGGCTGAGCTTTTTGTTGCTATCAGTCTCTGCTGGTCTCCCCACACCACTGTACAGGTGGGAATAGAGAGGGAAAATCATCAGGGATTCAGTTTGGGAGGGACAGAGGGAGTGTAACAGCTCACAGCACCATCCAAACTGACAGCACCGTCAACACACACACAGACACATACACTCTCACAAAGACACACACTCACAGAAACAGACACACAGATGCAGACACACACGCAGAAACATACATACATAGATGCACACACACTCGCAGAAACAGACACGCTTAGAGACACACATACATCTGCACACAGACACACACATATTCACAGCAACCCCTAACCCCCATGCACACACCCAGATGCAGAGACATACAGACACACAAACATACACATGTCGACCGACACACACACACATGCAAAGCACACACAGCTACAGATTTCACCAGTTTCCTCATTCACCGCCCCCCTCACCTTATTGCAGGTCCAACCCTTCAACTCGGCACCTCCTTCTTGAACTGTACCACCTATTCATCTTCGTTCCCACTTATCCACTCCACCGTCCGCTCCGACCTATCACCTTCACCCCATCTTCATTTAACGATCACTTTCTCAGCTACCTTCCCGCCAGCATCGCTCCCTCCCATTTATCCCTCAGCCCCTTTCGCCCACAAGCCTCATTCCTAATGAAGGGATGATGCTCGATATTTCGACTCTCCTGCTCCTTGAATGCTGCCGGAACAACCCGTGTTTTTTTAGCACCACACTCTTCAACACAGACAAACACGCACACACAGACACAGAAACACACACACAGACACAGACAGATAGACTGACACACACACCCCGACACACACGCACAAACACACAGACAGCCACACTTCCCACCCAGAGACATCCACACTCCCCACATGCACAGACAACCACACTTCCCACACACGCACACTCACAGGCACACACACACAGGCATACTCAAACAGACGCATACACTAACACGCACAAACACCCACACTCCTCACAAACCAACACATATGCTAACACAGACACACACAGACAGGCACACACACTCAAACATACACACGCATTAACACACACGCAAAAATATACGTACACACATACATACACATAGACAAACACACACACACACTTACAGGCACACAGATGCCCACAATCCCCCCATACACCGACACCCACATTCCCCAGACACATGCACACGCATGCACACACACACAAATACACACAGTCATGCACAAACACACAGAGAGAGGCACACAAAGAAATGCACAAGCATGCACACGCGCACACTGCAAAACGCAATGTCTTGTGACTTACCCTTACAAATTATCTTATATGTGAGAAAGGATTGAACGTTCCTAAAGACACCAGAAGATTATGGTATTGCATCACTTCCAGCAAAAGAGAGAGAGAGACAGAGGGAGAAGGAGAGGGAGGAAGGTTTTTAATGCCATTTCAATGACTCATCCCAAACAAAAGAGTTCCCATTTCACACAGATGCAGAGATAGAGATACAAACACACATGCACACACTAACACAGGAACATACGTAACATGCACAGACAGATAGATATACACAGATGCACATACAGACACAAACAAATAAACAAGCGCAGACAGAAATATGCAGATACATACTTAGACATACAAGCACACATGGAATCATAGAGTTACGGGGGGGGGGGGTCATAAACAGGCCCAATGACCTGTATACTCAGTTGTAACATCAATCTCAAACTAAACTACTTCCATGTTCCTGTACTCGGACCATATTTTACAAACCTTCTCTGATTCTTATACTTAATAAAATGTCTTTGAAACATTGTAACTTTACACACGTCTAGCACTGCTCAGGATGATCATTTCACACATGAACCAAATGATATGTAATTGAAATGCACTTCATAGGTCCTGATCAGGTATGCACAAGTACTCTGTGCGAAGCTCGAGAAGTGATTGCTGGGAATCTTGATGACATGTTCTTATCATCAATAGCCACAGGTGAGATGTTGGAAGACATGAGGCTGACTAACCTGGTGCTATTATTAAAAAAAAAACTGGGAAGGAAAAGCCAGGGAACAATAGACCAGTGAACCTGACATCGGTGGTGGGCAAGTTGTTGGAGGGAATCCTGAAGGACAGGATTTAAACATATTTGGAAAGGCAAGGACTGATTTGAGAAAGTCAACATGGCTTTGTGCGTGGGGGATCATGTCTCAAGAACTTGATTTTTTTTTCTTGAAGAAGTAACAAAAAGGATTGATGAGAGCAGAGCAGTGGACGTGGTCTATATGGACTTCAGTAAGGCGGTGGACAAGGTTCCTCATTGGAAACTGGTTAACAACGTAAGATTACATGGACTACAGGGAGAACTAGCCATTTGGATACAGAATTGGCTCATAGGTAGAAGACAGAGAGTGGTGGTGGGGGGCTGTTTTTCAGGCTGGAGGCCTGTGACCAGTGGAGTGCCACAATGATTGATGCTGGGTCCAATGCTGTTCGTCATTTATCTAAATGATTTGCATGTGCACATAGGAACTATGGTTAGTACGTTCATATTTGACACCAAAATAGGAGGTGCAGTGGACAGAGAAAAAAAATATACCTCAGACTATAACGAGATCTTGATCAGATGGACCAAGGGCTGAGGAGTGGAAGATGGAGTTTAATTTGGTCAAATATGAGGTGCTGCATATTGGAAAGGAAAATCAAGGCTTGACTTATACATTTAATGTTAAGTCCTTGGAGAGTTATGTTAAAGAATGAGACCTTTGAGTGCAGGTTCATTGTATTTTGAAATTGGAGTCGCAGGTAGATAAGATAACGAAGAAGGTGTTTGATATACTTGTCGTTGTTGGTCAGTACATTGAATATAGGAGTTGGGAGGTCATGTTGTGGCTGTACTGGACATTGGTTAGGCCACTATTGAATATTTCGTGCAATTCCGGTCTATCCCATATTGGAAAGATGCATGGAACCTGAAAGGATTCAGAAACGATTTACAAAGATATTGCCAGGGTTGGAGGTTTTGAGATTTCCACTGAAATCTCCACTCATTTTCCTGAAGCCCATGGAATAAAGGCCCAGTTGCCCAAACCCTACTCCCACAGCTGGGAATTTGTGTTGCAGACGTTTCGTCCCATGTCGACCTGGACCCAATATACCAGTTCCAGCACCGGACAGCTGGAACTGACGACCGGACCTGGCAGATACAAATCACTATAAATGCCGGAGGAAACATCACAGAAGCGCTTCACAGGAGTCCCCCAAGCACTGAGGATGTCACCTAGACAGGGGACGAAACGTCTGCAACACAAATTCCCAGGTCGGCGAACAGAACCACTACAATGAGCACCCGAGCTACAGATCTTCTTCCAAACTTTGATCTATTCCCACAATACGCCTGTCATCCCAGAGATCAGTCTGGTCATCCTTCACTGCTCTACCTCAATATCATGTCTGTCCTTTATTAGGTAAGGAGACCAAAACTGCACAGAATACTACACAATGTTTGTGACGGGGGTCTCGCCAAGGCCCTGTACAGCTGCAGTAAATGACCCTTCCTCCTGTATACAAATCCCCCTAAAATAAACGTCAACACACCATTTACCTTCCTAACTGCTTTATGCTCCTATAATATTGCTTTCAGTGACTGGTGTGCAGGGAGATCCAGATTATTTTCAATGTTACAGCGACCCACTGATAAGCTTGCCAATGTCATTTCCAGTATTGACGTCTGCATTCAGAACTCACTGCCCTACATGGACTCGGAGGGCCACGCAGAAATAAACAAAAATGCAGATTAAGTTCATTAAGAGATCAACATTTTTCAACCAATCTCTTTTCAAATAGTAGGCTCCCATTCTATTGTTCCCATCAAAGTACACAACATCTCATTTCTCCCATTGCTCTCTATCAGACACGTATTTGCCGAGACACTCAAATTGTCTCAATCTCCTTGGAGCTTTCTTACATTATCCTTACTCATTCACAAGCTGACATCGTTTTGTGCTGTCAGCAGACTTGGAAATTATGCATTTGAGCCCCTCAACCAAAGATGCGATGTTTATTAGGAATAGCTGGGGCCCAAGCCTTGGTCCTAGCTATATCCTCCAGGCTTTCCATTTTAAATAACATTGTTTTGTTACTCACCCATTCTAAAGTCATGACTATATATTAGCTCCAGTCCCATAGATTTTGAATTTGCACAATAAGCTTGTAACTTTATCAAAAATCCTTCTGAGATTCCAATCGTATTGCATTGATAACTTCTCCATAATTTTGCTAAAAGCTACTTTCTCAAATACGATTCCCATTTGATAAATCTCTGTCGACTTTGTCTATGCCCATCACTTGCAGTCCAATACTTTCTCCAGAGTGTTTATTTGCTGTTTCATTCTATTCTCTTTTTTTCTCACCAGACTAAAGTTCTCTAGCATTGCTGGGAGTTTTCTTTTTTGTTTTGTTTTCTTCTGTAAAGACATAACTGAAGTATTTGCTATTTCCCTGTAATCAATTATCTGGTATTAGACTGTAAGAAAGCTGCACCTTTTTTCTCTTAACTTTGCCATTAACATATTTCCAGAAGGTATTACAAGTTCACTCTTATAATCTTTGTTAAAGTATTCTTCAGAATCACAACAATTCCTATTTTCAGCTACTCAGCGATTGGTCTTCTACAGCCATAAAATTACAGAAGCACAGACCCTGTAACATGAGAAGTTCAGCACGGTCTACATTCGGCCCACTCTCCGACAGAAGACCCGTAGCCATGAATCTTATGGCATTTCAAGTGCACATCCATATATTTTCGAATGGTTTTGAGGTTACCATGACAACACCGCTCTCAAGAAGTGCACTCCAGACCCTAATACCTCTGGGTGAGAAGCAATCCTCATATCCTCACTAAACCTCAATCCCTTCACTTTAAACGTGTGGTCCTTTGACTAAAAAGGAACAGCTGCTGTCTATCCACCGTGTCCATGTGCCTTGTAATCCCATCCTTCTGAATCACGGCCCCCTCAGCCTTCTCTCCTCAAACTATACAACACGAGCTTATTCAGCCTCTCCCCATAGCCGATATGCTCCATCACACGGAACATCCTGGTGAATATCTTCTGCACCCCCTCCAGTGCAATCACATCCTTCCTGTAATGTGGTTCCCAGAACAATACACAGCATTCCATCTTGGACTCACCAAAGTTCCACATAGCTCTTAGAACCTATGCCTCGATGAATAAAGGCTATGTTTACGATCCCCTATGCTTTCCCAAATTGTTATTAACCTGTCTAGTCCAATCCAGGTGTGGAGAAGCACCCTCCGAGCTTCCCAGCGTGCTGCCAGTCATTGAGTATTCCGCTATCTGGTTCCTTCTTCCAACGTGCATCAACTCGGAGCTATCAGGGTTACATTCCATCTGTCATTTATCCACCCATCTGTCCATTTCATCTGTATCTTACTGTAACATAAGACCATCCTCCGCACTGCCATCCACCCGGCCAATCTTTGTATCAAACACAAACTTACTTATCACCCCACTTCACCCCTCGACCATATTCGCAGCTGCATCATTTATGAATACCACGAACAGTAAGGTTAAAAAATCACACAACATCAGGTTATAGTTCAACAGGTTTATTCGGAAACACTAGCTTTCGAAGTGCTGCTTCTTCAACAGGTGGTCGTGCGCTTTGGTGAAGCAGCGGCCACCGAAAAAAATCTGTTAGACTATAACCTGGTGTTATACGATTTTTAATTTTGTCCACCCCAGTCCAACACCAGCACCTCCGAATCATAAATGATAAAGGACACAACATTGCTCCCCGTGGTGCACTATTGGACACTGGCCTCCAGTCACACAAACAGCCTTCGAACACCACCCTCTGTCTCCTACCACTAAAGTTGATTTGGATACAACTTGGCAAGTCACTAATGAGTCCTACCTGTTCCCTGGTTATTCTGTTCCGCTTGACACACTGGTAGATTATCTGGAGATTCTCCCTCATCTTGACTGCCAGCATGTTTCCATGCCCTTGTGTTAGTCAGTCCCCTCCAAGTGAAGGGTTTCCTCGTTATTGCAGTCTTAAATGGCCTGTCCCAGATACTGCCATTATTTGCCTTGAATGTGAATTACGTAGCCAGGGAATCATTCTGTTAACTTCCAACTTGTCATATGCTTTGTGAATTTTCTAAATTTCACTCTGACCCAACTCTCATTCTTTGAATCTCTCGAGAACAGAGGCCAAGTTTCCTCATCAGGCAATTTCGCTATCTGAGGGATTCATCTCTACAATATCCATTGCACTTCCTCTGTGGTCAGTATTTTCTTTCTGAGATTCGTTCACCGAAAATGTACACCATATTCCAGGTGCAGTCTCACCAACACGCTGTGAAACTGCTTCAACATGTGTTAACGTCAATGTCCTGACTGTCTAAAATGAAGGCAAACCAAACATTAACTTTCCACTTACATATATTCCTCCACATACCTTTCATATTCTTTGTATTTACGAACTGACTGTTTGAGTTCTGATAGAAACCTTTCCGAAAATCCAATATATGCCACTTCTACTGGACCCCCGTTATCTATGCTGTAAGAAACAACTTCAAACAATTCCGAGTTTATCAACTATGATTTATCTAACAGAAATGCATGATGATTCTCTCCATTGTTGCTGCTAATTTCTAAATATCAAAAATCTCATCCTGTGTAATAGATTCAAACAGTTTCCCAACAGATGTCAAGTTAATTGGTCTGCATTTCTCGACACGATGTCTTCTTCCCTTTGTAGCTGTTTGGATCCCTTCCATTCGTCTATAGTGCTTGGATCACGTTTACTAACTAGTATTTATCTACAATGGCTTCCGGTCTCTGCAGAATGTACAGGAAAATAAAACACAGTCATCGACAGTGCAGTTGAGACTACTATTGGTGATTTATTTCTGACATTTTGATAGAACGTATATGTGTTTTGTCAGACTTAGCAAAGGTCATTCCAGCTACATTATAACGTGCTACCTTGTTACTGATATGAATTGAATTGATGTATTCAGCTCCAGAAATCCGATATGATCACTTGGTATTACTGGGTGGTTTTATGGAACATCCTCTATGAAGACAGATTGGTTATTTTCTTGGCCATTTCCCTGTTCTCCACGACCTCTACTCTCCCGATTACAAATTTCCACATTTGATCTTGCATTTATTTTGTTTCCTTTGAAATATAGATCGCAGATTAATGCAGTCTTTGTGTTCCTGTTTGTTAGCATTCACGCTCTCTTTTCGATTTCCTTACCAGTTTCATGGCCTTCCTTTTCTGGACCGTTAATTTCTGAGAAATCTTATGTTTCCACAAAGCCTGGAAATCTTCTGAAGTCATTTCCTATGATGAATATATTTTCTAATTTGTTATGTTAACCATCACTGAGTCACTTTCCCACTCTTCGGTGTTTGTAGCTGAAATAAACAGACGTATATTTCAAACTTTGCAGTATTTCTAAAAACTCCTGGTCCTGGCCAGATATATTCAGGAACACTGCAGAAGGATAGAGAAGAAATTGCTGGAGCCCTGGTTGGTTCCATTCCATCATTGCTGACCAACGAGTGAGGTCCCTGTCGACTGGAGGGGAGTGAATGCTGTGCCCTTATTCAAGAAAGGCTACAAAGATAAACCTGGGAACTAAAGAGCAGTTAATCTAAAATTTCATTTGGTAAGTTACTTCAGAAGATTCGGAGCAATTGGATATATATGCATTTGAAAAGGCAGGGTGACATTCGGAGTAAGATTAGAATGGTGCTGCAAAAGCACAGCAGGTCAGGCTGTATCCGAGGAGCAGGAAAATTGATGTTTCGGGCAAAAGCCAGACATCAAAGTCAGCACGTCTTTGCGCAAGGGAAATCATGACTCACAAACTTATTGGCGTTCCTTGATGAAGAGACCAGCAACATTGAGGAGGGCAACGTGGTATATGCAGTCCATATGGATTCTCGTAAGGCATTCAGTAAGGTATGCTGCTCTGGAAGGTTAGAACACATGGAAATGAGGGGGAGCTGGCAAATTAGGTACAAAATTGACCTGATGTTAGGAGGCAGAGCGTAATACTGGAAGAATGCTGGTCAGACTGGAGGCCTGTGACGGGTGGAATGCCTCAGCGGTTCGTGCATGGGACCACTATATATTACATACATAAAGATGAGAATGTACAGGCATGATCTGTAAGTTTGAAGACGACACTAAAATAGGCAGCATCATTGAGAGTGAGAAAGGTTATTATAAATTTCAGAAATTACAGCAATACCATGATCAGCTGGGGAAGTGGGCTGAGAATAACAAATGGATTTTGATATAGATCAGTGTAATTTCTTGCATTTTAGACAGTCAAATCAAGGTTGGAGTTTTATGGTGAATGGTTGGGTCCTAAGCAATGTGGTGGAACAGGAGGATCTTGGAATTCAGGTGCAGGGTTCTTTGCAAGTTGATTAAGAGGTAGACAGGACAGTGAAGAAAGCTTTTGGCACACTGGCCTTCATTAGTGTATATTGATGAGTATCGCAATTATGGAGATATGTTGCCGTTATACAGGATGCTGATGAGGCCATACTGGTAGCATTATGTTTAGTTTTGTTCATTTTGCTATAGGAAGGATCATATTAAACTGGAAAGAGTGCTGAAGAAATTTACAAGAATGTTGATGTCTCAATGGCCTGAGTGAAAGGGAGAGATTAGACAAGCTCCGACTTTTAACTTTACACTATAAGATTGAGGGGATCTGATGGAAATGTATAAGGTCATGACAGGCATGGACAGAGTGAATGCACTCAGTCTTGTTTCCCAGGGTTGGGCATTCACAGACTATAGGGCATTGGTTTAAGTTCAGAGGAGAAAGAATTCAAGGGAACCTGAGGCAGAACCGTGTTACACAGGTGTTGGTACGCATATGGAATGAGGTGCCAGTGGAAGTGGTTGAGGCGGGTACATTAACAACATTTAAAATGCATTTGGTCAAATACGCGTACAGGAAATGATTAAAAGGATACGGGGCAATGGGAGGGAAATGGGAATAGCATGGATGGACGTTTTGGTCGGAAGGGTTTAGCTTGGGATAAAGCTCCTGTCTCCGTACTGTCGACTCTATGGCTCGAACAACCATTGTTTTTTTTTATTGAATGTTATTTTATACTTTCCCAATTCACTGAAGCTATTTTGACCCTCGAGCTACAAGATTTCCATGACGTTCAACCAAAAATGTTGAATCATTCTATATTGTATGCAGACACCGTGTAAAATCCACCTTATTAATCTCATTATTCCTTGAAAGTTGCTTCAGAGCAAGGTCATTAATTCGTACGTCTGATCACACAACAACAAATTCGAAATAACCTGCTCTCTAGTTTGCATCACAACACACTCTTCAATCCACTTCATATACACTTATGGAACTTATTTTTCACAGCATGAACAGTCACTTAGTCAATGCACTTTAGATGCAAAATGAGACAATCCAATAAGACTGCAGTATTCACAATACTTGCATATCTAATTTCCAGAGCACATGATGCTCAGACTTTCTGCAACCATTTTGGTTTCGATATATGACACACAAATATTTGCTTCTCCTTGCTATTTGTAAGCTCGAACTAAACCGATTCTGTGGAAGCTGAGGGAAAGGTCTGTGTCATTATTAGTGATAGACTTGGGCAAGACATTCGGGAGGCTCACCTCGACTCTGACATGATCTGAAGAACTGTCCATCAATACAGGACAAGCATCAATATCCTCCCGGCTCTGTCAGGATAAAGGTCACCATATTCTCTCTGCTCCCTCACACTCACTGTATATCTGCCATAGCACCTACTCTCAGACAATCCTCACGCTCTATCTCCATATACAGCTCACGCACTACCACTGTCACTATTGAAATCAGTATCCTCCCACACTTTCTTTGTCACCGACGCAATACCCCACACTCGCACAAAACAATAATACTATGTGAATGCAAAACTGTCGACTGACTAATTCCAGACACCTCACCATTCCCCCGAGCCCCACTTCCACCAGGACTAACAGCAGGATCACCCACTCCTGCCCTCACTCCTATTCTCCCTTTCCAAGAGAAACAGCCTGGAATAGGACAAAAAGGGCCAAGCAGGTTGGTAGAGTGCCCAATCTCCATTCCGGCAACCGCCTACCCCCACCATGTGGGGAGGACGCTAGTAGAAGATGGAGCGGACTGGGACGCCTCACATGGAGTTTCTGAAACGTCCATGTCCCACTGACCGAGTAAGGAACAGTGCTAATTAAAAGACAGTTCTCACTTTAAGTCCAGTGGTATTTCCAAAGACAGTCCTTTCACTCCCCCAAAAAAACGCAGATACCTCACCGCACAGAGATGCAGACGCATAAATACACAGAATTATTGGTAAACACTTCAATATAAGAACAAACACAATATATACAAGGGGACATGCATACACACAATTAGAAACACACAGCGACATATAGAGTCACACACAAGTAAACACAAATACAGATACAAACACACAGGCTGATACAAAGAAAGACAGACATAGACAAACAAATACACGGATCACAAGCAGATGGACGCGCACACACACAGACACTAGTGCCAAAAAGACAGAACAGATATGCTTTTGCTTTATAAGGGGATCAAGGATTCTCGGGGAAGGCAGGAGAATGATGTTGAGGAACATATTAGAAATTATCAAACGGCATATCAGGCTCGGTGGACCGAATAACATCATTCTGTTTCTTTTTTTCATGCTTGTGTGGTGTTATGCTATGAGGAGAAAGTGAGGTCTGCAGATGCTGGAGATCAGAGCTGAAAATGTGTTGCTGGAACAGCGCAGCAGGTCAGGCAGCATCCAGGGAACAGGAGAATCGACGTTTCGGGCATAAGCCCTTCTTCAGGAATGAGGAAAGTGTGTCCAGCAGGCCAAGATAAAAGGTACGGAGGAGGGACTTGGGGGAGGGGCGTTGGAAATGCGATAGGTGGAAAGAGGGCAAGGTGAGGGTGATAGGTCAGAGTGGGGTGGGGGCGGAGAGGTCAGGAAGAAGATTGCAGGTTAGGAAGGCTAACATTCCCCTACATTAACCCCTTCACCTAACACTAACATTAACCAATTCACCTAAACTGCACATTTTTGGACTGTGGGAGGGAACCCACGCAGACACAGGGAGAATGTGAAAACTGACAGTTCAAAAATTAATCTACCTCCTCTTTAAATATTTTCAGTGATCTAGCTCCCCTAGCTCTCTAGCCCAGATAATTCCAGACATTGCTTACATAGAACATAGAACATAGAAGAATACAGCGCAGTACAGGCCCTTCGGCCCTCGATGTTGCGCCGATCCAAGCCCACATTACCTACACTAGCCCACTATCCTCCTTTGGCTATCCAATGCCCGCTTAAATGCCCATAATGAGGGAGAGTCCACCACTGCTACAGGCAGGGCATTCCATGAACTCACGACTCGCTGAGTAAAGAACCTACCCCTAACATCTGTCCTGTACCTACACAACCTTAATTTAAAGCTATTATCCTCTGTGAGAAGAAAACAATCCCCATATATGCACCGTCACCTATTGATATGAACAAGAGTTGAACATAGGGGCTCAGGGAAAAGTGAATGGCCTCGATATAAAGGCAATATTTGACTGAGGGTGTCATCGGGACAACCTATATATTTGAGCTGAATGGGAATTAGGTGTAACCTCCCGACTCGTTGGGGTCTTTCAGAGTACAAAGAAAGATGCTTGTGATCAATGGTCGACAGTCTTCTCAGTCCCCGGACATTTCTTGAGGAGATCCTTAGGTTAGTTCCTTAGCACAAACACCTTCAGCTGTTTCATCAATGTCTTTCGCCATCACAAGATCAGAAATTGGGAGGGTTACTGAAGATCACACAATGTTCAGAACAATGTGCCCCCCACCCCCTCAGCTCCTGAACCAATCTGTGTCCATGTGCAGCAAAACCTGGACAAAATTCAGTCATGTGCTGTTAAAGTGCCTGTGGCATTCATACAACAGCACGGACAGATACTGTATATTTCCACAGTTAAAAGAGAAGCTCATTCAGCATCTCAAGCTTGTTACGCACTGATATTTGGAAGCTATTCAGCCCATCGAAATTACTGATCAAGAAGAGGGACAACACATTCAATTCTCCTGCCTGTTCCAAGGAAGAGGTTGGGTCTGGTCAGCGCATCGAGCTGTTAAATAGGAGCAGGCAGAGCCCAATCAGGCGCTTGAACCTATTCCATGTAACCAAGAGGAGACCATTCAGACCCTTGAGTCACGTATACAGGAACAGGAGGGTATCCTTGATGCTCCAACCTGACAAATCAATGGAGCAAAGACGTCACTCATAGAGGGATCCCCGATGTTCCTTGTAGCTCCATTACCTGTGCAACACATGACAGTTTAACGCGGTTTGCTGACAGTGAGGAAGGAAGCCATATGCTTCATCCCAAGTGTCAAGGAGACTCCTTCCATCTCTAAGAAGTCAGAAACATATTTTCCATGGACGTCAGAAGCTGGTGGGAATAGTTAACTGTTTTAGAATGAAGGTATTGTGGCTGCTGTAATGTTTGTGGATAACATGACACTCAGTGCAGAATCATATAGCAAATACACTGTATTAATGTGCGGACAGTTTATTCAAAGAATGACCCTCTGTCTCTCTCAATCGACACGTAGAGTCAAGGTCGGGTGAGGGGAATGTCCTTAGAGACTCTTAAACTATTGCGAATCATGTAACCCGAGTGAAAAAATAACAAGCCATGGAAACTATCACCGTATTAGTGTTTGTTGAGAACATGATGGGTGACTATCCACCCCCCTAAAGTTTCAATGCTATCACCTCTTATTATCTCACAGCACTACGGATTATTTTTTCACTCCTCATGGTACCACCATCCCAGGGATTAGTCTGGTGGAACCCCATTGCCCTCTCTCTGTGGTAAGGTGATCATTCCTTATAAAGAAGAAAACATCTGCCCAACATACCCGAAATAATGCCTCCGCAACACTCTCAGGGTTGATCACAATAACTCTTTTGCCTCACTTCGACATCTCCGTTTCTTTCCTGTGAATTCAGAAGGTTTTCCTTATCGCTTCACTCAAATGATGTGGAATTAACAAGCTCCATAATCTGTATAAAAGGGGTAGCACGGTGGCTCAGTTGTTCGCACTACTGCCTCACAGCGCCAGGGCTCCGGGTTCGATTCGCACCTCGGGCGAGTGTCTGTGTAGAGTTTGCACATTCTCCCTATGTCTGCGCAGGTTTCCTCCGGGTACTCTGGTTTCTTCCCACAGTCTGAAGATATGAAGGTCAGGTGAATTGGCCATACTAAATCGAACATAGTGTTCGACGCATTCGGCAGGGATAAACATAGGCTAGAGGAATGGGCCTGGGTGGGTAACTATTCGGAGGGTTGATGTGGACTTGCTGGCTGAAGGGCCTGTTTCCATACTGTAGGGTATCTAATTTGAAGTGTACAAGATCATGAGAGGCATGGTTTTAGTGAAAGGACAGTCTTTTTTTCCCAGAGTTGGGGAATCGAGGACTGGAGGGCATCAGTTTAAGGTTAGAGGAGAACAGAACAAAAGGAAACAAGAGTGGCAGCTTTTTTGCACAATTTGATGCATTTACATTAACATTTAAAAGGCACTTGAACAAGTGTATGGGTGGGAAAGGTTCAGAACAATATGGGCCAAGTGCAAGGAAATGGTGTTAGTGTGGATGGACATTTGAGTCAGCATGGACCAGTTTGGGCCAAAGGGTCTGTCTTCATGCTGTAGGACTAAATGAGTCTACAAGCAAAATATCATCTGATCCAAATGTTAATTTTTCCTTCTGCCACGTGTGTGTGTGTGTGTGTGTGTGTGTGTGTGTGTGTGTGTGTGTGTGTGTGTGTGTATGTGTTCCACAATATTTACCAAAGGGAAATGTCAATATATATTTTTGCAATATCCTCTCATCATTCTTCTTTCCATCATAGTTTGAGTAATTGTGTTTTTCATCGTAAACGCCTTGTTTTAGCAGATTAAAGAAATTTGCCTGACCCTTTCCTAACACTGAGCCTGACACACTCTGAGAATGATATGTTTGGCCATATCAACAACTTAGTTATATTTTAAATTTTGTGGCCAATGGAGGAATGGGACTAGAAAAGGGAAAAGTGATCGAAAAACACAGGAAATTATATACTCAGTGAGCCTAACGTCTGACGAGGGCAGCTTGTTGGAGGGAATTCTGAAGGATAGGACTTAACATGCATTTAGAAAGGCAAGGACTTATTACGTAAAGTCAACATGGCTTTTCGCTATGGAAATCATGTCTCATTAACGTGATTGAGTATTTCGACGAGGTGAAAAAGAAGATTGACGAAGGCACTGTGGTATCATCTGTTTACACAGACTGCAGCAAGGCGTTTAATGAGTTTCCTCATCATAGCCAGATTACTAAGGTTAGATCACATGCAATCCAGGGAAAGCTAACCAATTGGATAAAAAATTGGATTGAAGGTAACGGATTGTTTTTCAGACTGGAAACCTGTGGCCAGCAGTGTGTTGAAAGAATCAGTGTTGAGCTCATTACTTTTCATCATGTATATCAACGACTTGGACGTGAATATTGGAGGCAAGGTTAGTAAGTTTACATATAACATGAACAAAGTGGTGCAGTGGACAGTGAAGAAGATCATCTCAGAATATAACGGCACCGTTGGCCATGAAAGGGCCAAGGACTGACAGATGGAGTTTAATTTAGATATTTGTGGGGTTTTGCATTTTGGTAAGTTAAAGTAGTGTCGTGCCCTGTGAAATGTTGCCGAACAAAGAGACATGCAGGTGCAGGTTCTGGAAATGTCACTTTGCAATGATCATTTGCAATGTTACAGCTCCCCACTTGGAGGGTCTATGTACACTGGTCAGCGTGCCAATTCCATTCCCAGTATTGCCTTTTGGGTTCAGACCTCACTGCGCTGCAGGGAACTTGGAGGGATGCGCAGAAGGAAACAACAAAAAGGTGCATGCGTCCCTTTGTAGATCAACATGTTCCAAACAATCCCTTTTCAAACGATATGCTTCCAGTCTATTGTTCCCAACGAAGGGCAAACCGTCACCTCTACACACCTTGCTCTCCATCTGCAAAATATTTGCCCATTCACTCCACTTGTCTTAGTCACCTTGAAGCTTTTTACAACCTCTTCACCCACTCACAATCCAACATCCTTTAGTTCTGTCAGCAGGTTAGGATATATTGTATTTGATTCCAGCAACCAAATGTTTAATGGCTATTGTGAACAGCTGGGGCCTGAGCACCGATCACTATGATGTCTAAGCAACCGTCCACTTTTAATTCTTTAAAAAAAATCGTGAATCTGGGTGTGACTGGCTGGGCCAGCATTTATTGCCTGTCCCTGGTTGCCTCTTGAGAGGTTGGTGGTGAGCTGCCTTGTTGAACCGCTGCAGTCCACTGTGGATTCAGTGATGGTAATAGCATTGAACGCCAAGAAGCAGTGGTTAGATTGTATTTTAGTGGAGATGGTCACGGTCTGGCATTTGTGTGGCCTGAATATTACTTGCCACTTGTCAGCCTGGATACTGTCCAGATCTTGTCGCATTTGGACATGGATTGCTTCTGTATCTGAGGAGCCACAAATGTTGCTGAGCATTGTGCAATCATTGGCCAACATCCCACTTCTGACCCTAAAATGGAGGGAAGGTCATTGGTGAAGCAGCCTCAAAGATGTTTGGGCTTAGACCACTGCCCGAGGGACTCTTACAGACTTGTCCTGGAGCTGAGTTGACTGACCTTTATCAACCATGACCATCTTCCTAAGTGTCAGGTATGGTTCTAACCAGCGGGGAGTTTGCCCGGATACCCATTGATTCCAGTTTTGTTCAGGCCCCTTGATACCACACTTGGTCGAAGGCAGCCTTATTTTAAAGGGTTGTCACTCTCACCACACCTCTGGAATTCAGCTCTTTTGTCCATGTTTGAACTAAGGTAATGATGTCAGGAGCTGAGTGGCCCTGGTGGAGCCAAAACTGAGCGTCATTGACCAGGTTATTGCTGAGCAGGTGCTGCTTGAAAGCACTGACACCTTCCACCACTTTACTGATGGGTTGGTAATTGGCCGGATTGGATTTGTTCTGCTTTTTATGTATAGGAGATACTTGAGTAATTTTCCACATAATCGGGAAATGTCATTGTTGTCACGATATTGGAACAGCTTAGTTAGGGCAGTGACAAGTTCTGGAGCACAAATTGTCAGTACTATTGCCAGAATGTTGTCAGGGTATGTACCCTTTGTAGTATCCAATGTCTCCAACTGAATCTGGATATCACATGGACTGAATCAAATTGGCTGATGACTGGTAGCTGAATTGCTGAGGACAACTGGAGGAGGCCGAGATGGATCATATACTCAGCACTTCTGACTGAAGATTGTTGCGAATGCATCAGCCTTATCTTATACACTGAAGTGCTGGGCTCTTCCATCATTAAGGATGGGGATATTTCTGGATACATCTCCTCCAATGACTTGTCTAATTGTCCACAACTATTCTCAACTCGAAGTGGAAGGACAGCAGAGATCTGAACCATTGCTTGTGGGATCACTAAGCTCTGTTTATCACTTACTGCTTATGCTGTTTAGCACACGTTTTCCTGGTTGGTGGCTTCACCTGGCTGGCACCTCATTTTCAGTTATGCTTGGTGCTGATCCTGCCCTCCTGCACACTCCATTGATCCAAGGTTGATCCTCTGGCTTGATGGTAATTGTTGTGAAGGCAATATGCCAGGTCATGAGGTCGTGCTGGAGTACAATTCTGCTGCTATTGCTGACCCACAGCAGCTTATAGAAACCCAGACCTGAGCTGCTAGATCTGCTTGAAGTCTGTCCCATTTAGAACGGTGATAGTACCACCCAAAATGATGGAGGTTATTCTCAATGAGAAGGTGGGACTTTGTCTCCACAATGACTATGCGTGGTCACTCTTACCGATACTGTCATGGACAGATACTTCTGAAAATGACAGATTAGTAAGGCTGTGGTCAAGTATGTATTTTCCTCATGTTGGTTCCTTCACCACCTGCCGTAGACCCAGTTGAGCAGTTATATATTTTAGTACCCGACAAACTCAATCCGTAATGCTGCTGCAGAGCTACTCTTGGTGGTGGACATTGAAATCCCCCACACAGAGTACATTTTGCGCCCTTGCCACCCTCAATGCTTCCTGCAAGTGTTGTTCAGCATGGAGGAGTACTGATTCATCAATTGAGAGAGGCTGGTACATGGTAATCAGCAGGAGATTTCCTTTCCCATGTGTAAACTAACGCCATGAGACTTCATGGGATATAGAGTCACTGTTGAGGACTCACAGAGCAATTCCCTTCCAACTGTATCCCACTGTGCCGCCACTTCTGCTGTGGCTGTCCTGCTGGTGAGTTAGGAGATATCTGGGGAAGTTGATGCGGTGTCTGGGACATGGTCATACTCACAGAATCGTACCTTTCATATAATATCAGGCTGTTGCTTGACGAGTTTGTTTATTTATATTTACTGTTTCCTGCCAGCTGTCCAATTCTAGAAACATGGCCATAGTTTCACCCTAATCCACTAAGATTTAGTTTTTTGTAAATTGGGCTTGGAGCTTTACGAATGTTTTTTCTAAAAATGCAAATGTTTTACATCAATTGCTTCTGTTTCATTTGTCTCCCAGTCTGCTTCTCAAACATAATTTCCATTTCATAAATCTATATTAGTGTTGTCTTTGACCATTACTTTCACTCCCAACATTTCCTTCAAAACCATGTACTTACTATGTTCTATGTTCCATGTACTATATCATTTTCCACACCAGACTTCGTTTTCCTAGTATTAATAGAAAGTTCTGTGAAGACAGAGCTGAGGTAGTGTCTTCATAGTTCTGCCATTTCCCTGTTTCCCATTCTCCATTCTCTGGATTCAGATTGTAAGGAAGCTGCAATTGTTTTCTCATACTTCTCACATTAGCATAATTTGACAAACTATTACAGTTCACTCTTATAACTCTTGTGAATATACTCTTCAAAAATCCATCAATTCCTGCCTTACGCTGTTCAATGACTGTCCTTGCACAGGCATACACTCACAGGAGTATATATTCTGTAATGTCAGAAATACAGCACGATCTACAGTAATCCCACTTTCCTACACCAGGCCCATAGCCTGGAATATTATGACACTTCCAATTGCTCGTCCAAGTACTTTTTAATGGCAGTGAGGATGCCCGTGATAACTCTCCTCTCAGGAATTAAATTCCGAACCCCATCACCTTCTGGGTGAAAGAAAACTATCTTTAAATCCTCACTAAACCTCAAACCCTTCACTTTTAAAGTGGGCTCCCTTGTTCTTGGCCGTCTGACTAAAAGGAACAGCTGCTGTCTATCCACCTTCTCCATGCCCCTCATCATCCTGTCCTTCTGAATCACATCCCCCTCAGCCTCCTCTGCTCCAAACTAAACAACCCGAGCTTATCCAGCCTCTCTCCATAGCCGATATCTTCAATCCCAGGGAACATCCTGGTGAATCTCCTCAGCACACCCTCTAGTACCATCACGTCCTTACTGTAATGTGGCTCCCAGAATTACACACAGCACTCCGTATTGGCCTCACCAAAGCCGTGTACAACTCTTATAATCTACGCCCCGATTAATAATTGCTGCACCCAAGGTCCACTTCTTAACTAACGTATTACCCTGTCCAGTCACATTCAGGTACGTGTGGAGAAGCACCCTCTGAGCTTCTTAGCGTGCTGCCATTCATTGAGTCCTCCCCGCCTGGTTTCTTCTTCCAAAGTGTATCACATCATATTTATTAGGTTTACTTTCTATCTGACATTGTTCTGCCCATCTGACCAATCTATGTGTATCTTTCTGTAACGTAAGACCTTTCTCTTCACTACCAACCAACCAGGCAAACACAAACTTACTTATCACAATCCCCACCTCTTCACCCATTCCCCTCCGTTCACATCTGCACCATTTATGAATACCACAAATAATAAGGGACACAGCACTAATCCCTGTGGTACACCAGGGACACTGGTCTCCAGTCACACATACAGCCTTCTCCCACCACCCTCTGACTTCTGCCACTGAGACAATTTTAGTTGTAATTTGTCAAGTTATCCTTGATTCCATGGGATTTTACTTTATTTTTCAGTTTCCCATGTGAAGCGTTGTTAAAAGCCTTGCTGCAAACTTAATTAAGCGACCTCCTCAAACTAATTCACATTCGGTAGGTGTGAATTAATGAGCCACATTCCCTCTGATAAAGTTATGATGATTATTCTGCTCACTCTCTCAGCGGAGCAGGTAATGGCTGTTTGACAGTGGCTGCTTGAAGGCTCGGTGACGTTTGTTTAACAGTTTAAATTTGCAAGTTTATTTTTTTTTTAATGTGCGGAGCGGACCCGGAAGCTGGTGTAGCGCAAGCTTACCTGGGTAAGTTTTTTGCTTGTTCTATTATTTAGACCTAATTTTTTTTAAAAGGTTACTTTTAGAGGGATGGCAGAGAAGGCAGTGCAATGTTCCTCTTGCAACATGTTTGAGGTGAGGGATGCCATCGTCGTCCGTGCTGATTATATTTGCAGGAAGTGCACCCATCTCCAGCTCCTGCAAGACCGTGTTAGGGAACTGGAGCTGGAGTTGGATGAAATTAGGATCACTCGGGCGGCAGAGGGGGTCATAGAACGGAGCTTTAGGGAAGTAGTAACTCCAAAGATTGCAGACAGATGGCTGACAGTGAGGGGGACTGGGAGGAAGCAGCCTTTGCAGGGACCCCCTGCGGCCGTTCCCCTCAAGAACAAGTATACCGTTTTGGATACTTGTGGGGGTGGGACGACTTATCAGGGGTAAGCAATGGGGTTCAGGCCTCTGGCACGGAGCCTGTCTCCGTTGCTCAGAAGGGAAGGGTGGAGACGAGCAGAGCAATAGTAATTGGGGACTCGATAGTTCGGGGCACAGATAGGCGGTTTTGTGGGGGCGAGAGAGACTCACGTTTGGTATGTTGCCTCCCAGGTGCAAGGGTACGTGATGTCTCTGATCGTGTTTTCCGGGTCATTAAGGGGGAGGGGAAGCAGCTCTAATTCGTGGTCCACATTGGCACCAACGACATAGGTAGGAAGAGGGCTGAGGATGTTAGGCAGGCTTTCAGGGAGCTAGGTTGTTCTAGGTTAGAACAAACAGAGTTGTTGTCTCTGGTTTATTACCCGTGCCACGTGATAGAGAGTCGAGGAATAGGGAGAGAGAACAGTTAAATGCGTGGCTACAGGGATGGTGCAGGAGGGAGGGATTCCGGTATCTGGATAACTGGGGTTCTTTCTGGGGAAGGTGGGACCTCTGTAAACAGGATGGTCTACACCTGAACCTGAGGGGCACCAGTATCCTTGGGTGGAGGTTTGCTAGTGCTCTTGGGGGGGATTTAAACTAACTCTGCAGGGGCATGGGAACCTAGACTGTAGCTTTAGGGTGCAGGAGCTGGAGTGTAGGGAGGTTAGGAACATGGCATCAATCTCAACGGAGGGTGCCTGTAAACAGCAAAGTGGCTTGAAGTGTGTATACTTCAATGCAAGAAGTATACGAAATAAGGAAGGTGAACTTGCAGCGTGGGTTGGTACCTGGGACTTCGATGTTGTGGCTATTATGGAAACATGGGTAGAACAGGGACAGGATTGGCTGTTGCAGGTTCCAGGGTTGAAATGTTTTAGTAGGATCAGAGGTGGGGGTAAAAGAGGGGGAGGTGTGGCATTGCTTGTCAAAGATAGTATCACAGCATTGGAAAAGACGATGGATGAAGACTCGCCATCTAAGGTAGTTTGGGCTGAGGTTAGGAATAGGATAGCTGAGGTCACCCTGTTAGGATTTTTCTACAGGCGTCCTAATACTCCTAGAGACGTAGAAGGAAGGATTGCGCGAGGATAATTCAGGACAAGAGTGAAAGTAATAGGGTGGTTGTTATTGGGGACTTTAACTTTCCAGATATTGACTGGGAAAGCTATAGCTCGAGTTCGTTAGATGGGTCGGTGTTTGTCCAATGTATGCAGGAGGGTTTGCTGACACAATATGTAGACAGGCCAATAAGAGGTGAGGCCATACTGGATTTGGTTCTGGGTAACGAACCAGGCTAGGTGTTAGAATTGGAGGTAGATGAGCACTTTGGGGACAATGACCACAATTCGGTGACTTTTACTCTAGTGATGGAGAGGGATAAGTGTGCACTGCAAGGCAAGAGTTATAGCTGAGGGCAGGGAAATTATGATGCGGTGAGGCACGACTTACGATGCATGGCTTGGAAAAGTAGGCTTCAAGGCAAGGGCACAATTGATATGTGGAGCTTGTTCAAGGAGCAACTATTGAATGTCCTTGATAGGTATGTACCTGTCAGGCAGGGAGGAAAGGGTCGTGTGAGGGAGCCGTGGTTTAATAAGGAATTGGAATCCCTTGTTAAATGGAAGAGGGCGGCCGATGTAAAGATGAGGCGTGAAGTTTCAATTGGGGCGCTTGAGAGATATAAGGTAGCCAGGAAGGATTTGAAGAGAGAGCAAAGAGCAGCAAGGAGGGGACATGAAAAGTCCTTAGCTGGTAGGATTTGGGAAAACCCAAAGTCTTTCTTTCGGGGTGTCAGGAATAAAAGAATGACTAGGGTAGGAATAGGTCCAGTCAAGGATAGTAGTGGAGGTTGCGTGTGGAGGCTGAAGAGATTGGGGAGAGATTGAATGAATACTTTTCGTCAGTATTCACTCAGGAACAGGACATTGTTGCCGATGTGAACACTGAGTCACAATTAATTAGAATGGACGGCTTTGAGGTATGTAGGGAAGAGGTGTTGGAAATTCTGGAAAGGGTGAAAATAGGTAAGTCCCCTGGACCTGATGGCATTTATCCTAGGATTCTCTGGGAAGCAAGGGAGGAGATTGCAGAGCCATTAGCCTTGATTTTTATGTCCTCGTTGTCTACAAGAATAGTGCCAGAAGACTGGAGGATAGCAAATGTGGTTCCTTTGTTCAAGAGGGGGAGTAGGGATAATCTTAGTAACTATAGGCCGGTGAGTCTCACTTCCGTTGTGGGCAAATTCTTAGAGAGAATTGTAAGGGATAGGAATTATGAACATCTGGATAGGAATAATGTGATCAAGCATAGTCAGCATGGTTTTGTGAAGGGCAGGTCGTGCCTCACAAACCTTATTGAATTCTTCGAAAAGGTGACGAAGGAGGTGGACGAGGGTAAAGCGGTAGATGTGGTGTATATGGATTTTAGTAAGGCGTTTGATAAGGTTCCCCATGGAAGGCTACTGCAAAAAATACGGGGGTTTGGCATTGAGGGTGAGATGGAGGTTTGGATTAGGAATTGTCTGGCTGGAAGAAGACAGACGGTAGTAGTTGATGGTAAAGGTGCATCTTGGAGTGCAGTTACTAGCGGTGTTCCGCAAGGATCTGTTTTGGGAACATTGCTGTTGGTCATTTTTATAAATGACCCGGAGGAGGGGCTGGAAGGTTGGGTGATCAAGTTTGCGGATTATACGAAAGTCGGTGGAGTTGTTGACAGTGAGGAAGGATGTGGCAGGTTACAGCGGGATATAGATAAGCTGCAGAGCTGGGCAGAAAGGTGACAAATGGAGTTCAATGCAGGTAAGTGTGAGGTGATTCACTTTGGTAAGAGTAACAAAAAGATGGGGTACTGGGCTAATGGTCATATACTTGGTAGTGTGGATGAGCAGAGGGATCTTGGTGTCCATGTACACAGATCTTTGAAAGTTGCCACCCAGGTAAATAGTGCGGTGAAGAAGGCATATGGCATTGAGTTCTGGAGCCCTGAGGTCATGTTGCAGATGTATAAGACTCTGGTGCAGCCGCATCTGGAGTATTGCGTGCAGTTTTGGTCGCCATACTATAGGAAGGATGTGGAGGCACTGGAACGGGTGCAGAGGAGGTTTACCAGGATGTTGCCTGGTATGGTAGGAAGATCGTATGAGGAAAGGCTGAGGCACTTGGGGCAGTTTTCATTGGAGAAAAGAAGGTTTAGGGGTGACTTGATAGAGGTGTACAAGATGATTAGGGGTTTAGATAGGGTTGACCATGAGAACCTTTTTCCATGTATGGAGTCAGCTATTACGAGGGGGCATAGCTTTAAATTAGGGGGTGGTAGGTAGGTAGGACAGATGTTAGGGTAGGTTCTTTACTCAGCGAGTCGTGAGTTCATGGAATGCCCTGCCAGTAGCAGTGGTGGATTCTCCCTCTTTATGGGCATTTAAACGGGCATTGGATAGGCATATGGAGGATAGTGGGCTAGTGTAGGTTAGGTGGGCTTGGATCGGCGCAACATCGAGGGCCAAATGGCCTGTACTGCGCTGTATTCTTCTATGTTCTATGCTCTGTGTACAATGTAAATGCAGTATTCACAGTGGGGTCCCCAGACCCTCGGGGCTCCCTGAATGAAACCAGTCGCTGACATTACAATCCTGAGAACACCATCCACAGAGCCTTCACTGACTTTCTAGATGACAGCAGCAAGTCAATTCCCCACACCCATAGTGCATCCATTCAGTGTTGAAAATGCCTCGGTCTCTTCAGTTTTGCTTCCTGGCTGAGAAAGCTCTTACATCTCCACACAGTGGCACAGTAACAGTTCCTCTCTCCAAAGAAGCAGTTGACAATGGAACATTATGTTTTTCTATATCTCAGCGACTAAAAGTATTGCTGATGGAGTTGATCACCACACTAAGAGATGAGAGATAGAGGAACATAACTCACGGTAAGCAGGGACATGCCTTAATTAATATGATGTTCAGGAATATGTGAAAAGGGGAAACGCTAGAATAACTTCCCATTCTGTTTTCCTTCCGGTCCATCATCAGCAATGCATTTGCTTGCTTTTCCTCTCTCTTTCTCTTGCTGGACATCATCCACTCAACGCAAACCTCCTGCTCACCCTTCCAACCATCCCTGATATAATAATATTATTTCTCAGTTGCATTCAGTTTTGATAGGTTCACTGAACTCGAAACGTTATTTGTGTTTCTTCTGAGATTCTCCAACATTCTTTCAGACAGTGGAGAATTTTATTTCAGATCGCCAGCTGCCACAGTTCCTTGGTTATTTCACCTTTAATGTTGTTGTTTCCCGGGATGCCAGCATCACTGGCAAGGGCAGCATTTGTTGTCCATCCTAACTGCCCTTGACCACGTGGCCTATGTCAAGGCAATATGGAGGCAAACCTATTGTTGGGGATCTGAGATGACACTTAGTTCAGACAGGGCAAACATGTTAGCTTTCTTGACCAAATGTTATCAATAAAATAAGAAAAGAAATCCGAATGGTTTTTGGTTGCCATGAAATTAGGTTTCATTCCAATTTTTGTCATTGGAATTTAAATTTAGTCATTGACTGTGGTAGGATTTCAGACAATCCTTTAGAGTCATAACCTGTGCCTCTGAATTACACAGTTAGTGACATTATTACCCTGTTTAAGAGTCCCAGTTGTGAAGTAACTGTAGATACAAGAAATAGTTTGTGTTCAAACTATTTGTAACTGGAAGAGAGGTCAGAAGTGAACTGACACCATAAAATCTGTCGTTAATGAAGGGGTAGATGATGCTGAAATCAGCAACAGAACTCAGGCAGAGCTGGAGATTGGGGATATTATGAAGGTGGGCGTCAGCAGGTTTAATCACAGAGAATATGGAGACATAAAATAATTGACGGTAAATAGGAATCTCAATGTTCTGAACAGTCTTATTCCTTCTCAGATATTTATGATTAAGTAGTTTGGAAATGCATGAGAAGGAAGTGGCGTTTGTGACGGAAAGTTTACGTATTTGTTAAATATAATCAACCAGAATAGCAATAAAATTCAGCAGCATTTATGGAATTGACAGAGATAGACTTACCAGGAATACCAATAATAGCGAGGATTGGATAGTACCCAACTTGACTAATCATCAATACGGCTTCTATCCGCAAATCTAACCATGTCCAATCCTGAGAAAGGAAGTAAAGACCCCAGGATAAACTCTTACTCATTGTTGGAACATTCCAGTCTAATGTTCTCAGATTCTGATCCATTGTTGGGAGATTCATGTCTAATATTCTCAAATTCAAATCCATTGTTGGAACATTCTAATGTTCTCAGATTCTGACTCTGATTTCTCTCTCTTTCTCTGTAGCTGCTGATCCCAATCTTGTTGAGGTTGACTCCACCCCGAATACTATGGCATAGCAAATTGAAAGAAGTCCCTAATTATGGAAGACGGAAGTCCTCCAGTGACCCAATTAGGTCCAGAAAGACTGATATTAATCACAGTTACTGAACAAACAGCTCCGGTTAACTCTGATATATCGCAATAATACTTGGTGTGGGTGGGATTTTGATATCGCTGATTATTGGGCTAATGGCACATCTCCAATTGTAAACATAGAGGTGAGGGACAGAGATAATGTTTTCTCTTCACAAGCTCGATGTATCTGGATTAGTGGTGCTGGAAGGGCACAGCAGTTCGGGCAGCATCAGAGGAGCAGTAAAATCGGCGTTTCGGGCAAGTGTCCTTTGCCCAAAACGTCGATTTTCCTGCTCCTCGGATCCTGCCTGAACTGCTGTGCTCTTCCAGCACCACTATCAAGAATCTGGTTTCCAGCACCTGCAATCATTGTTTTTAACTAGCTCGATGTATCTGCTGTGTTTTGGCAGGGTAGGCACTGCTGGACTCCCGAGGCCGTCTGTGTCTGTTCACCAGGCTTGCTGCATCTTTTCGTTGTATTTATTTATGTTTAACTTTGACATTTATCTGTCCAGCATTAAACGGCTTAGGTGGGTTTCGGCATTTTTGGAGACACCTACAGAGCCATAGACGGTGCAGATGCAGTCCATTCCTTGTGTTCTTGCAGCCGCAGCCTGGTCCTGTGGTGTGATGGTCAAACACTCACAGAACCAGGAGTCTTAGTTATACCTTTCACCAGTTATTGCTGGGGTCTCAGCAGGGTTAGAAGGCAGTAAATCTCTCCCGGGTGCTACACACTCTCTCTGAGATTTCTCTCAGAATTGTCTTTTGATTTTCTTTCCTCCTGGATTGGAGAACTGCATGTGAGACTATCTGTTTCCTGCATTTGATTTTTGACTTATGTCCTTATTGGATGATACCATATTGGAGCAGTTACTGTATACTAGTTAAGTAAACTATTGTTCTGCCAAGTTTTCCAACAGAATTACATTATTGCAATTTCTTCTTCCTTTTGATGTATTTTATCGACAGTGTTCAAATAAATTGCGTTTTGCTTAATGTCGAATATTTTGACCAAGTAAATTCTACCTGAAAAACAGCACCTCACATTTATTGGCAGAATGGGCCGAGCTGGAGGAGTGAAAATCATGTCAGGAATTATATCGGATACTCAATCCACCTCACAGATCCAGCCCGGACACGTCTGAGCCCAGATGAGATACCTGCTCAGCATGAAGCACTGCGTAGACCAGGCTAGTGTCCTGCTCAGCAATCCATCCAGAATCGAACACTGTTTAGAGCTCAACAGTTCACTACTTATCTGTCCAACTGTGCACTGATCTATAATCTTGGACTAGATAATCTGTTCAGCACAGGGCGCTGTGAAGAACACACAAAGGCATTGTTCCATACACGCGGACTGGATATCTGTGCAGCATGGGAAGCTTTGCAGTGAATAGCCGGGAATTTATCTATTAATTTCGAGTCGTTACCTTCCCAGCATACTCAGCTGTGTACACCAATCACTGTATTGTTGAGTAACACTGCGTTAGATTATTGCCCTACAAGGGGAAACTTGCACCCATGCTGGAAATGACAGGATGTGCAGCTCGCCTCCATTTATTGCTCTATACCTCCATTGTGGTATGACACAAGGGGTGCTGTGGGTGTGAAACGCACTGCCAGAGAGAGATGGTAGGGAAATCAGTTTAAATACCAACAAATGGGAGGAGCTTTGTTAAATGGGAGGGGGAGATTGAGAGAGAATTTCAGAGAAGGATCTGATGGTATGTTTAAAAATTGTGAAATGAAAACATTTCAACAGCATCTTGAATGTAGGCCACTGTTTACAGGAATGATGGGTGAGCAGGATATCGGTGTAAGTTAAGATGTTGGAGTGTTTTGGAGAAGCATTTGTCCTGCAGCTTTGTAACTGGCAGTAGGGTCAGAAGAGTCTTCGACTCATTGGGCTGAATCTGACAATAATTTGTCTCAGTGCCATTTTCATTGAGTGTGACAGAAGGATTGTCTCCACCAGTCAGAGCTAGTTTTCTGGTGTTATCTTTTCGAACCCAACTCATTAACTATCCACCCGACCCCATGGTGTCCTTCTCATTCTAGGCCAGCCCGATTCTCCCACCCATCATGGCTGGTGGTACTCACCATCGTCCAGTTACCCCTGGATATTCTGTTACCACTGGCACTGGTGCCATCTTTAAAAGGCCAATGGACACACGGTTGAGATTTCTCAGTTTGGAGTTGCCCTGCATAGTTTACCTGAGCATGGCAGATAAGATGAAATTACACCACAGCTTGTCGAGAGGGGCACGGAGGTCCTGGTGAATGATCGAGTACAGAGGGAGGCCACTTCCCAGAGGGAGCCGAACCACCAGACTCACCCAGCATGGTCTGAGTCAACCCCCAGCTCAGTGCAGTATCTGCGGTCTGAAGAAATGTCCAGCAGTACAGGACAAGCACCAATAACCTTCCCCGCTCTGTCAGGATAAGGGTCACCGTATTAGATTACTAACAGCGTGGAAACAGGCCCTTTCGCCCAACAGGTCGACACCAACCCTCCAAAGAACAACCACATCCAGAACCATTCCCCTACACCTAACACGACGGGCAATTGAACATGGCCAATTCACCATGGCCAATTCACATGACATGCACATTTTTGGAGTGTGGGAGGATACCGGAGTACCCCGAGAAAACCCACACAGACACGGGGAGAATGTGCAAACTGCATACTGTCAGTCGCCTGAGTCGGGAAATGAACCTGAATCCCTAGGACTGTGAGGCAGCAGTGCTAACTGCTGTGCTACCGTGCCGCCCACTACTCTCTCTGCTCTCTCACACTCACTGTATAGCGCCTTCCCTAGAATAAGGCTCCATCACTCTCACCATTGTAATGAAGCACTTTCTCTCTCTCTGTCTCTCTCTCTCTCTCTTTCTCTCTCTCTCTCTCTCTCTCTCTCTCTCTCTCTCTCTCTCTCTCTCTCTCTCTCTCTCTCTCTCTCTTACGCAATATCCCCACATGGTTATAAAATGTTCTTATGAATGCTGTTTCTAGAATTCTCTGGATGATGCCTTTTGTACAATGTTCCAGATAATTTTCAAAATAATTTAACTTTCGCAAAATGTTCATTTCCCCAGTATATAACGCATCAGAGGATGGAGCAGAGTTTTACTTGTTTTTAAATCACTTAGGAGGGACGTACATCTTAAGGCCATTAAGCCTCTCAAATATGCTCCACTATTCAGACAAAGGGAGCACCTAAACACTTGAAGACTCACTCTCTACTTGAAGACAGGCGCCACATTGGAGTTTCGCCAGTTTCACTGGGACACTCCTGTAATCCCGAGAGGTATATAATATTTCACATAGTGCCACCAGTCACTCTGTAATGACTTCGATTGAAACTGGCTAATAACTGCTGATGAGCTGTTTACACTTGGTCTTTTATGTTTGAGAAAAGCCTTGTTCGTTTTGTCAGAGACAGTGCAAAACTTTCATCTGAATACACATTTGTTTCTCATATTGAAACTGTTTGAGCCTTCCCCTGTGAGGAACGATGTAAAATACTGTTTTAAATTCTCTGCCTGTTCCCTGAAACCAAATCTCCAAATGTCCCACATATACTTTCCTAACTTTCTTCCAACTGTCTCACACACACATCATGAACGGTTTTTATTCGCTGTGGGAAAACTCTTGTGGTTAGTTTTTTTTTCATATTTCTTGACAATTGTGGAACATTTTTCTTTGCATTTTGTTTGAGACAATCTGCTTCTGGTTCCAAAAGTAAATTCCCAAATGTAGCCGACGCCAGTGCTCGCCAATCTGAATTCTTTAGTTTGTGATTGATTAGCATCCTTCACAGCCTTTGTGCATCATGGGGAGCCATCTTCACATCTTCATATCATTTTTTTTTTACCAGAGTCAATCATTGCTGAGCATTACTAAGCAGTACCTGTTTAAATGTCTCCCTGAAGTTCACCTATGTCTATGTTCACACTCCGTATTTGACCCGATATATGACATAAATCTGCATTTGAAATGCCTAGCTGTTTTCAGTCTTTCAGGTGGAACCTACGTTTTTGGCTGAACGCATGATCAGCTGAGAGTGACTCCATTGTCCTATTTTCCCTGGCTCTGTGATTTCTGTTAGATGATGTCACATTCCAGGAGGAGGTTTCCTACATGTCAAACGAGAAATCCCCTCACTCTAATGGGCCTTCAGCTGTGATTGTCCCGTCTCCCTCAATTCTGCCCTCACTCCGTCCCCTCTTTCCCAGAACAATGATAGAACTTCCCTTGGCCTCAGTTCCTACTGCACTAGAATCTGCATTCACAGAATCATCCTCCGCCATTTCCACCATCTCCAGTAGGACAGCACCATCAAACACATCTTCCCCTCCTGTCCATTGTCAGTATTTCACAGGGACAATCCTCTCTGTGATACCCTCCACCAACCGAGCACTTCCCCACCAACCCCCCATGGCACCTTCCCAAGTAAATGCAGAACCTGCAACATTTGCCCATTCACCTCTTCCCTCTTCACTGTCCAAGGCCCTTAACACACCTTCCAGATGAAGCAGCATTTCACTTGTACTCTTTCAATCCAGTCTCCTGTCATTGCTGCTCATAATGCAGTCTCCTTTACATTAGTGAGCCAATTAGAAACTGCTTTGAGGAACATCTCCACTCTGTCTGTAGAAATGATCCTGGCCTTCTGATTGTTCCCCATTTCAATAACCTACATTGTTTTCAATATAATGACAATTCATTGAGGAGGTAATGACGGGTTGGACCAGAGAGAGTTACCTATCTGAACATACAGAAGGCCTTTGATATGGTACAGCACAGGAGGCTGCAGAGTAAGATAAGGACCCATGGTATCAGAGGCCAGGTAGTAGCTTCGATAAAAGGTTGCCTCTCTGCCAGGATGCAGAATGAGGATAAAATTGTCCCTCTCAGGACGGCAGCCGGTGACTAGCAGTGTTCCACAAGAGTCAGTGCTGGGACCACAACATTTCACTTTATAGGTTAATGATCTGAGTGGCGGGACAGAAGGCATTCTGGCTACATTTGCAGATGATGCAAAGACAGGTGGGAGGGCATTTAGTATTGAGGAGGCAGGGAGCCTGCAGAAAGATTTCGACAGTTTAGGAGAGTGGGAAAAGGAGTAGCAGATGGAATACAATGTGGGAGAGTGTGAGGTCATGCACTTTGATATGAAGAATACAGGCATGGACTATTTACTAAACGGGAAAAAAAATCAGAAATCTGAGTAACAAAGGGACTTGGGATTCCAAGCCCAGGATTCCCGAAGATAAACTTGCAGGTTGAGTCAGCAGTTCAGAAGGCAGATACAATGTTGTCATTCATCTCGAGAGGAGTAGGATATAATGTTGGGGATTCTGAGGCTGTCGAAGGCTCTGGCCAGACCACGTTTCCAGTATTTTGTGCCTCATACCTCAGGAAGCATGTATTAGACTTGGCGCGTATTGAGAGAAGGTTCACCATAAATGAAAAGCTTAACACATGAGGAACTCTGGGTTTATACTCAATGGAGATTTGAAGGATGAGGGGGGATCCAATTGAAACTTACAGAATACTGAATGACCTGGATACACACAACATTGTGAGGACGTGTGCACTGGCAGGATGGCACAGGCTTAGAGTAAAGGGAAAACCGATTAGAACGGAGATAAGATGAAATGTCTTTAGCCAAGGAGTGTTGAAATTTAGAATTCCTTGCCACAGAAGACTGTGGAAACCAGATCATTTCGCACCAATGATATAGCCAGGAAAGGGACTGAGGATCTGAAAAGTGACTGCAGAGTTAGTTTGGGAGCTGAAGAGCAGGACGAGTACAGCAGTGATCTCAGGTTTGCTGCCAGTGCCACGAGGTAGTGAGATGAGGAACAGTCAGCGAATGCAGCTTAACACGTGACTTAGAGGCTGGTGCAGGAGGGAGGGCTTGAGATACCTAGACCATCGGGAAGGTGGGACCTGTACATGAAGGACGGGTTGCACCTGAACTGGAGGGGCACAAATGTCCTGGGTGGGTCGTTTGCTCGGGCGGGTTTAAACTAGTTTGTCAGGGAGGTAGGAATCAGACCACATGTCTGAGAGGGGGTTAGTTGCAGACGGGATAGTGACAGAATATATTGAATCTATCAGGATGGTTTCTCACGCGATGCAACAAAGGGATCGGTTAAGATGTGTCTGCTTTAATGCAAGAAACATCCAAAATAAGAGTGACGAACTTAGAGCATGGATCAGTACTTGGGGCTACGATGTCGTGGCCAAAAAGGAGACGTAGATTTCACAGGGGCAGTAATGGTTGCTTGATGTTCCAGGGTTTAGAACGTTTAAAAACAGTTAAAAGCATTCCGCAGCAGCACGGTAGTATAGTAGCTAGCACTGCTGCCTCAAGGTGCCAGAGATACGTGTTCAATTCCCACCTCAGGGAACTGTCTGTGTGGAGTATGTAAATTCTCCCCGTGTCTGCATGGATTTCCTCCCATAATCCAAAAATGTGCAGATTAGGTGAATTGGCCATGCTAAATTGCCCATAGTGTAAGATGAAGGGGTAAATGTAGGGGATTGGTTTTGGGTGGGTTGCTCGTTGGAGGGTTGGTATGGACTTATTGGGTGAAAGAGCCTGTTTCCACACTGTAAATAATGTAAAAAAAACAGGGTGGGTGGGAAATGAGGAGGCGGTGTAGCATTACTAATCAGAGAGTGCGTCACAGCTACAGAAACGAAGGTTGTTGAGAAAGGTTTGTCTACTCAGTCAGTATGGGTGGAAGTTAGCAACAGCAAGGGAACAGTCACCGCATTTGGATGTTTTCTACAGACCACCTAAGAGCAGTAGAGAGATTGAAGATCTCATAGGCGGGCAGATTCTGGAAAAAATACAAAATTAGCAGGGTTATTTTTGCGGGTGATTTCAACTTTTCCAATATCGAATGGTGTGGATGAATACGTTTTTGTCAGGTGTGTTCAACAGGGTTTCCTTGCTCAGTATGTCGACAGACCGACGAGGGGAGAGGCCAGTTTGGATTTGGTGCTCGGCAACGAGCCAGGACAGGCGTCAGAACTCACGGTGGGAGAGCACTTTGATGAAAGTGATCACAACTGCCTCGCATGTAGCATTGTCTGGGAGAGTGAAAGGAGCAGTTTCCGAGGGAAGATATTAAATGGGGAAAAGGAAATTGTGATGCTATCAGACAGGAGTTGAGAAGTATAGACTGGGAGCAATTTATCCACAGAAAAGGCACAGCAGACATATGGAGACTATTTAAGGAGTCGTTGTTGCGAGTGATATGCAAATTTGTTCCTCTGAGACAGGAAAGAAGGGGTAACATTATGGAACCTTGGATGACGAGAACAGAGGAACTTCTCGTCAGAAGGAAGCAGACAGCTTACGTAAGATGGAGGAAGCAAGGATCTAGCACAGCTTTAGTGGATTACAGGGCTTGCTAGAAAGGAGCTCAGAAATGGACTGTGGAAAGCCATGATGGGGCACGAAAAAGGCTTGGCAGAAAGATTAGGGAGAAGCCAAAGGAATTTTTCTCATACGTGAGGAATAAGAGAATAATCAGGGAGAAGGTAGGGTCGATCAGGAATAGCGTAGAGAACATATGCGTGGAGTCTGAGCAGATCGGGGAAGCCCTAAATGAGATATTTGCTTCGATTTTCACCAAACAAAGGGAACTTGTAAATGAAACTTAGAGATGCTTGGTCAGTTCAGTCTTGACCAGATCAATATTGATGAAGATGATGTGCTAGAAATTTTGGAAAACATTAAGATGGATAAGTCCCCAGCGCCAGAATAGATTTATCCTATCCGGGAAGTGAGAAAGGAGGTTGTTAAGCCGCCAGCGAGGATATTTGCCTCCTCACTCTCCACAGTAATCGTACCGCAGGCTTGGAAGGAGGCGAATGTTGTTCCTTATTTCAAGAAGAGTAATAGGGAAATCCCTGGCAATTAGAGACCAGTCAGTCTTACGTCTGTGGTCAGCAAAGTTTGGAAAAAGTTCTGATGGATGGGAATTTATGACTATTTGGCAAAGTAGAGAGTGATTAAAGGTAGTCAGCATGGCTTTGTGAGGGGCAGTCATGCCTCACAAATCTTATTGAGTTATTTGAGGAGATGTTAAGACAGGTCGATGACGGTCGAGCATTGGATGTGTTGCATGTGGACTTCAGCAAGGCATTTGATATGGTTCCCCATGGAAGGCTCATTCATAAAGTCAGGAAGTATGGGATACAGGGAGATTTGGCTGTCTGGATTCAGAATTGGCTGGCTGGCAGAAGGCAGACAGTGGTTGTAGATGGAAAGTATTCTGCTTGGAGGACAGTGTTGAGAGGGATCCCACAGGGCTGTGTTCTTTGGCCTCCCCTCTTCGTAGTTTTTATTAATGACATGGATGAGGAGGTTCTGGGGTGGATGAGTAAATTTGCTGATGACACAAAGGTTGGAGGTGTGGTCGAGAGTATAGAGGGCTACTGTAGGCTGCAGAGTGACATAGACAGGATGCAGAGCTGGGCGGAGAAATGGCAGATTGAGTTCCACGTGGATAAATATGAAGTGATGCATTTTGGAAGGTCAGTGTGGAGGAACAGATGGATCTGGTTGCACAAGTGCAAAGATCCCTCAAAGTTGCCACCCAAGTGGATAGGTTGTCAAGAAAGCATATACGTTGTAGTGTGGATGAGCAGAGGTGGTGTCCATGTACACAGATGAGCACATGGTGTCCATGTACACAGATCTCTGAAATTTGCCACCCAGGTAAATAGTACGGTGAAGAAGGCATATGGCGTACTGGCTTTTATTGGTAGAGGAATTGGGTTCCGGAGTCCTGAGATCATGTTGCAGTTGTATAAGACTCTGGTGCAGCCGCATCTGGAGTATTGCGTGCAGTTTTGGTCGCCATACTATAGGAAGGATGTGGAGGCACTGGTATGGTAGGAAGATCGTATGAGGAAAGGCTGAGGCACTTGGGGCTGTTTTCATTGGAGAAAAGAAGGTTTAGGGCTGACTTGATAGAGGTGTACAAGATGATTAGGGATTTAGATAGGGTTGACCATGAGAACCTTTCTCCACGTATGGAGTCAGCTATTACGAGGGGGCATAGCTTTAAATTAAGGGGTGGTAGGTATAGGACAGATGTTAGGGGTAGGTTCTTTACTCAGCGAGTCGTGAGTTCATGGAATGCCCTGCCAGTAGCAGTGGTGGACTCTCCCTCTTTATGGGCATTTAAACGGGCATTGGATAGGCATATGGAGGATAGTGGGCTAGTGTAGATTAGGTGGGCTTGGATCGGCGCAACATCGAGGGCCAAAGGGCCTGTACTGCGCTGTATTTTTCTATGTTCTATGTTCTATATGGTGTTTTGGCTTTCATTAACAGAGAATCAAGTTTAAGAGCCGCAAAGTTTTGCTGCAGCTCTACAAGTCCCTGGTGTGACCACACTTGGAATATTGTGTCCAGTTGTGGTCGCCCTACTATGGGAAAAATACAGAGGCTTTGGAGAGGATGGACAGAAGATTTGCCAGTTTGCTGGCTGGACTGGAGGGCTTGCTCTATGAAGAGAGGTTGAACAAGCTTGGACCTTTCTCTCTGGAGATAAGTAGGAGAGAGGAGAGCTGATCGAGGTGTACAAAATAATGAGAGGAATAGATGGAGTCAATACCCAGAGACTTTTCCCCAGGGCAGGATTGACTGGTACGAGAAGTTATAGTTTGAAGTTATTAGGAGGAACGTATAAGGGAGATGTCAGAGGTAGGTTCTTTTCGCAGAGAGTTGTGAATGCATGGAATGCATTGCCAGCTCTGTTGGTGGAAGCAGAGTTATTGGGGGCATTTAAGCAACTGCTGGACATGCATATGGAGAGCAGTGAGTTGAGGGGTGCATACGTTAAGTTACTATATTTTGTATTAGGATTAAATCTTGGGACAACATCGTGGGCCAAAGGGCCTGTTCTGTGCTGTACATTTCTATGTTCAATTTAGAATATTTAAAACAGAAATAGATTAGTTCTTGATTGACAAGGGGATCAAAGGTTACTGAGAGGAAGCAGGGAAATGGGGTTGAAAATCTATCAGTCATGATCGAACGGCAGAGCAGACTTGATGGTCAGAATGGCTTCATTTCTGCTCGTATCGAGTTGTGGTCGGTCCTGGATGGCTCGGTGGCTTAGTGGTTTGGACCACTGCCTCACAGCATCAGGGAACTGGGTTCGATTTCCTCTGGGTGTTCCAGTTTCCTGCCGCAGTTCAAAGTTGTGCAAGTTACGTGAACTGGCCAAGCTGAATTGCAGACTGTGTTCAGGGATGTTGAGGAGAGGTGCAATAGTCAAGGCTCTATGTATAGTACAGAATAGGATTGCTCCACATACTCTTTGGTGGGTCAGTATAGACCTGTTGGCCTGAGGGGCCTGTTTGCACAATGTAGGGTTTCTAAGAAAATGCAGGTTGCTGCAATGTTCAAATGAAGCATAACCCAAGCTCGAGTGACACCTCACTTTACACTTTGGTACGTTACAGTCTGTAGGAGTTAATATTCAATTCCATAAATTCACAGCCTGAACCATTATGGCTGTTCTATATTTTCCGTGCACCCTCCCTCCTGGGCTCCCTCAGATCGTGTCTTGTTTCTGTTATATTCAACAGAGAAAATCAATTTCTAATATTTACACATTAATTTACACCCATTATATATCTGTGTCTCTTTCATCACAACTTAAAGCCCATTTGTCTTTCACACTGGGCCTCCAAACACTCTTTCTCACCTCTGCCAAGATACTAAAACGCTCACTTTCCAATCCTTTACACTTCTGAAGAACATTTACACTGGACTTGAAACATTGACATTGTTTCTCTGTCTCTGCAGATGTTGACAGACTCACTGAGTTTCTTCAAAAATGAAAAGTTGCAGAACACATTTTCATTATAGCAAAGATCATTTGATACAGGAAATCTGAAACAAAAACGAAAATTGTTGGACTTACTGGGTGCTTTGAGGAACAGTCACAGAACCTTTACTCTGCTTTCACTCCACAGATACTGTCAGACTTGTCAGTGAATTCAGCAATTTCTGTTTTTGAACAAATTTCAAACATATGTGTCAAAGCTGCTCACACGCCCTGCCCAGCATGGAGCGCCATACACCAGGAAGTGAATTATAACGCAAGATATACAAATTTATTTGTTCTAAAACTACATAAGGCGGTCATCACCGACACGACAGAGCTCTGAATCATGGTCATGGAGAGAAACAGAGGGAAACACATTATTGGAGGGGAAAACATTCAGATGAAAACGTCGAATGCTTTTGAGGAATGCGACAAATTGGAGGCATGGCATCCTGAAGATACTCAAACGGGATGAGAATTTTTTTAAAAAAGGAAGCGTTCCCACATCAGAAACCAGGACAGGGCACTGTGGTTAGGAGAGAAGGGTGACAGGGTCCCCGTGCGAATTGAGGACAGGCAGCAGAATTGTATTGCAGATATTGCAGCTCAAACTGGGCATTCATGTGATGCTGCAAATCCTAGCAACTGTAGTAGCAGCAGCAGCAGCAGAATTATATTCAACCACAATATAATCTCTCAGTCTACCATTACCATGTAGCCGATCTCCGGTTTAGTGATTAGTGTGGGTGAACATGCCACGGTCAGAACCTAAACGGTGTACCTAAACCTGATGACAACCCATTCAAGCTACCGCTCTTAGATTAACAAACAGCAGAACTAACATTGATAGAGAGGGCGCAATGACCCCAAGACTGTGACCATTTCTTTTAAAACCAGCTATGAATTACTGCTGGCCTGTCTACTCTTACTCTTATCTATTAGAAAAATCCTTGTTCCTTTTATTAGAGACGTTTCAAGAACTTCCCTCCTATTACCATTTTGTTTACATCATTGAAATACATACTGTGCCTTCCCCTCTGAGAAAAGATGTAAAACATGGGTGTAAATTATCTGTCTGCTCCCTGTAGCGAATTCTTCAGTTACATCCTCCAATTATCCTCAGTTTACTTTCCTGACTTAATTTCTACCTAAGGTCACACACTCATCTTGACTTTTTTTATATATGTTCGGAAAAGCTCGTGCTCTTGTTTTTGTCTTTCTTGCTAATTTACCAAACCATGTATTTTCTCCCTTTTTCCTCACTTTCTAGATTCATGCAGTCATATAGCGCACAAACGGACCCTTTGGTCCAACTTGTCCATGCTGACTAAACTAGTCCCATCTGATTGCATTTTGTCCATATGCCTCTAAACTTTTACCATTCATATGTTTGCCCTAATGAGTTTTCAATGTTGTCGCTGTACTTGCATCTCCTACTCTTCCTCTAACAGCTCATTCCATATACACACATCACCCTCTGTCCATTTAGAATCTTCCCTCTTTCACCTTAAACCGATACTTTCTATGGTTGAACTCCCCCTTCCCGTGGAAAAGACCTTGGCTGGTCAATCATTCGGAGGAAATTCTGCATGTGGCTGAACACATGATCAGCGGAGGCTGACTCCATTCTCCAAGTTTCTCCATCTCTGTTATTTCTGTTTGATGATGCCAAATTACTTTGAGCTGCATCTAATGTGACCTCCTTTTCCTTCAAACCAGAAATCCCCTAACTCTGGGGGACAAGGACTTCAGCTGTCACTGTCCTATCTCCCACGGCGTTGCCCTCAATCCGTCTCTACCATCCCAGATCAATGATAGATTCGTCCTTGTCCACACTTCCTCCTGCACTAGAATCCATATTCACATAATCATCTTACACCATTTCCACCATCTCCAGCAGGACAGCACCATCAAACATATCTTCCCCTCCCGCCCACTGTCAGTATTTCACAGGGACTGTTCCCTCTGTGTCACGCCCCATCGCCCCGAACACTTCCCCACTCTCCATGGCAATTTCCCATGCAAGTGCAGAAACTTCAAAACTTGCTCATTCACCTCTTTACTCCTCACTGTCCAAGACCCCAAACATACCTTCTAGATGAAGCAGCATTTCATTTGTAGACTTTCAATCTGGTCTCCTATCATTGTTGCTCACAATGCAGTCTCTCTATATTGGCGAGACCAAACATAGACTGCTTTGAGGAACTCTCCCACTCTGTCTGTATAAATAACCCAGACCTTCTCATTTCTTGCTATTTCAATAACCTACCTTGCTCTCATGCTAACATTTCGGCCCTAGGCTGCTGCAATGTTCCAAGGAAGCACAACCCAAGCTCGAGTAACAACTCACTTTAACTTTCGTACTTTGCATCCGAAAGGAGTTTATGTTCAATTTCATAACTTCACAGTCTGACCCCATTATAACTGCTCTCCAGTTTCCGTACATTCTCCCTCCTGGCCTCCCTATGAACTTGTATGGTTGTATCTTCTTTATCGTTCACTCAACAGAGAGAACTCCATTTCCACATTCACATTTTAATTATTAGGCTACTTCACATGATCTTCTCGTTCACCACTACTAAAAGCATGTTTATCTTTTGCCACACTCTCTTTTACTCACTCCCCACATTTGTCAAGGGATTATTCAGCTCATTTTCCAATCTTTTTCAGTTCTGAAGAAGTGTCATACTGGACTTGAAACGCTAACTCTGTTTCTCTGTCTCTGCAGATGATGCCAGACCTGTTCAGTTTCTCTAGAAATGAATTGACTCAGAACAAATTTTCAATTAAACAAATAATTATGAAAATGAAAACGCAAAAATTGCTGGAGAAAATGCGAGATTTGTAGAAGGGTCACTGGCGCTGAAAGATTAACTCTGCTTTCACTCCACAAGATGCTGCCAGACCTGCAGAGTTTCGTCAGCAATTTCTGTATTTGAACAAGTTTCATACACGTGTGTTAAAGCGGTTCAAACGCCTTGCCTAACACGGAATGCTGTGCACTGGGAAGTGACCGAAAATGCAAGGTGCACAAATTCCTTGATCTAAAACTGCACAAGGCTGGCATCACTGACACTGCAGAACTCTTAATCACGGTCAGGGAGAGAAACAGAGGGGAGCACATTCACATCAAACACAGAAGATGGCATTGAGGGAATGGAAAAGATTCAGATGCATATGTTAAGGGTTTTGAGTAAAGTAACAAGTTGGAGGCGTGACATCAGGGAGAGCAGAATGAGAATAGGAAAATGGAAGTGTTACCACATCAGAAACCAGTTTAAGACACTGAGTACATAGCTGATGGGTGAATTGGTCTTGGTGTGAACTGGGGAGAGTCAGTAGAATTGAATTGAACACATTGGAGCTCAAAGTGGGAATCATGTGGTGTGGGAGAATCACAGCAGCAGCAGAATTGTATTAAACTACAATCTGTAACATTTTCCCCAGGATAATCCCTCAGCCTATCATTAACATCAAGCGGATCTATAGTTCAGCGACGAGTGTGGCTGAACATGATAGGATCGAAACCATGTGTACCTAAACCTGATGACAATTCATTAAAGCTATCGCACTTGACTGGTTCCATTCGAAACAGCAGGATTAACATCTGATATAGAAGGCAAAATGATACCAAGACTAACAGATCAGATCTAAGCTCTGCAGTGCTGCCACGTCCAGACATAAATGTCGATGGACTATTAAACAACTCACTGGAGAAGAGGACTCCATAAATATCGCCATCCTAAATAACGGGACAGCCCTGTACATCACTGTAAAAGACATGATTGTTTTATCTGCACCGCCCTCAGCCAGAAGTGTTGAGTTGATGATCCAACTCACCCTCGCCATGCTGCCCGCAGAATCACAGATGCCGTCTTTAATCGATCTGATTTGCTGTATGTGACATGAAGAAACAGCTAAACACAGTAGATAAGACAAAGGCAATGGGCCCTGACCCCATTCCTGCAATAGGACTGAAGACTTGTGCTGCACAACAAGCCGTGTCCCTGGGGAAGCTGTTTCATTCCAGCTCCAACTCTGACATCTCCCTGGCAATGTGGAAATTTACTCAGCTATGTCCAATCCCATAACAAGGGAATAACTACAGTCTGACCATTTACCACCCCCTGAGTCCCGTCGCGATAGTCACATTGGTGGGATTTCTTTTTGACAGAGCTGTCAAGCAACACAGAAATAACCAGCTTATTGTGATTTCAGATAGGTCCCTATGTGGAGGTGGTGCAGTTGTGGAAATGTCACTGGATTAATAATCCAGACCAGGTTAATGGCGGCTGGTGGACTTTATAATGAATAAAATATCGAGATGTAAAACCTGGAGTCATTAATAGTAACCTTAAAGCCAATGTCGTTTGTAAACACCAATTTCCTTCCTCAATGTAGTTTCAGGAAGTGAACCTCCCGTGCTTTCCTGATCTGGCCTAAACGTGACTCCAGACACACAGACATGGTCTCGGAAACGGCCAAGCAAGACAGTCTATTGTATCAAACTGTTCTGGAGGTATTAAAGGTTAAACCGTACAGATCACCCGGCACCAGCCTCAGTATTGGAACGGGAATTACTACTGTGTTGACCCTGCAGATATCTCCTTCCTAACATCTGAGAGCAGGTGGCAGGATTTACAGAGATTTTCCACAGACTGCACAGAAACTTCGGAAAAAGAGTAGGTCATTCAACACACTGAGCATCCTCCATTCTAATTCATGGTGAAAATCTCCTCAATTTAGTTTTCCCCACACAGTGTTCATATCCTTTAGTATGTTTAAACATCGGAACATATAAAATAGGAACTACTGTATTCGCTTTGGTCCATAAATTTTGATCCTCCATTGAATATACAGGCAGTTATCCAATAAGGTGTGTTTATTAATCGCAATTTCGCTGCAACACAATTCGTGAATTGTGCCCCTTTCTTTATAAAGCGAGCTCCCGTTCACTGTTATGGGAGTCCGTCTCTGGCACCGGCTGAACAGCAAATCCCAGCCTCAGGATTCCTCTATTTTCCAAATTCACCCTCAGTGTGTTCAGATAAAGCAGGAATGTAATCCGCTCTGCAAGCCTTGAAACTGAGCCTGCATGTGGGATTTGTGGTCTACATTAGAAGGAATTTTATTTCAAACCGGGAGGGAAATATCTTGGAGAGAACTGGAATGCCACATCGGCATCACGTGGTCAGTCAGCTCGCGCGATTTCTGGTGAAGATTTTGGTGAAAGGTACCGTGCTGTAGTCAGTGACTGTAGTGTTAAAGTGTGACATTTACTGCACTAACTCCTTACAATACACAGTTTAAATACTTATGTAGCCTGTGCTATTGTTTGCGTTAGGCTGACTATTATTTTTGTTTTTATTTTTACTGGTAATTTTGGGGGTTCGCACTGAAGCCTCTTTTTCCCATTGGCCTCATTATTGATATTGCACCGTTTTCTATATTATGGTATTCCACAGAAACACAGCTGTCACAGTATTTGGATCACTGCCTGTAATTATTGCTGATTCTATACCTCCACAACCAAACTCCTGCACTGCCCCCCCCCCCCACCCCCACCCCCATTCTGTGTCTTGAAATCCTTATTTATATTCAGTACCTTGGCTTTCACAGCCTGATCAGGGAAATAATTCCCCAAGTTCACCAGTCTCTGAGTCCAGACATTTAGTCTCATCTCAACGCACTTTGGCCTGTCTGTACCCAACACTGTGAGCCCATGTTTTGGACATCTCACCCAGGGGAATTATCATCCCTGCTTCCAATCTAGCTCGCCATGTCAGAGTTTTATGTAGTTCACCCATTTTCCTAAACCTCATGGAATACAGGCACAGTCGCCCCAACTCTGTTCCCACAACAAGCCTGTCATCCCAGAGATCAGTCTGGTCATCCTTCACTGCTCTCCCTCAATGTCAGGTTTGTTCTTTATTAGGTAAGGAGACCAAAAATGCACACAATACTGCACAATGTTCAAGATAGGGTCTCATCAACGGCCTGTACAGCTGCAGTAAGACACCCTTACTCCTGTACTCAAAACATCCTGGAATGAAGGTCAGCACACCATTCATTTTCAACAAAATTGTGTATTCCCGTGACAGCTGAGCCTGCTCGAACCTGAGTGGGAAGCTTACAACAAGCTCGTAAAGTGTGGCTGCTGCTGTACAGGGTCTTAGTGAGATCACATCTGGAGTAATGTGCACAGATTTAATCTCCTCACTAAGAATGGGTATTGGTATTAACTCAGATTTTATTCCCTCAACTGATTTCTGCAATGAAGGTGTTAACCATAGAATCCCTATAGTGTGGAAGCAGACCATTGGACCCGTTGACTCCACGCTGATCTTCCGAAGGCCATCCCATACAAAGCCAACTCTCCAACCCCCTTCCTAACCCAATCTCTGCAACCTAACATTTTCCATGGCTAATGCACCTAACTGGCACATCTTGGGACTTTGGGAGGAAACTGCAGTACATGACAGGCACCCTTGCATGCACAGGGAGAATGTGAAAACTCCACACAAACAGCGACCCGAGGCTGAAATTGAACCCAGATCTCTGGTGCTGGGAGGCAGCAGAGCTAACCACTGAGCTACCCACTGTGGGCAACGAACTTGCCTGCACAATTCTACACTCGAAATGTGGCATAATAGCAGGGAGATTCCATAAGTCCCCAAATTTGTCATTGTGCAACAGGATGAAGTCAATGATATCTTGAGCGGCTTAGTCAGGAACAGACGCAGGACATGCAAGACATCGAAGCTATAGTGTAGGAACACCAGGAGGACATTCAGCCAATCGTGTGTGGAAAGCAGGAATATATTGAGTCCAATCATCCACCCATGCCTCTTACACAGCAATTGGAGCAGATCTTTTCCAGCCTCGTGCCTATTTCACAGTATTTGAAACGGACTGTCGAGGTTATGGAAAGGGAAGAACTTAGAATAACCAACTTCATTCGGGAATGAAAAGAAATGAGCAAACGATTGGGACTGAAGACAAATTGTTCGAATCTGTTATTAAAGAATTAACAACAGGAGACTTTGAAAGTCAAACCACAACCCATCAAAGTCGACATGATTGTATTAAGGATAAATCATGTTTGAATGATTTTCCTAACTTTTTTATATTAAGAAATGTGACAAACAAGTTGAATAACGGGGATCCGAAAGATGTATTATATCTGGACTTCAAGAAGGCAATGCATAACATGCTTGACAAAAGATTAATATGCAAGACAAGAGCACATGAGTTAGGACAATTTATTGCTTGGAGAGAAAATTGGCTAACCAATAAAAAACCATGATATGGAGGTGCTAGCTTTGGACTGGGTTGAGTAAGGTCAATAATCGCATGGCACCAGGTTATAGTCTTACGGGTTTATTTGAAAACACAAGCTTTCATTGTCCTTGCTCCTTCGTCAGGTGTTAGAGAGAGAAGACCTTAAGCACAACATTTATAAGGAAAAGATGAAAGGATTGTACAACACATGCACATGAATTGATCACATCTAAGATGGCTGCTAAAACTTTAATCGGTTAGAATGGAGATGCAGATTTTGATTGATGTAAATGCAAATCCAGAGTTCCTTTCCACTCCTGCCTGGAGATACCTTCAGGTATTATCGATGTAAAGGAGGTGACCCCTCCATTCAGACATCATATTTTAGCATGCGGGCTTGTTTGGAGTCTGCATATGATTTCACCTGGAATCAGACTAGGTTTATTTCCAAAATAGGAGTTAATAAAATATCGTATTGACTGACTGTCTACAAATTGTATATTTATTTGAGAATATAATGCACCTGTAAAAACAAACTCACAAATGAAAATTCATCTTACAGATTGGATATGTGTGTGTGTGTGTGTGTGTGTGTTTGTGCGCACGTGTGTGTGTGTGTGATTGAAAACAAGGGGGAGTGTCTCTGGGAGGGGGAGAGAGTGTGTGTGCGTTTGTGAGAGAGTGAGGGGGAGTATGTGTGTCTTTGGGAGGGAGGGAGAGGGTATGCGTGCGTGTGAGAGAGGGGACAGTGTGTGCGTGCATTTGAGAGATGGGGAGTGTGTTAGTGTGCGGGAAGTAGAGGGTGAATTTGGATGGGTGTATTTAAAGGGGAGAGGGAAAAGATGTATGTCTCCTCATTAAAATACAGGGAGGTTTGGCAGATCCCTTTCCTCACACACACTCCATGGTTTCAGAGCTTCCCCTCTCTGCAGCCTCTGCTCCATTTGTTGTTCATGTTTCAGACCCAGATGCTGTAACTACAGTCCCCATACTCCATCAAGAGTTGGTTCACCAAATCCTCAGGTCTCCCTGAATGTCTAAGGCAGCTCACAGCACAACCTCCAGTAAACCATCTCCATTACCTCCACTAACCTTTCCATGACAGGAGGCAGTCAGATGCCCCTCAGCTCCTGTTCCTTGACAATAATACTCGAGGTGTTTCCTCATGTTATGGTCTACACAATCATCTGAGAGGGACAAACACAGGCCTTCAGAGGTCAGGCATAGACCAAGTTTCAAAGACGTGTCTCAAAGCCGCTGGAACCCCCTTTCCAACTTGGAGCAACAGCCCGCCACATACCATTTCATTGTTTCTGAGCCTCACACTGCTAGCACTCAAAAAACTCGGGAGTGAAAAAATAACACCAAGGAAAGGTACAGAAAAACAAACAATTAATTAACTGATAACATGTTGTGAAAATATGGATAAGGAGACAGGGGAGTGAGAGTAACTGGAGAAGTGAGACAATGGTGGGTCCAATCACAAGAATGGGAGCATTCAATAAAATTACTGCCAGATCGGTTGAAATGGTTAGTTACATCAAATTATGAATATGCCTCACAGAACCATCCAAGACACCATAAACTAGGACAAGGGACTAGCCAGAATGGAGAGCTGTGCAGACCATGCTAGTGGACTACTCTATAAACTGGACTACTTGGACATGGGGACCATTGCAAACCTTTGCCAGTATATTTTTACTATACTTGCACTACAGAAATGTCTTGCACGGGAAGATGAGTAACCCATGCAGTGATAGTAAATGGACTCCCACAAATGTATGGCTCTGTATCTCCACTGCCGAAATATAAGATAAGAGATTGTGTGTGTGTGTGTGAGAGAGAGTGTGTGTTGGTGGCAGTAGATATGAAAATTATTATTTGAGAGAGAATAGACATAGAGGAAATCAGTTTAAATGTGAACAACTGACAGGGTTTTGTGTCATTAACCGAGGGAGACTGAGGACCGTGTTATCGACAGAGGTGACAACATCTTGTGAATATTAAAGTAAAGGCATTGCCAGACCCAACAACAATATAAAGCAATCCGTACAGGAATGATAGTATTTTGGTCTGCCTCTAGATACAAGCCATGGAATACCGATTCAGATTTGGTTAAGCAACAGCAGATCATTGGCTTTATTAAGATTGTGTTTCATAGCTGAAGGTTCAAACAGCAGATGGGATGAACCAGTGAAGTATATTCTGCAGTTGTCAATAGTTAAAATTAGGAATGACCAGGATATGGTGTCAGTAATCAGCTTGTGGCCAAAGGGATCACCGTGGTTGTGACTCGTCTGTTTCAGCCTCAGTTATTGGCCAGATATGAGATGGAGTCAGAGGAAGAAAATGGAGTTTGCATCCAGAACAGAAGATAGTGACCTCCAAGTTTTCAATATTTAAATAGCAAGGGCAGTGATGCAATGCATCCTGGTTCATACCTAAAAGTGAGTAGGTCAACCAACAAGGCCCAGTGCCAGAACTAAAGAAGGAGAAAAAGAATGAACAAGTTCACTGTTGTTTGTTCTGGTTTGGAGCGTGAATACTTACAGAGTAGAGTAAATGAAAAGAACAGTAATACAGTCGCACATGGTTAATGCAAATAATATATATACAGTGAAATTTACCAGGGACACCAACAATAGCCAGGATAGGATAATAAAAACATTGAATAATGTAAAGTGCATATTTGATCCGCGATGTTAACGGCCACCAATAATATGTAGAAAAAAATCCAAACATAATGGGATAAACCCCTGTCCATTTTTGGAACTTTCCAGTCTATTGTTTTCAGATTCTGATCCACTGTTGGAACCTTCCAGTCTAATGTTCTCAGTTTCTGATCTCTCCCTCTCTCTGGAACAGCCGATCCCTGTTAGTCCTATTGGTGGTGCTCCCGCCCATACTATGGGATAACATATTGAATCGAGCCCTTTTATCATTCCAAGATGGAAACTCTCCACTGGGATAATTAGATTCCATGGAGACTGACATTAGTCACAGTCACCAAACAAACAGTTTCAGTTAACCAGTTCCTTACATCATTTTACAAAACACAATAAACGGGTATATTTACTAGGTTTGGATGGAATGAATGAGATTTGCTAAGGGATAGATCATAAATCATTCAATCTTGTTAATCTGTCTTCCCTATTTATGGGAGTATTGTCGGAACACTGCACTGTTGTATATGATTCACCCTATTTATAAAAGGAGACAGGAATAAAATAACAAACGAGCTTCATAAAATGTTTGCTGGAGGCGTTTCTCGATACCTTTGTGTAATGCTGCTCCAAGTTTGAAATTCCCTGTTATCAAGTCCTTTCTTCACCTTGTGACATCATTCAAAGTATAGAAACTGCTGCTCAGGAACAGGGAGAAACAGGAGGTTGTCACTCAACTGCTCAAGACTGCGATACAGGGAAATCTGGAGGCTAGTGAGGCCCAGATTTCTGTTCCCCAGGAACAGGAGGAGGTGACTCACTACCCACCACTGTAAGACACTGGGACAGAATAGTATTTGGCTTGGTACTAACAGAAATATCTGAATAAGTTGCATGAACGAGCCATTCAATCCTGCTCCAACATTCTTCAAAACCGTGGCTGATCTGATTGTAATGTCTTCATTCCATTGTACAGAGATTCTCCTCTCTGCAGCCTCTGCTCCATTTGTTGGTCATGTTGCAGATCCAGATGCTGTAACTACAGTCACCATGACTCATCCAGAGTTGTATCACCAAAGCCTCTGGTCTTCCTGAATTTCCACAGCAGCTTAAAACACAGCCTCTCGGAAACCATCCCCAGCATTTCCACGAACGTACAAAAACTAGAGTGAAGTCAAATGTCAGTCAAAGGCAAATGAGAAGCCTGGTCTGAATCGCTAACAGTTGTGAGGATTCCTCATGTAACTGAGCACATGAGCAGCAGAGAGTGATTGACACAGGCGTTCAATGAATAGGCACAGAGCAAATTACAAAGGTGTGCCTCGAAACTGTTAAAACCCCATTATCCAACATGGAGCTCAGGGCAGGACACTGGGAAGTCAAAGAAAATGCAAGCAATGCTTTTTTGAACACTGTTTCTAATCTTCTTAGTGTTGGAAGATGATTCACATTGAAACTGGACAATTGAAACTAGATGGCTGGGAAGCAGTTTAAACAAATGGGAGGGATTTGGGAAATAGACAGAGGGAGAGAGACTCTGAGTCAGTGTTATGGGAGGATGTGTTTGTGGTTTCAGAATGCTGAAATGAAGACATTTCGATCATATCTAGCAACATCGGTTAGTATGTCCGGGAATGATGAATTAATATGATATTGGTGCAAGGTCAGATAGAGTCAGAGTCTCGGAGATGTACAGCACAGAATAAGACGCTTCAATCGAACTCGTCCATGCTGATGGGATATCCCAAATTAAACTAATCGCATTTGGCCAATGTCGATGTAAACCGTTCCTCTTCATGTACCCATCCAAATATCATTTAGACGTTATAATTGTAAAAATCCTCCACCACCTCCGGCAGCTCATTCCACACATGCACCACCCTCTGTGGGAAAAAGTTGCTCCTTAGGTCATTTTTAAAACTTTTTCCCTCCCATCGGAAATCCATGCCCTCTAGTTTTGGGGAAAAAAGACCTTGGCTATGCACACTATACATGCTCCTCACCGCTACAGGTATAAAATAACCCAATCATCAAAGTTTGTGAGAACCCAATCTACTCGCACTCTCCCCATAGCTCCAATCCTGGCAACATCCTTGTAAATCTTAACTGACTCTCTTCAAGTTTCACAATATATTTCCAAAAGGAAGGAGACCAGAATTGAATGCAGTACTCCGAAAGTGTCCGAAAGCAGCATGACCACCCAATTCATATAGTCAAAGCACTAGCCAATAAAGGCACGCATACAAAATGCCTTCTTCACTTTCCTACCTAACTGCGACTCTACTTTCAAGAAAATATGAACCTGCATTCCAAGGTCTCTTTGTTCAGCAACACTCCCCAGGACGTTAGCATGAAGTGTACATGATTTGTATTTTCAAAACGCAGCACCTCCCATTTATCTAGATTAAAAACCACCTGTCAACTGTCAGCCCATCTACCTATCTGATCAAGATCCCATTGTACTCTGAGATAAACCTTCTTTGCTGTCCACTACACCGTCATTTTTGGTTTCATCTGCAAACTTAGCAACTATTGCTGCAATGATCACATCCAAATGATTTATGTTAATAGTGAAAAGCAGTGGAGCCAGCACTTACCCTTGTAGCACACCAAAGGTCACAACCCTCCTTTTCGAAAAACAATCCTTCACCACCACCCTCTGTCTCCTGCCTTCGGGCTAATTCTGTATACATATGGTTAGTTCTCCCTGTATTCCATATGAACTAAACTTGTGAGCCAATCTACCATGCAGGATGTTGGCAAATGCCTGACTGAAGTCCATACCGACAATATACACCTCTGCCTCAATGAATCCTCTTAGTCACTTCTTCAAACATACTCAGTCAATTTAGTAAGACACAACTTTCCATGCTTCGATCCATGTTGCCTATCACTTATCGGTCCTTGCTTTCCAAAATCCATGCAAACCTTGTGCCTCATAATCCTTATTAACAGCTTGCCCTCCACTGAAGTCTGGCTCACTAGCTTTTCCTTACCATCCTTCTTAAGTGTTGTCAGTAATCGCACCAAGTTCGCAAGCCTCCTATCTTCCGGTACCTCGTCTGTGGCAATTAACGATACAAATATCTCAGCAAGGGGCCCAGCAATCACTTCACTCGCTTTCCACAGAGTTTTCGGGTACATCTGATCAGGTCCTGAAGATTTTCCCACCTTTACGGGTTTACGAACTCCAGCATCTCCTTCTCTGTAATACAGGCACTTTTCAACATGTCACGGTTTATTTCCAAAGTTATTTTGCTTGCATATCCTTCTGCACAGTCAATACTGACGCACGATGCTTGTTTAGTATCGCCTCCATCTCCTGCGGTTTTGCACATCGGTAACATTGCTGATCTTTAAGTGTCCCTAAATTCTCCTGAGTTATTCTTTTGTCCTTAATGTATGTGTAGAGTCCCTTTGGATTCTCCTGAACCCTATTTGCCAGAACTATCTCATGTCCCATTTATGGCCTCCGGATTTCCCTCTTATGTATACTCCTACTGGCTTTAAACCCTTCTCGACAGTCACTTTAACACTGGAATTAAGAGCCAAATGACGATGATTAATCCATTTTCGATTTTCGCAAAACCCATAAGGTTCGCTGATGGCCTTGAAGAAAGCAAACAGCCTGCTTACCTGGCCTGGGTTACATGTGCCTCCAGACCGGCAACAATATGTGTGACTCGTAACTGGATTAGTGGTGCTGGAGAGCACAGCAATTCAGGCAGCATTCGAGGAGCAGTAAAATCGACGTTTCGGGCAAACGTCCTTCATCAGGAATAAAGGCAGAGAGCCTGAAGCGTGGGGAGATAAGCTAGAGGAGGGTGGGGGTGGGAAGAAAGTAGCATTAAGTACAATAGGTGAGTGGGGGAGGAGATGAAGGTGATAGGTTGGGGGCGGGGGAGGGTGGAGTGGATAGGTGGAAAAGAAGATAGGCAGGTAGGACAAGTCAGGACAACTCACGGGGACAGTGCTGAGCTGCAAGTTTGGAACTGGGGTGAGTTGGTGGAAGGGGAAAAGAGGAAACTGTTGAAGTCCACATTGATGCCCTGGAGTTGAAGTGTTCTGAGGCGGAAGATGAGGCCTTCTTCCTCCAGGCGTGCGAGCGGCGGTGAAGAAGGCCCAGGACCTCCATGTCCTCGGCAGAGTGGGAGGGAGAGTTGAAAGGTGACTCGTAACTGCCCGCTGGGAAATTAGCAATGAGTAATGAATGCAGGCCCAACCAGTGATACCCTCAACCCGTGAATGAGTACTGAAAGAAATCTTGACTCCTGCTCTCTCTACCTGACATATGCTTTCTTATCCATGACCAGACACTCAATGTCTCCCATCCTCCAGCATTCCTTTTAACTATCAGCCTTACCCTTCACCCTAACAGGGACAGATTGTCTCTGTGATTTTGACATCTCCTTTTTGAAGGCTTCCCTCTTCTCAGCTGGCCCCGTAACTGCAAATATCTGTTCCAATCCAGTTTGGAAGTTCTTGTTAATATCATCAAAATTGGCCTTCCTCCAATTTAGAACATTATCTTTTAGACCCAGTTCATTCTTTTCCATCTCTATTTTAAAACTAGTAGAATTATGATTATGTGTCTCAAAGTGTTTCCTCACTGATAGCTCAGTCTCCTGCCCTGCCATTTTTCCCAAGGGGAAGGTGACGTTGAGCTCCTTCTCTGTGATGGAGAGCATTGGTCAAGCAGCTGCAGCGTTGTAGCTGGGATTGGGGTCAACAGTATCTTCGTCTCATTGGGCTGGATCGAACCATAATTTATCTCAGTGCCATTTTCATTGAGTGTGACAGAGGGATTGTCTGCATAAGGTCGTGCTACTTTCCTGGTGCTACCTTATCGAACTCACTTCATTAACTACCTACCCCACCCCATGGTGTCCCTCTCATTCAATGCTAGCCCTATTCTCCCACCTATCACGGCTGGAGGTACTCACCATTGCCTGGGTGCCCCTGGATATTTTGTGATCCCTGGAACTGGTGCCATCTTTAAAAGGCCAGTGGGCACACAGTTGAGCTTTTTTGATGTCGGAGCTGCGTTGTACAGTTTACCCCGAGCATGGCAGATAAGGGGCAATTACACCACAGTTTGTCGACAGGGGCACGGAGGTCCTGGTGGATGGGGTAGCATAGAGGGAGACCATTCTCTTCCCAGAAAGGGTCACACTATCCGACCCACCGAGCATTGTCTGAGCTTCCCACCCAGCTCAGTGCAGTATCTGCAGACTGAAGAAATGTCTAGCAATACAGGACAAGCATCAATAACCTTCCCGGCTCTATCAGGATAAGGGTCACCGTATTCTCTCTGCTCCCTCACACTCACTGTATATCTATTGCAGCAGCGACCCAGAACAATTTTCATGCTCTACCACTCTCACTGCTGCTTAGAGCACCTTCCCTCTCTCTCTCTCCCCATTATCCCCCCCTCCCACACACACACTAATAACATTGCATGGATACGACACTGTCGACTGACTCCCTCCAGACACCTCACCATATCTCCCCCCAACTACACCAGCACTCACAGCAGACGTACCCACTCCCACCTTCCCTCCCTCAGTCCCTCCCTTTCTCCCATTCCAGGAGAAACAGCTTGGAATAGGACAATAAGGGTCAAGCCGAGTGGTGCAGTGCCGGTATCCATTCCCTCACGTCCCCCCTCTCCCTGCATGTTGAGAGGACCCTGGTACGAGCCGGAGAGGACAGGGACACCTCGTGTGGAGATTCTGAAACATCCACATCCCACCGACCGAGTAAGGAGCAATGTTCAGTGAAGGACAATTCTCACTTTAAACCCACTGGCAGCTCCGTTTCCCCCCGGCACAACTTAGAGGCCGTGTCCCTGATGCAATCTCCCTTTTGTGTTGAGCTGGTACAAATGGAATCCCCACGGTCTCGGTGGGCAGGAGGGTGGGCTCCCAACACATCGTCACCACCACCTCCCAGGAAGGGAACACGGAGGCTCCCTCCGACACCTCCTCCTGTAAACAGCTCAGATACTCAAACTAATCTGTGATAGTTACTGCTTTCCTCACTTGTCCTGACATCTTCAATAACCTGTCCTCATATACACCCTGGGCCCTTTGTTCCTGCACCTCCTTCATAACGGTACAACCTGTTTTATATTGTCTTTCAATGTCCTTTCTACTCAAGAGCATCACCTCACACTGTGCTGCATTGATCATCATCCGCTATACACCTGAACACTGCACCAACAGATACTTTCCTGTTGGAGTTCTACATCGTTCTCAACAAACTTTACAATTCTTTCAGGTTTGGTATCTGCAAAAATTGAAATTGTCCTACAGTCACACTCCACTCAAAAATACTGACACGCACCAAATAGAGCGAGTGAAATATTGACACACTCTCCGGATCTGTCTTCATGTCAATGTATAGTGAGTGCTTCTATGTGTCTGTATTCGTGTGTGTATCTGTGTGGGGCGGGTCTGGCAGTCTCTGTGATATTTAAAGTGATGTAATATCCCCCGATGTGCGTTCTGAGTAAGGATCACTCGATCCAAAACGTCAACTTTCAATTTTGTCCAAAGATGCTGTCAGAGCTGCGGAGATTTCTGTTGTTGTCAATTTCTGTTACAGCCCGATCCCCTACGCCACTGTAATCGTGGTGCTAAAGTGTGTAAACGATCAGGGATTCAGTCTGAGAGGGAGATAGCGAGGGCAGCAGATCACAGCACTATCCAACCTGAATTTTGATTGCACCAAACACACACACATGTGCATACACACGCGCGCTAACATACATACATGCACACACTAGGTTGGCTTGGAGAGGATTCTCATTGCACTTAGGCCCTCAGAGTGGAACATGTTCATGTGGAGAAATGTCTGCGCTCTTTCTGCAATGTGGAAATGATTTGTCATTGGGTAGTATTTACAGCTCACAGTATACACATTAAAGCATATTTCCATTGCAATTATATCCAAGCAATTCCGAGTGAGCCACTTTCCAAGGCGACGAGATTAATTTTAGTGCACTTCCAGTAACTTGGAATTTTTAATGGTTTACTCTTACAAGTAACCTTACATGTGAGAAAGGATTGAAAAGCCCTAAACCAGACCAGCAGAGTGTGGGAATGCATCACTTTAAAGAAGAGGGAAAGGGAGAGGAAGGGAGAGTGGTTTTGACCCCGTTTCAGTGATTCACACCAAAAACAAGAATAGTTCCCATTGCACAGAGATGCAGAGACAGAGATCCACACACTAATGCAGGAACACATGTAATAAGCACAGAGAGATAGACATGCGCACAGAGGTTAACAGAGACATATATAGACACACAGGAATAGACAAATACAAACAGAAATATGCAGATCCATACTTGGTCATATGAACACACATAGACCCATCGAGTTATACAGGGTATTTGCAAACAGGCCTTTCGGCTCATACAGTCCATGCTGACCTAATCCCAAGATAAACCAGTCCCACCTGCCTGCGCTTGGCCCAGATTTGTCCAAATGTTTTCTTATTCTTGTACTTAATGCTTAATTCTTGTACTTAACCAAATGCGTTTTAAATGCTATAACTTTACCCACAATCTATCACTTCCTCAGGAAGTTCATTCCCTTCACGAACCACACGCTGTGTAAAAAATGAATCACCTCACAGGTCCTGATCCGTTGGACCCAAGAAATTTGTAGGAAGCTAAGGAAGTGATTGCTGGTTCCCTTGCTGAGATGTTGTTTTCATCAATAGCCACAGGTGAGATGCTGGAAGTCATGAGTTTGACTAAAGTTTTGCTATTAAACAAAATGGAAAGAAAAATCCAAGAACTATAGATTGGGGAGCCTGACATCAGTGGTGGGCACAGTGTTGGAGGGAATCATGAGCTACCTGATTTACATGCATTTGGAAAGGCAAGGATTGCTTAGGGATAGGCACAAGTGAGGACTGCAGATGTAGGAGATCAGAGTCGAGATGAGAGTGGTACTGCAAAAGCACAGCAGGTCAGGCAGCATCTGACCAACAGGAAAATCGTCGATATAGACAAAAGCCCTTTATCCAGATAGTGAAATGGGGTTGTGCGTGGATAATCATGTCTCACTAATTCGATTTTGTTTTTGTTGAAACGTAACGAATAAGATTAATGACAGCAGAACACTGGATGTGACCTATATGGACTTCAGTTAGTCGTTCGACATAGCTTCCCATGGAGACTGGTTAGCAAGATTAGATCACATGGAATACAGGGAGAATTACCCAGTTGGATACAGAACTGTCTCAAAGGTAGAGGACAGAGGGAGGTGTTCGAGGGTTGTTTTGCAGGCTGGAGGCCTGTGACCAGTGGAGTATTACAAGGATCGGTGCTGCGTCCGCTACTTTTCGTCATTAATATAAATGATTTCGATATGAACATAGGACAGTTACTAAGTTTGCAAATGACACCAAAATTGAAGATATAGTGACCAGCAAAGAAGGTTACTTCAGATTACGACGACATCTTAATCAGATGGGCTAATGGACCGAGGAGTAGCAGACAGAGTTTAATTTAGATAAATGTGAGATGCTGCATATTGGAAAGGCATTTCAGGGCAGGACTTATACACTTACTGGAAAAGTCCTGGGGAGTGTTGCTGAACGAAATGACCTCAGAACAAGTTTATAGTTCCTTGAAAGTAGATTTGCAGGTAGATAGGACAGTGAAGAAAGTACTTGATATGTTATTGGTCAAGTGCATTGTGTATGTGCGTTAGGAGACTGGATTGCGATTGTACAGGACATTTGTTCGGCCACTTTTGGAATACTGAATGCAATTCTGATCTCCCTGCTCTGTGGGAAGGATGTTGTCAAACTTAAAAGGGTTCAAGAAGGGCTTACACTGAGGTTGCCATGGTTGGAGGGTTTGAGTTGCAGGGAGCGGCTGAATACGCTGACCCTGTTTTCCCTGGAGAATCAGAGGATGAGGGTTGATGTTAGATGTTAGTAAACTCATGGGTGCAACGGATAGCGTGAATAGCCAACTTCTTGTCCCTAGGGTAGTGGAGTCAAAAACTAGATGGCAAACGTTTAGGGTGGGATAAGAAAGACAAAAACGGGCTCTAATGGGCAACATCTTCATGTATAGTTTGGTCCATGTGTAATGAGCTGCCGGAGGAAGGTATTGAGGCTGGCACAATTACAACATTTAACAGACATCTGGATGGACAGATGAATGGGAAAGGTTTAGATGGAAATTCAACAAATGCCAGAAAATGGGAGGAGAATAATTTTTGCTATCTGGTTAGCATGGACAAGTTAGACCAAAGGGTCTGTTTCCATGCTATCCAGCTCTATGACGCTATGTCCTTTTGAGAAAGTTTCTCCTCTTATCTTAAAACAATCGCCCACTCGAGGGAAAACCTCTACAAGGCTACCTCTCAGCCTCCTACGCTCTAGTAGGAAATGTCCGAGTCTGTTGAGCCTGTCCTTATAATTCAAAAATTTCATTCCCAGCAACATCCTGATAAATCTCTTCTGAACTCTCCCGAACTTGATAATCGTCTCGATATAACAGGGCGACCAGAACTGCACACAGTCCTCCAGGACATGCCTTAGGAATGTCCTGTGCAACCTGAACATACCGTCCCAACTCCTGTACTCAAAGGACTGTCCACTGCTATTTGTCATTTATATAAATGATTTGGATGCGAACATAGGAGATATAGCTAGCAAATTTGCAGATGACACCAAAATTGGAGGTGCAGTGAACAGATAAGAACGCTACCACAGAGTAAAACGGAATCTTGTTCAGATGGGCAAATGGACTGAAGAGTGGCAGTAGAAGATATATTTAGATAAATGCGAAGTGCTACATTTTGGAAAAGGAAATCAGAGCAGGACTTATATACTTAATGATAAAGTCCTGGAGAGTGTTGCTGAACAAAGAGACCTTGGAGTACAGGGTCATATTTCCTTGAAAGTAGAGTTGCAGGTAGATAGGATAGTGAAGCAGGTGTTTAATTTGCATTCCTTTATTGTTCAAACCACTGAGTACAAGAATTGGGAGGTCATGTTGCAGCTGTACAGGACATTGGTTAGGCCACTTTTGCAATATTGCGTACAATTCTGGTCTCATTCCTATCGGAAAGATGTTGTGAAACTTAGAAGGGTTCAGAAAAGATTTACAAAGATGTTGCCAGGGCTGGAGGATTTGAGCTGTAGGGAGAGCCGGAATAGGCTGGGGCTGTTTTCTCTGAATCATTAGGGGCTGAAAGGTGAATTACAGAGGTTTATAAAATCATGAGAGGTATGCATAGGGTAAATAGACAATGTCTTTTCCCCGGAGTGGGCGAGTCCACAACCCGAGGGCATAGGTTTAAGATGAGAGTGGAAAGATTTAAAAGGGACCTCAGGGGCATTTTTTTATGCATAGAGGGTGGTATGTGTATGGAGTTTCCAGAGGCTGGTCAAATTAAAGTATTTAAAAGATATCTGGATGAGTATATAAATAGGAAGGGTTCAGAGGGATATGGGCAAGTATTGGCAAAATTGACAAGATTAGGTTAGGGTATCTGGTCGACATGGACAAGTTGTAACAGAGGGTCCGTTTCCGTGCAGTACATCTCTATGACTCTATGTCTCTATAATGAAGGCCAACACATGAAACATCTTCATAACCACCCTGTCTACGTATGAAGCAAACTTCAAAGAATTATGCCCGAACCCCTAGGTTGCTCTGTTCTGCAACACTACCAATGGCTCAACATTTAATTGTATACGTGTTTTTTTAGTTTGTTTTACCAAAGTACAATACCTTGCATTTATCAACATTAAACTCCATCTGCAATTCTTTTGCCCAGTGGGTGATTAATCTGGGGAAGAAAGGCTGGAACGTTATCAGTTGCCTTGTATCATTTAATGGTTTTAGGAAGAGAGCAGTCACACGTTCGAGGTGGGATACAGTGATCGGCGTTTCAGGCCAGAAAGTATGCTCTGTCTTTTTCTCTGATATTCAGTATTGATATCTATTCGAGTTACTTCACAGTGCAGAGTGTGTCTGCAGGATTTCATTCCTTCATATTGCAGACTACAGATAATAGCCATTTAAACTGGAAATAATAGCCAAGTATTTAAAGATGTTCATAGTTTATCTCGAAGGCAGAGCACATAAACTCGACATCCTACAGTTGAGGCAAGTACCTTGCATTCTTTAACAACGTTATTATTTTAACTGGGTAATTCAATAAAGTGAACCAGATTTCAATGAATCCATACCGATCTGAAAGCTGGCATTTAAAGTTAAAAATTTGGGCATGGTTTAGATCTTGTGTAGTCGGTAGTATCCCTGCCTCTGAGGCAGAGCTTTGTATTCTATTCCAATTCCTGAACTTGTCTGGTAGTGTCCATAGCTCGAGACCAGATTGTCTGGATTCAGGTGCAGCATGACAGGAAAGGCTAATATACAAACACACAGGAGAATAATGTTGCAAATTATGGGGCTATTGTGGAGTGTGGTACTGTCCTTACCTCTGGCCCTCAAAGTTCTAATCCTACTAGCGGTGCTTTATAATATGCCTGAACGCGTTGACTAAAATGATTTTAAAATTGTGGTTTGATCGAGATGGAAGAGGTGTCATTATTGACTTTCAGAGCTTAAGCCCCGGATGACTGAAAGCACAGATCCTGGGTGGGAGGCACATTTGCACCTTCTAGAGGTTTATAAATTCATGAAGTGCATGTATAGGCGGTGAGTAGTGAAGATCTTTTCCCCATGCTTGGAAGTCCAACATTAGAAGGTATAGATTTAATGTGAGAGGGGAAAGATTTTAAAGTGACTCAGGACAACTTTTTCACTCAGCAAGTGGAGCATGTACATAATGAACTGCCAGAAGAAGTGGTGGAGGTTGGTATAGTTACAACAGTTAAAAGGCACCCAGATTGATATATTAATAGGAAGGATTTAGAGTGCTGGCAAATAGATTATATTCCCTCCAGTGTAGCACAAGTCCACACCAACCCTCTGAAGAGTTACCCACCCAGAAGCATCTCACCATATTTACCCCTGACTAATGCACCTAACATTATGTGCTATTTAGCATGGCAACTTCACATAACCTGCACAACTTTGGACTGTGGGAGGAAACCCACGCAGACAAAGCGAGAATGTGCAAATTCCACAAAGTCAGTCACCTGAGCCAGCAATCAAACCCAGGCCCCTGGTACTGTGAGGCAGAAGTGCTAACCACTGAGCCACTCTACCAACCCAAGTAGGCCACGATTAATTTCAGAAATCATGGACGAGTTGGTCAAAAGTGTTTGCTTCCGTGCTGTACAACTCTTAAGATTCATCAAGCCATTTGATCTAGTTCCCTGTGTCATCTTCATTGTGCACTATATCGCCAAACTTGGTTTTATCCACGATCTTTCTAACCACGCCTTCTATAATTGTCATCTGAATCATTTGCCTAAATGTCAAACAAAAATGGATTGAGCACAAGTCCCTGTGGAACACCACTGTGCACAGTGTCACAAAGCTGGTACCTTTTCTCTCAAAGCTTCCTTTTCTCAAAGATACTGTTTCCGTGATTTTTTTTTCCAGAGGAGTCATAGGGTAGTTCCCGGCTCCAAGATGACTGGTTTGGTACAGAGATTAAACGGTTTTGTGATTAAAGGTATAATGAAAGGGGAGTGGTCAGCTCTCGAGGTGAGCAGTTCAGTGCTGAACCAGTTTGTAGTTTAGTTGTATGGACAGGTTCTCTCTCTCTCTCTCTCTCTCTGTCTCTCTCACTCTCTCTCTCTCTGTCTCCCTCCTTCTGCCCTTCTAACTTTAACCTGTAAGCAATTGTTCCATTTGTACTGTTTTTAAGGGGGGTTTGCCTACTGGGATGGCTGTGTACTTCCAGAATAGCTAATTAAGTCTAGTTTGAATAGATTGAGTTCTGAAGGGTTTCTTTCTTCTGTTCTTTGTGTTTCATTATGTAGTTTCGTGAATTTATTTTGTCTATTTTAAAACCTGATAATTTTCACTGTGCACTTTCTGAAACAAATTACAAAGTTATGGTCTGCGCTGCCTGCTCAAGAATATTTTGAGCGGCCTGGTCTAGTCCATAACAACTGGCCTCCAGTCTGAAAAACACCCCTCCTCAATAATGCTGTGTCCTGCGATTAGGTAAACACACACACACATACACAAACACGTACACGACACACACACACATACACACGCACACAGAGACACACACAGAGACGCACATACACAGATGCACACACACTAAGACATGCACACAGAGACACACAGACACATGCACACGCACAGACACACACACAGAGAGACACATGCACACAGACACACACGGACCCACAGAGACAGAGACACACACCGAAATACTCACACACGCTCAGACACACACACACAGACACACGTTCATGTGCGTGCCGCACATTCACACATCTTAGCGTCTTTAGGGTATAACTCGATAAGTTATGATTAAAGATGTGCTCAAGGCTTGTTGTGAGAGGGTAGTAGAACTGGCTTGAAAAACATGTCAGCCATGATCAATAAATCAGTAGACTGGATGGGCCAAATGGCCTTTTTACTGCACTAATTTTGTACACTCTACGGTACGTGCATTCGTCTGTTAGTGTGTATTTGCATATGCATGTGTGTCTGTGTGTACGAGTTTTTGTGTGTCTTCGTTTGTGTGAGGTTGAGTGTGTCTGTGTGTGTATGTCTGTGTGTGTCTTTGAGTGTGTCTATGTGTGCCTGTCTGTGTTTGTATCTGTGTGTGTGTCTGCACATGTTTGTCCTCTTAATTACTTTTAGAAATGGAAATATCAATGTACATTTTTGTAATTTCTATACTGTTTATCAATCATCTTTCCATCATAGCTTGAGGAACTTTGTTTCCATCATACATTTCGTATTTTAACAGATGAAGGAAATCTACATGACTTCTTCCTAGGACGACCCTGACCCATTGTGAGACCTATATCATAGGCCATATCATCAACCTGGTTACACCTATACTTTGCTGTGACCAATGGAGAAGTGGCAGTGGAAATGAAAACAGTTACTCAATAACCCAGGGAACTCTAGTCCGGTGAAACTAACATCAATAGTGGGTAAGTTGTTGGAGGGGATTCTGATGCATAGCCAATTGCATGCATGTTAAAAGGCAAGGTTTCATTGGGGATAGTCACCATGGCTTTTTGCATGAGAAATCGTGTCACACGAATTTGACTGAGTATGTTAAAGAGGTGACAAAGCAGATTGATGTAGGCAGTGTTGCAGATGCTTTCCATTTGGACTGAAGCAAGTTCTTGGCAAGATTCTGCATATTAGGCAAGTTAGTAAGGTTAGGACACATGGGAACCAGCGCACCCAAGCCAATTGAATAAGAAAATTAGGTTGAAGGGAGGCGACAGAGGTTGGTAGAGGATTGCTTTTCAGACTAGAGGCCTGTGAACAATAGTGTGCCACAAGGATCAGTGCTGATCCCACTGCTTTTCGTCATTCATATAAATGATGTGGATGTGACCATAGGTGGTAAGGGTAGCAAGTTTGCAGATTACACCAAATTTTTTGGTGTTGTGGGTAATGAAGAAAATGATCTCAGAGTGCAATGAGACCTCGATCAGATGGGCCAATTGACTGATGAGTGGCAGATGGAATTTAATTCAGATAAATGTGAAGTGCTGCATTTTGGGAAGCAAATCGGGGTAATGAATTGAAATTCATTGAAGGATGTTGCCAAGCAACGAGACAGAGAGATGTAGATGCAACGCTCCTTCAAAGTGAATAGTATAGTGAACAAGGTGTTTGGCATGTTTGCCTTCATTGGTCAGAGGATTGAGTTTCGGAGTTGGGAATGTCATGTTACAGCTGTACAGGATGTCAGTGAGGCCACATTTTGGAATACTGTGTGCAGTTCTGGTCTCCCTGCTGTACGAAGGTTGCTGTGAAGCTTGAAAGGTTTCAGAAAAGATTTATAAGAATGTTGCCAGGTTTGGAGAGTTTGAGCTATAAGCAGAGGCTGAATAGGCTAAAGCGGTTTTCCCTGCAGAATTAAGGGCTTAGGGCTGACCTTATAGAGGTTTATAAAATCATAAGGGGCATGGATTTTGTAAATAGACAAGGTCTACTTGCCAGAATAGGGGATTCCAAAAATAGACGGTATAGGTTTAAGTTGCGAGAGGAAATATTTTAGATGGAACTTAGAGGCAATGTTTTCATACAGAGGGAGGTGTGCATATGGAATCATTTGCCAGAGGAAGTGGTGGAGTCTGGCATCATGATGGGTATCTGAATAAGGAGGAATAGAGGAATATGAGCCAAATGCTGGCAAATCAGACTCGATCAGATTGGGATGTCTGGTCAGCGCGGACAGATTTGCATGCAATATGACTCTTATAAGAGGGATGAGGAGACATTCTAAACAGGCATTCCAAGTGGAAATTCTCTTCTCCACAATTTTTAGATGCTTCTTTGTTTACATTGATTCAAAGCTGAGTTAGTTAAATATTTGGCAGAGAAGTGAGTCATGGATAACGGGATACAGTCAGGAAAGTGGGGCTGTGATCATAACTTGATCATAACCTGATCAACAGGCACAATCTTAGTGCCTGTTGGAGAAAGCTCAAAGTGTCTAATGGCCCACTCCTGCTACTCATTCCCATATTTCTGTGTTCCATTCAGTCCCTCAAACCTGCTAGACACGAACAGTTAGAGGCTAGTTACTGCAATACCCTGGTGCACAGAAACGCAGGAGACCATTCAGCCCCTCAAAAGTGTCACACACAATTTGGGCTGGTTTGGAAAAAGTAATTGGAAAACCCACGCTGGGTATCAAAGAGGTCGCTCATCTCTCTTTACAGAGCTTCCCCTCTCTGCAACATGTGCTTCATATGTTGGTCATGTTGTAACCCAATTTCACTGTGAATACAGCCCCAACACCTCAGCCAGAGATGGTCCAGACAATCTGGCAACATTCAATAACAGAGCTTCCAGGAACATAAAACCCTCTTCTTTCCAATAATAGAATGTGAGAATGCCACAAATAGGGATATGTCATTCATCCACACGCCCCCCTCCCCCCGCAAGCATGTCTTCACCCACAATAAGATCGTAAGGTATAATATCCTCTTTCATGTCCATATCTTCACAGCCCTCAACTCTGATTGGTCAAAAAGCACTCCTTACCCCCACATTGTGACCTATTGATATGAGCAAAATACATGAACACAAGGGCTCAGGGAAGAGTGACCAGCCCTGACATCAAGGCATCATTTAACTAAGAATGGTATCAAGGAGCCTGAGTAGGATTGCACTTAATGAGAATGAGTTATAAACTTCCCTGGTTAGAGTTATTTAAAGGATAAAGCACAATGATTGTGGTTTGTGCACAAACATCCATGCAGTCCTGGACTTGTCTGCAAAAGATCCTCAAGGTAGCTTCCTCAGCACAAACATTTTCAGCTGCTTCATAAAGATTAGAAGTGAGGGTGTTCACTGAAGGTCACACAATATTCAGTAAAAATGTCCTCCTTCAGCTCCTGAACTAGTCTGTGTCCACGTGCAGCAAGACCCGGACAACATTCAGGCTTGTGCTGTTGGAAGTATTGGTAACATTCATGTAACAGTGTTGCTGGACACTGCACATTTCCACAGGTAAAAGAAAGAGATTATTCAACTCCTCACGCTGGCTTCACAGGAGTATGAGGAAGTCATTCAGCTCAATGAAATTATTGGAGAAGTGTAGAGATCGCCCATTTAGTGCATCCAACGAATTATACAAGAAGAGAAGGAGTCTTATAGAAGACAGCAGAGCTCCTCAAAAATATTTGAAGGCGTTGGCCTAGACTCTACCAACAATTAAGTGTTCTGATACAGTAATATCCCATAAACATGTACTTGGCAAAAAGGAAAGATCAGACACAGATTCTCCAATCTAGGAGGGAAAGCAAATCCACTGAAGCTTCCAACTCTATGGTGACCCCAACAGCTTCTGATATTACTGACAAACCAAAACACTTCCTGTAATGTGGCTGCCAGAACTGCACACATTAATCTATCTATGGCCTAACCAATGGCATGTTTAACTCATATTATGTCGCCTCGATGAATAAACACTATGCCTACATTCCCGTGTGATTTCTTAACTGGGCATTACACTGTCCAGTCACATTCAGGGATGTGTGGAGAAACACTCTCTGACTTCCCTAGTGTTCTGATATACATTGAATTCTCCCCTGTCTAGTTTCTTCTTCCAAAGTGCATCACATCCTATTTATCAGGATTCCATTCCATCTGCCATTGATCTGACCATCTGACCATTCCACCTGTATCTTCCCGTAACATAAGGCCTTCCTCCTCACTGCCAACCACCTGGCCAATCTTTATGTCAAACACAAAATTACTTATTACGCTCAGACCCCATCCCCCACCACCCTCCACATTCACATTTACATAATTTATGAATACCACAAATAATTAGATACACTGCACTTCTCGCTGTGGTACACCACCAGACACTGGTCTATCGCTACCACCTTCCCAGTGACTTGGGACCACATAGCTGTTTTCTAGTCCTCTAGCCCCTCCCTTGTGTGGTCAGATTCGACTAAAACATTTCGGTAAGGACATTTCCTTTCTTGTCTCCAACAGCATCCTGCGATACAACTCATCTGGACTTTACAACATCCAAAACCAATAATCCCAACTTGCATCTTATATCAATCTGCTCGAGAGCTTCCCAGTCCATTTTCTAAAATTCTGTACCTGCATCTTCCTTTCTCAAATAAAACAGATGTGAAGCTCTCATGTCACAGTCTATCAATGTTCCCCAGTTTCACATGCTGATTACCCATTGGTTTCGAAACGGGTCCTAATTTTTCCCTGGTTATTCTGTTCAGGTTGATGCTTTTGTACAACATCTTGGGTTCCCCCTAGCTTTGCCTGCTGCACTTCTCCATGCCCCTTTATGAGTCAGTCTGCTGTGGGTGAATTTTCTAAGTTTCCCTGAGATCACCTCTCTTTCTTTGAAACAGTACAGAACACAGGTATAATCTCATCCACGCTGCATGCAGTCTGTGCAGAACGCCTTTACCTCGATATTCCAATTTCCGTTAACTGAAAGCCAACTTCACATTTACCTTTCCATTTCCCAAAGTCGCCCCTGAAACACGTTGATTCAATTTTATTTACTATTCACTTTCTGAACTCTTAAACATCCACCTGAATATCTAACTATATCACATCCAATAGTTCTCCATTGTCTCCCCCTACAAGAAACATCTTCAAACCATTTTTTAAAAAAAATGTTAACACTGATTATTCGGGTGAGATCCAAGATGGCGGCGCTCCAGTAGGCCTGCCCTGCTGAACTCTGCACCATAACCCAGACAAAGTGATGCATTCACCCTCTCTTTCTTCCCATTTGTGGTAAAATCGGAGGTTTTTGATCCCCAGTATTGCTCTATCCCATTTTAAGTGAGTAACGGAAAATGACTAAGCGAAAAGGACCATGAGGATCACAACTAGCAGGGCACTGCAGCGATGGATACGCCCGCGGCTGTGACGTCAGCCTCTGCGAACGCTCCAGGAGACTTATCTGTGGAGTCGAGCCTGGTCTCGGAGTTCAGAGCCTGCAAGGCAAGATTGATTCAGCAATGGAGGAGACCCGAACTAGGTTGGAACTGATCTCAGCTAAGATGCAGAAGCAGGATCAGGAGACGCAGCGTATCGGACCGTGCATCGTCGAGGTGGAACAGCGGACCGCGGCTTCAGAAACCACGGCAGAATCCCCAGCGGATCGTGTCCAAGCCCTGGAATGGTAGGTAAGGGCCTTAGTAGAGTCGTCGACGACCTGGAAAATCGGGGCCGTCAGAAGAACATCAGCCTGGTCGGGCTGCCACAATGAGAAGAAGACGGCCAGCTCTTCAACTTCATTTCGTTTCTCTCACTTACCGCCGAATTAGAAAGTGGGTTTGGGGATGGTGGGGGTAGTTACATTTTGTTTCACCCGGACTGCCTGAGGTCAAAGTATGGATGGGACGGATTTAATTTTCTTGCTATAAGATGCGTGCAACTTTTTAAAAAATTGTTTTGCCTGGATTTGGTGAGCGGCTTCAGCTCGGAGGAGCCATGGGGGATTAATGGGTAATATGTACACCCTCTGCAGGAAGAGGGGATCTCTCCACTTATTTACAGCTCCGTATCTTCATTGTGCCAGGCGCTTCAGAACATCTAGTCAAGAGGAAGGATGAAGCTTACATAAGGTTGAGGAGGCAAGGGTTAGGCAGTGCCCTAGAAGGTTGCAAGGTAACCAGGGTGGAAATGAAGAATGAACTCAGGAGGGATAAAAGTGTCCATGATAAAGCCTTGGCAGATAGAATTAAGGTAAAACCTAAGATGCTCTACACTTACGTGAGAAACAAGAGGATGGCCAGAGTGAGGGTAGGGCTGATCAGGGATAGTGGAGGAAACGTGCGCCCGGAGTCGGAGAAGGTAACGGAGGTTTTTAATGAATGTTTGCTTCAGTATTCACTAATCAGAGGGACCTTGACGTTTCTGAGGACAGCATGAAACAGGCGAATATGCTAGAACAGGAGGATGTGTTGAAAAATTTGAGAAACACACGGATAGATAAATTTATTTGGCCAAACAGGATATGCCCGAGGATACTATAGGAAGTGAGAAGAGATTGCTGCGCATTTTGCGATGATCTTTGCAACCTCACTGTCCATTGGAGTCGTGCCTGACCACAGGAGGCTGGCAAAAGTTATTCCCTGGTTCAAGAAAGGGAATAGGGATAATCCTCGGAATTATTGGCTAACCAGTCTTACACCAGTGACGGGCAAAGTATTGGAGAGGATTTGAGAGACAGGATTTATGAATACTTGGAAAATTATAAATGTTAGAGACAGTCAGCATGGCTTTGTGAGGAGCAGGTTATGCCTCATAGATCTTACTGAATTCCTTAAGGATGTGACGAAACACGTTGATGAATTAGAGCAGTGGATGTGGTATATATGGATCACAACAAGGCGTTTGCTAAAGTTCTCCATGGTAAGCTCATTCACAAAATAAGGAGGTATGGCTTACAGGGAAATCAGGTTGTCTGGATGTAGAATTGGCTGGCCCACAGAAGACAAAAGGTAGTGGTAGATGCAACAGAGGGAGCTTGGTGACTAGCTTGGTGATGTGTTCTGGGACCTCTGCTCTTTGTGATTTTTTTTATAAGAGAGCTGGATAACGAATTGGAAGGGTGGGTTCATAGGTTTGCCGATGTCACGAACTTTGGTGGAGTTGGTGGTTAGTATGGAGGGCTGTTGTAGGTAGCAACAGGACATTGACAGAACTGAGCTGATGAGTGACAGATCGAGATAAATCTGGAACAGCGGCATCTTGGGGTCCATGTCTATAGATCCTCAAAGTTGCCATCCAGGTTGGTGCTGTTGTTTAGAAGGCGTATGATGTGTTGGCTTTCACAGCCGGGGAGTTCAGTTTCAGAGCTGTGAGGTTTTGCTGCAGCTCTTTGATCCCACTGTTTAATCCACTGTGATGAAGTTGAATGCTGTTCTGCATTGAGATCTTGCAAGTACTTGTTATATGACTAGCTAATATTTTCAGAGTTTACTGTACTTAAACTATGTGACATCTGGCTGTGAAACAGATATATTGAGATTTGGTTGCTCTTTTAACAACTATCCGAATTTAACAATCAAGTTTAAATAATTTCCCACTACACTAAACCCATTCAATTTTAAATTTATTGTTTTGCCAACATCAAACCAAGGAGATGAGCTGATGTTGAGGGAATAAAGAGGCGCGCATTTTTAAAGTTAGACCGAGAGTAAACTGCCATCCTCAGAGTCTTCCATGAACACCATTCTCTGTGTAAGATACATTTTTTGAACGAAATATCCTTGCATAAAAGACAGAACGTGACCCAGGGAGATATTCAGTGGAAAGAAAGAGCGCATTGGATACTACAGCCACTGTCTGGTTTATGTAATTTTAATACAGTTTTTCTTTAATTGGAAGAGTATATTGTGAAAGGTGGAGGAAGATAACAAACAATTCAGAGAAAGGAAAACGTAGAGTTGTGAATAACTGTTGTTGTTCAATGCTCACTTTTAGAATTAAGGAATACATTGATATTATTTCCTGTTAATTAGTGGAATTTGCGAGCTCTCTGTCACTCGACTTTAACAGATTATGAACGAGGTGATCTTTTCTGAGTGTTTGGTTTCATTAGCAGAAGGGTTCATCGCCGTGTCATAACACCACACTTGCAATACCGTGTTCTGGTCACCTCATTAAAGAAAAGAGGTGGAAGCTATAGAGAGAATGCAGAGAATTATCTATGGAACAGCAGAAAGATTGACACAAGCCACACAAAGAGAGTGAAATATTGAGAAAGTCACCACGTGAAAAGTAAACACTGGCAGATTCCCGATGTCTTTTTAAACGTCAGTGTGGCAGTGGGCGTAGTGCGTCTGTATTGATGACTGGGTATCTGTGTGTGCATGTGCATCCGTGTATCGATATTTGTCTATGTGTGCTGAAAATGTGTTGCTGGAAAATCGCAGCAGGTCAGGCAGCATCCAAGGAGCAGGAGAATCAATATTACGGGCATAAGCCCTTCTTCAGGAATTTGTCCATGTGTGCCTGTATTATTATATGTGCTTTTCGATCTGTCTCCGTGTGTGTCTGAGCATCTATATTCATCTCTGTGTGTCTCTCTGAATGTCTGATTTTGTCACTGTGTGTATCTGCGTTTCTGCATTCATCGCTGTGTGCATCTGCATGTCTGTATTTGTCTCTGTGCGTATCTGCATGCTTGTATTTATGTATGTGTGCGGCTGCATGTCTGTATTCATCTCTGTATGTACCAGACTGTCCATATTCACCTCTGTGTGTATCTGCGTGTCTGTATCCATTACTGTGTGTAGCTGTGTGTCTCTATTCGTCTCTGTGTGTATCTGCATATCTCTGTGTGTATCAGCGCATCTGTTTTTGTCTCTGCGTATATCAGTTTATCTGTGTTCAACTCTGTGTGTAAATGTGTAGTTATATTTGTATCTATTGGTATCTGTGTGACTTTATTCGTCTCTGTGTGTAACTGCATGTCTATATTTGTCTTTCTGTGTATCTGCGTGTCTATATTTGTCTTTCTGTGTATCTGTGCGTATGTATTTGTCTCTGTGTGCATCTGGCTGTCTGCATTCATCTCTGAATCTGTGTGTCTGTATTCCTCTCTATGTGCATCTCTGTGCATTTATTCATTTCTTGTGCATCTGCCTGCCTGGATTCATCTGTGTGTGTCATTAAATTCGTCTCTGTGTGTACCTGCGAGTCTTTATGTGTATCTGCATGTCTGTGTTTGTCTCTGTGTGTATATGTGTGTCTGGTTTCATCTCTGTGTGTATCCGTGTGACTTTATTCGTCTCTGTAGGCATCTGTGTGACTGTATTCGTCTCTGTGTGTATCTGCGTGTTTGTGTTTGTCTCTGTGTATATCTGCATGTCTGTATTCATCTTGCGTGAATCTGTGTGTCTCCATCCGTCTCTCGGTCCATCTGCATGTCTCTGTGTGTATCTGCATGTCAGCATTCCTGTCTGTATCTCCGTGTGTGTATTCGTCTCGATGTCTATCTGCATTCCTGTGTTCATGTGTGAGTATCTGTGTGTCTGTATTCATCTCTGTGTGTATCTGCGGGTATGTGTTCATTTCTGTGTGTATCCTTGCGTCTGTAGTCATCCCCGTGGGCACCTGTGTGAGTCTATTCGTCTTTGTGTGCATCTTCATGTCTATATTTGTCTCTGTGTGTACCTGCATGCCTGTATTCATCTCGGTATCTGCGTACATGTATTCATCTCTACTGTGTACCTTCCTGTCTGTATTTGTTTGTGTGTGTATCTGTGTGCCTGTATTTGTTTCTGTGTGTCGCTGCACGTCTGTATTCACCTCTCTGTGCGCCTGTGCATCTGTACTCATCTATGTGTGTCTGTATTTGTCTCTTTGTGTATTTGCGTGTCTGTTTTCATCTCTGAGTTTTGTCTGCGTGCCTGTGTTCGTCTCTGTGTGTCCATGTGCACAGCGGATCTGTAGGCCTCTCTGGTGTTTAAAGTGATGCAATGTCCCCTTCTGCTGGCCTTCACACTCCTCTGCGTTGACAGCACCGCAGGGTGACAACTATCAGGGAATACATGGAGGGAGGGGGAGGGAGGCAGCTTATAGCGCCATCCAAACTGACAGAACCATCTGCACACGCACACACCCACAGTTTGGTATATGGAGGATTGTAATCGTACTGAGGACCTTTAGAGTGTAGGATGTTCATGTACAGTTATGTCTATGGTCGCTCTGCATGTGGAAGTGATTTGTTTTTGAAGATTATTCATGACACAGACTGCACAAATTAAAGGATATTTCCACCACAAATGCTTCCAAGCAAGATTGACGGAACCATTTGTAAGTCAATGTAATGAATGTATTTCACGTTCATTATCTTGAAATGTTTTACAATATACTCCGACAAATTATAAATGAGAAAAGATTGAAAAGTCCTGAAACTGACCCAGTGGTGGTGGTAATATCTCAGGAACGATATCACTAGGTATCAGACGAAACTGCTCTGTGCTTCCAATGACGTTATTTGAAAAACCAAACAGCCATGCAATGTGAGAGATTGACGGTATCTGATGTCCTCTGAAAGAAACAAACTACTGACACGAGTGCAAAGGCCTGGGGAGGAGAGCAGAGGGTGACATTGTATAACAATAAACTTAACAGGGACAGACGGAGAGGTGGGGGGGGGGGGGGGGGCTGAGGGGTTGATCGCAATTTCAATGGATTTACCCCAAAAAACGGCAAGACCTCATCTCACGGAGATACACACACACATACACAAACACGTTAAACACACAACACATATACATACAGATGTGGACACACAATCAAACACACACACTCCTGCACACAGTTTCTTTAAGATAGAGATGAATAAGCTTTTCATTAATTTGGGAATCAATGATCATTTGGCGAAGGCAGGAGAATGTAGGTGAGAAACATTTCAGCTGTAATCCAATGGCACAGCAGATTCAATGGGTTAAGTGGCCTGATTCTGCTCTATTTTCCCATTTTTAGGAGAGAGTCGCTTTCAAAGGTTGAATTTGAATGCAGATCACAGGGTTAAAGGTAGGCTTCTTGGCAGTGTGGAGGAACAAATGGATCTTGGGGTCCACGTCTGCAGATTCTTCAAAGTTGCCAAAGCCCTCAAGGTGATGGGGCTGTTAAGAATGTGTATGATATGTTGGCTTTCATAAGCTGGGGGGTTGAGTTAAGAGCTGCGAGGTTATGCTGCAACTGTAGAGGCCTGATTAGACCACACTTGGAATATTGTGTTGAGTTCTGTTCGCCCCATTAAAGAAAGGATTTGGAAGTTTTAGAGAGGGTGCAGACGGGAGTTCTCAGAATGTTGCCTGTCCTGTAGGACATGTCTGATGAAGAAGGTTTGAGGGAGCTTTAGCTTTTCTCATTAGAGTAAAGAAGGATGAACGGTGACTTGATAGAGGTGTGCAAGACGATGTGAGGCACAGATTGAATGGATTAGTAGAGTCATTTTCATCGGGTAGAAATGGCTAACATGAGGAAAACATAATTTTAATGTGATTGGAGGAGGGTTTTGGGGAGATGTCAGAGGCAGGTGATTTAGACAGGTAGTGATCGGTGCGTGGAATGCATTGCCAACAATGGTCGTAGAATTAGCTACATTAGGGACATTCGAGTAACTCTTGGATAGGCACATCGATGATAATAGGATGAAGGCTCTGCAGTTTAGTTTAGTCTTAGAGTAGGATAAAAGATCGCCACACCATTGAGGGCTGAAGGGCTCTTAGTGTGCTGTACTGTTCAATGTTCGCTGTTCTAATTTCTTGAGCTCTTGTGAACATATTGTACCTGGAATTCCTTTAACTTCAGTGGAGGTTAATCTGGTCAGTATTTGATTTCCGAGGGTTAATGGAAATTTGGGGAGGTTTGAGGGGCTGAATAGTCTATATCTGTTCCTAACCGTTGTGTTAAAAGAATAATGGTTGGTTTGAGGGGAACTCATTTTGAGAATAAGGGCATTCCTATTTCAGACTGGGAAAGGGATGTTCCTTTCTCTTTAGCATTGTGTGGTCTGTGGTCTTCTCATGCACAAGGAGCAGTGAAGACTGGGTTAATGAAAACGCTCAAGGCGGAGTTATATAAATCTTTGATGAACAAGAGAATCATTGTTTATTGGAACAGACAGGAAAGGGATGCTTAGTTACAATCACATCAACAATGAGCATCCTGAATCGAGGGGCTGAATGGCCACCTGCTGCTCTTGCTTCATGTGTTGTTCACTCATTCAACCCCGCGATGCTGTTACAGAAGGTGAGGAAGATCGCATTCAGCCATTCAGGAGCGATCTGTCCCTCTAAGTAATTATAAAGACATAGGATGAAGCTCTTCAGCCATTTCAGTACATTATGCAGCGCAAGAGGAGGTCACACCTACTTTCTAGATTGCTACACAGGAACAGGGGAGTCCTGGGTAACTATCAGGAAATAGATAGTCGGGAAAAAATGTGTATTTTCAGATTGGAATTCTATAACTTGGTGAAGTGCATCAGAGATCAGTGCAACATCAAAAGCTATATAAAATCTGTCAATGATTTGCGTGTGGGATTGATGGAACTCAATTGGCTCAACCACTAAGATTCGATAAGATGTCAAGTGGAGGTAGAGAGTCTGTAATGTGAAATAGACAGGGAAGGTAAGTGTGCAAACCTTCAGCAGAAACAGGATAACATGGACTACCGAGGTTTTTGCTGTGGCAGAAGGGTAAAACAACAGTAAACTAATCAAAAGAAGAGAGATCACAAAACTCAGTTGTACAAAGGGTAGATACATCACACACGGTTAGTATGCATATGCAGCAAGTAATTAGGAAGATATTTGGAATGATTACTGCATGAAAAGTCTGTCAGGATATTTTACTGCATCTGTACAGGGGATTTCTGAGTCAACATCTGATGTACTGTGGGCAGTGATGATTCCATAAGCTGAAAAATAAATATACTCAATAGCTTTAGAAGCTTTGCAAAGATGTTTCACTGCACTTTCTCCTGGAAAGAATGCCTTATTCCGTCATTCCGCACGGAAACAGACCCTTCGCTGCACCATGTCCATGACGACGAGATGTCCTAAATTAATCAAGTTCCATTTGCCAGCACTTGGCCCATATCCCATAAAAACTTCGTGTTCACTCAAATGGCTTCATTCAAATGGCTTTAAATGCTGTAGCTGTCCCAGCCTCCAACAGTTCCTCTGGCAGTTCATTCTATACACTCTGTGAAAAGTTACCACTTTTGTCCCTTTTAAATCTTTCTCCCCTCACCTTCAATCTATATGCTTTAGTTTTGGCCTGCCCTAAGCTCGGAAAATGTTCTTGGATCTTCACCATTTCCTTGCTCCTCATGATGTTATAAATCTCCATAAGGCGAGAGCACTTCAGGGTTGAGAAAGAGAGGCGTTCGTATTGAACTGTGTAAGATATTGAGGAGAGTGTATCTGGTGCATAGCCTATGGACATTTTCTCTGGTATGGGAGTCTAGAACTGAGGATTCAAATTTAAGAAAACAACGGTATATGTTATATACTCTTTTCATAGTATAGGAAAACAAATACTATGAAGACATGATTTTCTTGGACAAAAATATGAGGACACATACAAATGTATCTTCATTAAAACTCCGACATGGAGTAGAGAATGGGGATAGAGTCATACAGTTCCGAGAATGTTCAAGGAGGCCTCACGTGGTTCAGTTTGGTTTTCAGATAACATTACTGTATATTTCTGCTCTGTGATGGAGAAAATGCAACATGCTGGAGAAGCCACTGCTTATTGCTTCCTCTCTTTCCTTGTTCCTGCTCGCAGCAATGTATGAGAGGTGAAAACCGTTCAGTCAAACAATCATTCATGTAGGATTACTGTTGAGGAATCATTGGCATCTCCCTAATGCCTAAACTCAAAGGTATTTCAGCCAATCCGACTGTTCCAGGAATAAATCCTGCTTGTCTGAGCAGAACAACTTCAGAGGCAGAATAACATTTAATTATTTTACTTTTGTCTTGAGTTTAACTATTGCTTGGAAAAAGCTCTTTCAAGCTGATATTTTGCAGCTTTTTTTTCCTGCTTGTATTTAGGTATGTGTATGTGTGTGTCTGTGTGCACTTGCGTGTGTGAGATACTGTGTATGTCTTAGTGTGTGTATGCACAGACTGCATAAGCGTTCCAAGATAAATATTAATGTAAATATTTGTCCAAACTGTTTGCACTATATTTTTCCTTCTTAGCTTTGAGTAACTTTGCTTTGGTGAATTATTTTTGCAAAGGTAAGATATCGAGCTGACTTGTCCCCAGCAAAGAACCTGACCTAGTCGGAGACCTATATCATTGGTCATATCACCAACCGGGTTACATTTAAAATTTATCATGAACAATGGAGAAACAGGACTAGAAAATGAAACAGTGGTCCGTCCAACCCCAGCCTGAACACAGATGAGGACAATTTCACAAAGGGTTGTTTGAGTGGGAATTCTCTTCCCCAGAAGTTTGTGGTGCCTGTGTGTTTTCATTTAGTTAAAGCATTTAGATATTGGACAGTAAAGTCCAATGAACTACAGATATGGAAGTGGGGCTGAGAACACATGCAGATCAGCCACGATCTTACTGCCGAGTTGAGAGAGCATAAAGTGTCTAATGACACACTCCTACTCCTCAGTCCTACGTTCCTATGTTCCATTCAGTTCCTAAAAACTGCAAGACAGGGGCACTTGGAGTTCATTTATTCCGATAACCTGGTGCACAGAAACAGAGGAGACCATTCACTGACTGAAGACTCGAGAGTGTAGCGCTGTAAAAGCACAGCAGGTCAGGAAGCATCCGAGGAGCAGGGGAATCGCCGTTTCTGAGCATAAGCTTCTGCCCGAAACGTGCAGAATACACGGACGACATTCAATCCATTGAAACTATTGGACAAGAATATGGATAGCCCATTCAGACCCTCCTGCCTATTACACAAGGAGGGAAGGAGTGTAGTCAGCACATCGAGATGTTAAACAGGAACCGGAGTCGCCAAGTCAGGTCCTTGAGCTGCTTCCAGATGACCAGGACGTGGCCATTCAGCCTATCGAACCACGTATACAGAAATAGGAAGATGGCTTTGATGCCCCAACATGACAAAGAGAGAAGTAGAGTCTACACAGATAGACTGCTCTATGTTGTTCCTCCTGGTTCCTTTGCCCGTGGTACACATGTGTCACTTTAACTTGGTTTGCTGAACGTGAGAGGGAAAAGTGAATAATTTGTGCCAAGTCTCAAGGAAATGCCTTCTATCTCCGAGAAGACACTATTGCACTCCTATAGAGATCAGAAGCTGGTGGGAATGGCGAACTATTTCAGGAGTAAGGCATTAATGCTGCTGATAGATTTATGAACAATACAGAGACACACACCAACTGCACATTGAGACGGTGAGAATTCATTCAGAGCTAGGAGCTCCCTCTCAACCAACATGGGGCCTCCACACTGGTACGTGAACTATTGGGAATTACGTATCATGGGGAAAATGCAATTTTTCACAAAATCACCATCTTTTTTCTGGATATAATAAATGTTTGTCCATAATCCTCAAGTTTACATGTAATCGCTTGTTATTCTCTCGCAGTGCTATGGATTTCGCTGGATTATACTCTCACACCTTTTATCAGTTAATTATCGTTTACACAATGTAATTCAATAATTTGTTTGCAAAGGTGCAAACATCTTATTGCACAGTTTGTATGCCTTTTCTTTTTTAGGTTTGTTGTAACCTTAGCCCAAAAGTAAATGTTTTGTTCACCGAACAGCCTTGGGTAACTGTCTGTGTGGCATTTGCACATTGTCCCCATGTCTGCGGGCGTTTCCTCTGGGTGCTACTGTTTCCTCCCACAGTCCAAAGATATGAAGGTTAGTGAATTGGCCATACTAATTTGCCCATAGTGTCAGGGATGAATAGAGGGTAGGGGAATGGGTCTGGGTGGGTTACCCTTCGGAGGGTCGATGTGGTCTCGTTGGGCCGAAGGGCCTGTTTCCATACTGTAGGGAATCTAAAAATAAATGACCTGTTTTTCGGGATTCAAGGGTCAGACACAGTATGTATTTTTCATGGGCGAAGAGACAGAAAGGAATAGAAGACAGTGACTGTGGAGACTGATGAGGAGTAAAGCGACATCCCCCCAGTCCCCAAAGTCTTCTTGACAGACAGAATAAAATCAAGTGTAGAGAAAGAAACAGAATATATTCGGAAAAAGGAATGGCAAGTGACAGTTTAAATAAAACAGGATAATTTGAAATGGAATGGCCGAATAATAATTGATCTGTGTGCGTGAGAGAGAGAGAGAGTGTGTGTGTCTGTGTGTGTGTGTGTGTGTGTGTGTGTGAGAGAGAGAGAGAGAGAGAGAGAGAGAGAGAGAGAGAGAGAGAGTCTGTGCGTGTGAGTGGTTGTGTGTCTGTGTGTGTGAATGTGTGAGTGAATGTGTGTGTCTGTCTGTGTGAGTGTGTATGTGTCTGTGTGTGTGACTGCGTGTGAGTGTGTCTCTGTGTCTTTGTGAGTGTGTGTGGGTGTCTGTGTATGTGTCGCTGTGTGTGAGTGTGTGTCTGTGTGTGTGAGTGTGTGTGTCTGTGTGTGAGAGTGAGTGTGCTTGTGTGTTTGGTTGTGTCTGTGTGTGTGTCTGTACGAGAGAGAGATAGTGTGCGTGTTTCTGTGTGTGCGTGTGAGTGTGTGTATATATGTGTCTGTGTGTGTCTGTGTGTGAATGAGTGCGTGTGTCTGTGTGTGTGAGTGTGTGTGTGTGTCTGAGTGTGTGAAAGTGTGTGGGTCTGTGTGTATGGGCGTCTGTGTGTGTGTGTGTGCAGATAGATAAGACTGTTCATATGTATGCACCATATTCAGAATGAACAAGAGATACATAGTTAACAAAAATGATGCATGCGATGTACAAATTTTATAAAACGTTAATATGACATTTAATCTTCAGCTGAGATGTTATGTTCCCCTTCTCTCAACGGACCCTCTTCTTCCTGCCTCTTTATTACAAACCCAGACCTTATCTCTAATTCTTATCTGGATGTATGTTATAAATTCCTGCTTCTGGTGTTCCAATTTATTTCAGTTAATTAATTTTCTACCGGGAAACATATACATTGGCCTGCTGGGTTCTGTCAACAGCTGTTGTCTGTCATTATGATGGAGATAAAAGTTCTGGCATCAGACCCAGGATTTCAACATATTAATCTGTTGCACATATACTGTACAAAGGACCACAGCACACAGGAATTGTCAAACCAAATACAGGAGTACATCAACAGCGATTCGTCATGTAGACTTCTCTATTTTTACACCTCCATGTCTATATTCTCTCTCTCTCTGTCTCTCTCGATCTCTCTTTTAATCTAATTGATAAGTCCTTCAATCGTTCTTTCTGTGCCATGCCTCAGATGTCCCTCCTTCTGTTTTCATCTATTGCCCACATTTGGATGTGACGTCTTATATTTGAGTAATGTAACTACAAGACATGAGGGAGCAGTTGGCCAGAGTGAGTTGGAAGGGAAGCTGAGCACGGGAAGATGGTGAAGCAGCAATGGCAGAGGTATCTGGAGATAATTCAGCAGCACATCAGAAACCCATCCCAAGTAAGAAGAACAATATTCAGCAGAAGACAAGTCAGCCGTGAGTGATAACGAGCTCAGTGAAAGCATAAAAACAAAAGAAAATGCACACAATGTGGTGAAGATTATTGGGAATCCAAAGGATTACGAAGTCTACAAATTCGAGCACGGATAACAAATAGCAGCAAATGGGAGGATAGGGTGAAATATAACATTACGCTTCTTAATCGTATAAAAGAATAATGAAAGCGATTTTTTAACAAGGAAGACAGGGAATAAAAAACAAACAAAGGACTGTTGGAAAATGAGGCTTCAGTAGTTATGGAAAGCAATGGAATGGCAGAGGAAATGAATAGATACTTTACATCAGTCTTCACGGTGGAAGACAACAGCAAAATGCCAGAACTTCAAGACAGTCAGGGTATAGAGGTGTGTATACTGAACTCAGTAGGGAGAAGGTGCTGGGGAAGGTGAAGTTGGATGAATCAGCGAGACCAGTTGGACAACAGCTCGTAGTTCTAAAGAGACATCGAAGGCGAATGTGGAGGCATTGCTGGTGATCGTTCAGGAAACTTTGGAGTGAGGGAGGACTGGTAAATATAACCTCCCTGTTTAAGGAGAGAGGGACACAGAAGACAGGAAATTATAGAAGGACTTATTGGATCTTTGGGTTTATGAATAGATGTGTGGAATATAAGAACAAGGAAGTTGTGAAGTATATTGGAAATGGTGTGATTAAGCCACAGCATAACAGGAGTTACATTTACAATGCCAGTGCGAACAGCAGAGATGAAAGTACGGTTAAAACAAAAGAAATCAGTTCGAAGCAGATAGGAGCATTAGTGAGAAAAAGAGTGTTTCCTAGATCCTGCAGTGAGAATGTTGAGATAAGCTTGTCAGTAAACAGACAAAAAGGAATGTATAAAAAGCACAATAAAATCTATTGCTGATAAGGTCTCAACGTGCAACAATATAGCCAATACATATGAAGCTGAAAAAGGACAGCAAGTGAGACAGAATCCTAGGAACAGGAAAGCCAACATTTCAGGCTAAAAGACTTCATCAGGATTGCGGTGGGAAAGGGAGCCGCGAAGTAAATAGAGGGAGGGCCGTGGGGATGGTGGAAGGGTAGGTGGGATGGCGATAGGGGGTTGCAGGCAGGGGATTATTTTGATTGGTCAGTGGGAAGGGTGCAACGGATATACGAATGGGAAGATGGACATCTTTGGTCAGGTCAGGGAAGGGGGACATAGGGTAAGGCTGTGGGTAGAGAGATTTTGAAGCCAGTGAAGTCAATATTGAGACCATTGAGCTGTAAGGTCTCCAGCTGAAATATCAAGTTGTGTTCCCCAGTTTCTGTTTGGCCTCACTCTGACAATAGAGGAGGCCAAAGATGGAGCTGTTGCCGGATGAGCACGGTGAGGGGAGTGATTGAAATGGATGGCAACTGGAATGCTGAGTTTGTTAAAGCGTGCAGAGAGCAGATGCTCCATGAATATGTCCCTGAGTCTCCCTTTCGTCTCCACAACATAGAGGAGACCACGTTGGGAGTTGGAGATGAAGTCGATGGGTCAGGATCAGGCTCTTTGTGGAGTATTAGTGCTCTGCACGAAACAACCAACTCGACTTTCCAGTTACCATTCATTTTAATTCCCACTCCCACTCGCCCGGCGACATGCTCATCCTTAGCCTGTCCACTGTCAGAGGAACACTACCTGAGAGTTTACCTTTGAAGCTGATATCCCAATGGCCTCAACGTTGACTGAAACCGCTTCAAAACCCTCCATCTGCAGCCTTATCCCATGCCCCTTTTCCCTGACCAGACCCACCTGTATCTTCTCCACCCTTCCCACTGACCAATCTCAGTAACCTCATACCTGCATGTACCTACAACCACCATACTTACCTGCCGCCCTTCCGTATCCCATCACTTCATTTCTGGGCTCCCCTCCCCCTCACCAGTCCTGACGAAAGGCCCAAGATCAAAATATTGCATTTGGTGCTCCTCTGGTTCTGTCTTGTCTGCTGTGTTTATCCAGCTCCAAGTTTATTAACTCTGGCCTCCTGCACCTATAGTACTGATTCTCTACAAGCTGTGGAACGAGGTGGTCTACATATAAGAAGAAATAAAATTGGACATTTGGAGAGATTACAATGCAGTCTCCTTTACACTGGGGAGACCAAACAGAAACTGTTTTGAGGAACACTCCCACTCTGTCTGTGGGATTAACCCTAACCTTCTCATTGCTTCCCATTTCAATAACGTACCTTGCTCTCATGCTAACATTTCAGTCCTGGGCTGCTGTAATGCTCCAATGAAGCACAACCCAACCTCGAGTAAACCTCACTTTAGACCTTGGTACGTTCTATCCTGAAGGAGTTTTTATTCAATTCCATACTTCCACAGCCTGACCACATTATGGCTGTTCTCCATTCTTCACACATTCTTTCTCCTGGTCTCCCAATGTACTTGCCCTGTTTGTGAATCGTTTGTCTTGCACTTAATTAATGAACCCATTTCCCCCTTTCGCAATCTAATGAATACTCATTTTACTTTTGATTCTGTTTTACCCGAAATAAAAGTCAATTTTGCAGTGGCATTGCTCCTCCACACCATCTTGTTTCCTGTCACCCCTCCTCCAACTCGGTCAAGGGATTTAAAAGCCCATTTTCCAATTCTTTTCTGTTCTGAAGAGGAGTCACATTGGACTTGAAATGCTAACTGTGTTTCTCTGTCTACGCAGATGCTGCCAGATCTGCTGTGTTTCTCTAGAAATGAACAAACACATTTTCAATAAAACAAATAACTCTGGATACTAGAAATCTGAAACGAGAACATCAAAAATAAACTGTGAGCCTTGAAGAATGGTCACTGCATCCAAATGATTAAGTCTGCTTTCATTCCACTGATGCTGCCAGACCTGTTAATTTCTCCAGCAATTTCTGCTTTTCACCACGTTTCAAAGACATTTGTCAACGTCGCTCAAATGCCCTGTTCAACCTGGAGCGCAATATACCGGGAAGTGAAAGATAACACAAGATGCACAATTTCCGTATCTCTGAAATGACGTAAAGCTGGCATCACTGACACTACAGAGTTCTCACTGTTAGGCAGGGAGAGAAACAGAGGGACATGCATTCACTCTAACCACAGAAGGTAGCATATACTGGAAAGGAAAGGATTCAGATGATTATGTTAAAGGATGTTAGGCAAGGAGACAAATTGTAAGTGTGACACCATGGAGAGACCCTCAGTAGAAAGAGAAAAGAAAAATTAGAAATGTACCACATCAGAAACCAGAGTAGGTCACTGAGTACAGGTTTGATGGGTGAATGGGACTTGGTGTGAACTGGGGAACAGGCAGCAGGACTGTATTGGAGATGTTGCAGCTCAAACTGTGTGTGCCATGAGATATTGTAGACCATGACAGCAACAGAAGCAAAATTATATTCAACCATAGTCTGTAACTTTTTGCACGGGATAATCCCTCAGTCTACCAGTACCAATAAGCGGATCTATGCTGCAGCTACGAGTGTGGTGAACATGCGAGGGCCGAACTATGTGTACCTAAAACTGATGGCAAACCATAAAGCTACCACACTTGACTGTTTACATTCCAAACATCATGACTACCATCTGATAGGGAGGGCGGAATGATTGCAAGACCAAAAGATCAGTTCGAAGCTCTACAGTCCTGCCACATCGAGTCATAAATGGATTAAACAACTCACTGCAGTAGAGGGCCCAACACATGTCCCCCTCCTTAATAATGGAACAGGCTGGCACATCAGTGCAAAAAACAAGCATGTAGTTATCAGCCTTATGCTCAGCCAGAAGTGTTGAGTCAATGATTTAACTCATCACGTCAGGATGTCCACAGAATTATAGATGGCAGTTTTCAAACAATCGGATTCGCTCTATGTGACATAAAGAAATATCTGAACACAGTAGATATGACAAAGGCAATGGACAACAAGCCGTGTCCCGAGGGAAGCTGTTTCATTCCAGTTCCAACTCTGACATCTATCTGGCAATGTAGAAAATTGCTCAACTATGACAAGTCCCTTAAGAAGAGAATAATTACAGTATGACCAGCATCACCCCCTCAATTCCATCACGACAGTCAAATTGTTGGGAGTTCTTTTTGACAAAGTTGTAAGCAGCACAGAAATAAACTGCTCAGTGTGCTTTGCGATAGGTCCCAAGTGGAGATGGAAATGTCACTGGATTACTAATCCAGACCAAGCTAATGCTCTGACAGCTGGTGGACGTTAATAACAATTAATAAAATATCGATATCTAAAATCTTGTGTCAGTAATAATGACCTTGAGCCCAATGTCAATTGTAAACACCAATTTGCTTCCCCAATGTACTTTCAAGAAGCGAATCTCCCATGTTTTCCTGGTCTAGACTAAAAGGGACTCCAGACACACAGGCATGTGATAAACTCTTCAATGGTCTCTGAAGCAGCCAAGCAAGGCAGTCAATTGGATCATATTGCTACGAGGTTTTAAAGGATAAAACGGGACAGATCACCCGGCACCGGCTTCTGCATCAGAAAAGGGAAACACAGGCCTGTCAACCATGCAGAGACTTCCTTCCTAACATCTGAGAGCTTGTGATAACACTAACAGAGCTTTCCCACAGACTGCATAGAAACATTGGGAAAGGAGTAGGTAATTCAACACAGTGAGCCTCCCATGTTCTCATCATGGCCGAGAATCTCCTCAATACATTACTCCTACAGCAGACTGAGATATATTGCAATTGATTCCGCCAACCAACTGTTTGAGATGTTTGCGAGTAGCTGCGACCCAAGGACATGTTCCTGAGATACTCCACGAACCTTCATCTCCAATAGAAGGATCCGTTTATTCCTGTGTTTCCGGTCCAAGGGCTCCTTTGCTGGAGCTTGTCCACTCTGGAAAAAGTGAGGACTGTAGATGCTGGAGATCAGAGCTGAAAATGTGTTGCTGGAAAAACGCAGCAGGTGAGGCAGCATCCAAGGAGCAGGAGAATCGACGTTTCGGGCATGAGCCCTTCTTCAGGAATGAGGGAAGTGTGCCCAGCAGGCTAAGATAAAAGGTAGGGAGGAGGGACTTGGGGGAGGGGCGTTGGAAATGCGATTGGTGGAAGGAGGTTAAGGTGAAGGTGATAAGGTGAGGGTGATAGGCTGGAGTGGGGGTGGGGTAGGAGAGGTCAGGAAGAAGATTGCAGATTAGGAAGATGGTGCTGAGTTCGAGAGTTGGGACTGAGACAAGGTGGGGGGAGGGGAAATGAGGAAGCTGGAGAAATCTGAGTTTGAACTCAAATATTGGCCACAATCCCATAATGCTTGATTTCGCACACTGGGTTTGGGATTTCAGCAAAATTCCTTGGATGCTGCCTGACCGAGTGTGCTTTTCCTGAACTACCCTTCTTGATTCTGATCTCAAACATCTGCAGTCCTCACCTTTCCCCTAACCAATTAACCTGTGCAATTACATTCAGGGATCTGTGGAGAAACACCCTCTCAGCTTCCTAGTATGCTGCCATTCATTGGATATCCCCATTTTGGTTCCTTCTTCCAAAGTACATCACCACAAGTATATCAGGGTTACATTCCATCTGACCATCTAACCATTCCACCTGTATCTTCCTGTAACATAAGGCCTTCCTCCTCACTGCCAACCACCCAGCCAATCTTTGTGACAAACACAAACCTAATTATCACATTTTTCCCCACCCTCTACACATTCACATCTATCTAGATCATTAATGAATGCCACAAATAATAAGATACACGGCACCAGCAGACACTAGTCTCCAGTCACACAAACAACCTTCCGCCACCACCCTCTGTCTCCTGCCACTAAGACAATGTTTGATGTAACTCACCAAGTTACTCTTGAGATCATGACTTTTTATAAAACAGTTTCCCATATGAGGCTTTGTCAAAGGCCTTGCTGAAAAACCATATAAACAACATGCTCGAAAATATACAATAAATTTCATTTGGTAAGTCTTCCCCCCTGATGACGTCATGCTGACTATTCCTGATCAAACCTTGCCTCTCTAAATGGAGGTCAATTTTCCTATTTCCTCCAATACTTCCCCTAACACTGATCTACTAGTCACTGGACTACAATTCCACCACCCTTCCCATAAAGTGGGACTACATGCATTGTTCTCCAGTTATCTGGCATCTCCAACTTTCCTGTGTCCAGATTCGACTTAAACATTTGAGTCAGGGCCTTTTGTCCTTTGTCTCCAACAGCAGCCTGTGATACAACTCATTTAGAAGTGGCAATTTTCTACCAGCCAAAGCCTCCTATTCCTGCTCGCATATTATATCAATCTGTTCAAGTGCTGCCCAATTCATCTTCTTGAATTCTGTCCCTGCATCCTCCTTCTCCCAAGTGAAACAGATAGGAGCTTTCATGTAATAATCGATCAATGTTCTCCAGCTTCACCCACAGCGTGCTCCCTTGGTCTCTAATGGGCCCTAGTTGGGTCCTGGTTGTTCTGCTCTGATTGATGTACGTGGAGAACATCTTGGGTTTCTCCCTGACCTTGCCTGGCAGCATTTATCCATGCCCCTATGTCAGTCCGTCTCTCGGTGTGAACTTTCTAAGCTTCACTGTGATCTCCTTTCATTTTGTCAATCATTGGAGAACAAAAACTGAGTTTCTCCGTCAGTTAATCTTGCGTCTAATAAGCTTGAAATGAAAGTAACTGTTTAGTTTCTCTGTAATTTTCTAGTTCTCGCAAGGAATTATCTTGTGTGGATATTCACCATTCCGCAGGTGTCCTTGCCTTCACTTTTCCATCAAGTACCGAGAGAAGCGTTTGGTCATCCTAATGTTTCTTGTTCTTTTGCATTTTAAAAAAATTCCTTATCAGTTCATTGGTCCTCAAATGTCTCTGATTCCATGGCTTCCCACAATATCTGGCAATTTCCTGAGCTGCTTCCTTTGATCTAATGCAATCTTTACTTCGTTTGTTAACTATTGTTAAGTCACCTTACCCCTTTGCTGTTTGAACTGTGGTGGACATGTGTATTATTGTACATTTTTAGGTGTTTATTTAAACAACAACCGTTGCCTGTCTTCCAGTAAATCTTTTTCATGTACTTCTCCAATTCACTGAAGCTAATTTTAGCCTCATACTTTCGTGACTAGCACGACTCAGGTTTATAACCACAATTTCAAAAAAAAACTGTTTATATTCAGACGTCATATAAAACTCAATATATTATGATTACTTCCCAAAAACCCCTTTTCAGCAGGGTTTTCAATTAGCTCTTCTGATCACATAACATCAATTTCAAAACTGCCTTACTTGTACCTCAGTACTCAACATACTGTTGAAGGAAACCATCTCAAATACGCTAATGAAGTCCATTTTCCCAGCATTATCATTCACGTGGGTTACCACAGTTTAGATGTAGCTTGAATGTACCACTGTTCATTATTACTGCGGTACCCACAAACCTGGATATCTAATTTCCTGTTTTATAACATACCCAACATTTGTATTGCAACTTGCACTTTGATGTATAACTCCTATCAATCTTTGCTTCTCCTTGTTGTTTCTAAGCTTCACCTTACCAGATCATGTGGAATCTGAGTGATGTGGCTTCTGGGGAGATTAATGGTAGATTCGGGTGAGATAGTTGGTGAAGTCTATTTGGACGTTGAGTTAATTTCGTCACGTTATTCCTTCTCAAGTGTTATTATGACATTTTCACCAGATCTCTCGTTGTGAACGTAGAGTAGAGAAGGACAATGATCTTTCAACAAAGCTATGCATTCCCCCAGACAGCTGAGACTGCTTTAACCTGGGTGGAAATTTACTGTAGGCTGGTAAAGTGTTGCTGATGCTCTACAGGATCTTAATCAGATAACATCTGGAGTAGTGTGTACAAATTTATTCGCCTCACTGAAGAAAGGCCATTGTTACACTGGAAGCAGCTCAGAGATGGTTCCCTCAACTGATTCCTGCAATGAAGATGTTATCTTATAACGAAAGGATGATCAGGTTGATCCAATGCGCATTATAATTTACAAAAGATGATCTTATTTTTACATCGAACACCGGAAAGAGTCAGCAACAGAAGTCAATTACACAGCCAATTCCACTTCTCCAGCCTGTTACAGAAGAATAGCAGAAGGACATTCAGGCCTTCGACCCTGTCACACCAGAACAGGACGAGGTTATTCAGCCCCTGGAGCCTGCTATACAGTTAGAGGAGGAGGCCAATCAGCTCCTTGAGTAGGCCATGAGGCAGCGGTAACCTGATATACAGCAACAGGATCAGTCCATTCCGCCTCCTCAAGTCTCTAACACAGGAACTTGAAGAGACTGGCACACTAGAATAACAGGAGGCCATTCAGCACGAGAATTAAAGAAGGAGATAAAATTATTTGAGATATGTTATGGAAAGGAGGAGGCAATTCACCCATGTATATGTTGTATGGGAGCAGGTGGAGCCAAATCACTCCATCAATCCTATTTCAGGGATACAGGAGTTGATTGTTCAAGATCTCGAGGGTATTATGAAGAAATATTAAAAGTCCGTTCAGCCCCTTAAAATGTTATACAGCACCAAGAAGATTCCACAAGCCCTCAGGCTTCTGATATATTATCAAGAGGAGAAGCAGATCTTGAATCTGCAAATCAGGACATTCCGGCCATTGAGACTATAATGTAGGAACACCATGGGGACATTCAGCCCATTGAGCGTGTAAACCAGGAACCTGAGTGAATGCACTCAGACACTCATGCCTCTTACACACCGATTGGAGCAGATCATTTAAAGCTTTGTACCTGTTACAGAGGAACACGGGGAAGGGAACGTAGAGTTTACAGAAAAGTTAGGAATTGGGATAATCATCTTTATTTGACAATAAAAGGCTGTGAGCAAACTGTTGGGAATTAAGAGAAATTGGGGGAATTTATTATAAATTAATTAACAACAGAGGATTTGCAAAGTCGAGATAGAATATATCAGAATCAGCATGATGTTTTAAGGATTTGTTTGCTCGAGTTCTTAAAAGATGTGACAAGCATAGTTAGACAATAGGTATCCTGGAGGATAAAGTACCTGGACTTTGAAAAGGCATTGATTAAACGCAGCACAAAATATTAAGCTGTAAAATAAGAGGACATGGGTTTGGGAGGAAGTTATTCGCTTGGATAGAGGGCTGGTGATCCAACAAAATGAAGAGAGATAGAATAGTTGTTTCGTAAATGGTTGGCAACTTTTGGGGCTCCATAGAGTTCAGACCACATGACCCGAAAAATTACCATCCATGGTATTACTGGGACGAGAGGAGAGAAAACACTAAAGCCACATTTTCAACTGACACTAAAACAAGTGGAAAAGTAGGTTGATGTAATGAAGATGTAGAATATTTACAAATGGACATGAACAGTTTAGATGAATGTGCCACCTCTGGCAACTAAACCTTAACGTGGATAATATGGGATTAACATTTTGGTCAGCGGGATCGAACATCTTATGGAAATGGAGAGCAACTTCAGAGTGCTTATGTGCAGAGGCATCTGTGTGTCCTTGTGCATACTACAGAAAACTTACATGCAGGTACAGCAGGGAATAAGAAAGGCAAGTGCAATGTCAGCATTTACTTGTAAAAGAATAGAGTATAAAGGGAGGGGAGAATTACTGCAACTCTGCAAGGTATTAGGGAGACTGTAACTGACATACTGTGTTCAGGTTTGGTGCCCTGACTGCAGAAGGTATGTAGTTACAATGGAGTTACTGATCAATTAATTAGATTGATTCCAGAGATGAATTTTTCTTTTAAAGAGAGTTGAGCAGTTCAGACCGATACTCTCTGGAATTTAGAAGAATGAGAGGAAACATCATTGAGGTCTGGAGGATGGTAAAGATGATTGACAACGTCGGAATGGAGTGGATATTTCCTAATGTGGGGCAAACTGGAACAAGAGATCATAGTTTTAGGATTAGGCAGAGCAGATTTAAAACAGGGGTGAGGAGAACTTACTTCTCTCAAAGGGTTCTGAATCTGTGTAGCACTGTCCCAGATTGCAGGGAATGTCGGGACATTGAGTGAATGAAGGGGTATGGATAGCGGGCAGGAATGTGGGACTGAGACCGCGATGATGTCAGCCATGATTGTATTCAATAACGGAATGTATAATCTGCCAGCTTTTTCAGGAAGAATGGAAAGCAGTGTGTTACTGAAATGCAGAGATTACATGACATAGTGATACAGTGTGTACTAGAGGGTTCACTCTGACCCGTTTAGACATGGGAAATGTTGCGCCGTCTCCCTGGTGGTCTTGTCCTTGATTTTCCATTGCTCCATTGCTCTCAGTACGCACGGGATAGTTTGATGTGGTTAGTTGGCGGTGGGGAATAGTGAGGGGGAAGGTGTTTTGAGCCGTGTGACTCGGGGATTACTTTTAGCCGAGAGGCTATCCTTTCTTTCCGAATGGAGACCCAAAGAAGATGGGGATAGCTGACTGCTTCTGAATGAAGATGCTGCGGCTGCTGCCAGGGAAGTGAGTATTCACCAACATGAGGTACTGTGCATGGGCACAATGTAACATTAATGAGGTGAGAGGTCCTTCAGTTCCTCTAGCTCTCACTACCGATAGTGGGACCCCACAGAGCCATGTACGTTTTCGGGAATCCTGCTATACTGGGAAAACATGGGTACACCTGACATCTCCTTGAGGAGGGAGAAAATATTCACGTCATACAGCATATACATCCTTCGTTACTGAATGGTGACATTGATGCTGAGATATTGGGAGATGATGGATATGTCACCCAGTCCTGCTCGGAAAGTTCCAGAAGATAGAAGCTGAATGAAACTGTCACCCTCACACCCACTGGCAGCACCCTCCTCCCCCTTGTTTGGAGCTGCAGGTCGTGTTGAAAGAGGTGACACCGCTCTGTGACCAGCTCCTTGTTCAATCAGGGTCCCGTCACACTCTGCTCCTGGGTTAAGTGTAGCTTGGGAAGCTATTCCTGGAAAACCCTATGTGGATACAGCAGGTCCCTTTCCCCAGACACAGTCACTCCGTGGTTTCAGAGCTTCCCCTCTCTGCGGCCTCTGCTCCATTTGTTATTCTTGTTACACACCTAGATGCTGTAACTACAGTCCCCATGCTTCATTCAGATTTGGGTCACCAAATCCTCAGGTCTCCCTAAATGTCTGAGGCAACTCACAGCACAACCACCAGAAAACCATCCCCAGCACCTCCACTAACTTTTCAATAAAGGAGACAATCAGAAGCCTCTCAGCTACAAGTGTTATGGGCCAGGCCAGTCCACCACAAAATATTTTAAGAAGACAGCCTCGACCCCAACTTTTCCTTATTTTAAACGTAGATGTGAACTGTGTGTTCCAGATGTGTTTCGACTGGTCAACCCACTCAACGTTAAGTGCAGTCCATTCAAACGCTCTAATCAAAACACAACCAAAGAGATGAATAAGTTGAACAGCTTCTCTATTGGAACAAACAATAGATACACTGCATTCTACTAATAAACTGTGCTAATACAGGATCATCCCATAAACGTACCCCTTGGCAAAAAGGTAAATTCAAACACAAAATCTTATGTGCAGTACCCCAATCCAGCAGTAAGCAACTTCCAGAGAGTTTTCAAAGAGAACAGCGGTTGATGATTCTGTATTGAAACTGCCAACCATTCTGGGACACCGAGCAGCTTCTGAATGGTGCAGCTAAAAACAAAATGAGAAGACCTGGTCTGGGAGGGCTGGCCGCTGCCCTTCCATTGTTACCAACGTTTTAATGAAACCTAAAGGCCTCCTCAGTTCTTTACTTCAGCCATTTTCAGGCGGCAGTTCGGCATCTCAGCCTTTAAGACGTTTCTTCAAAAAACACAAGAGAATATATCTTTTTCAAAATGACAGTATCCTCACACAAACCCCCTTTGACAAAATGAACCATCAATACACAACGGTGGTTTCATTTTAAACCCATTATTCTTACTGTTTTAGTAGACTATAATACTTATATATGACATTGACAGTAAGCATGCAAGTATTCACAACTCCATTCTATTTCAGTCAGTTTACTCCTGCCACAGCACGCCTCTGTTTTTCTTCATACAAGTCTCGACAACTTGTCAGCAAGTACAGCTTCTCGTCCAGTCACCTGTAATAACTTCCAAATTGAACAGACTAGAGGTTTTCTCCCAAAATTTCTCCAAAACGTTTCGGCGTTATGATCAGTATATAGATTTGTCTCTTACACATTATTGGCACGGTTTGTGAAGGGTTGTAGCTCAGGTTGAAGTTTAGGGTGTAGGTTTGCTCGCCGAGCTGTAGGTTTGATATCCAGACGTTTCATTACCTGGCTAGGTAATATCATCAGTGGCGACCTTCAAGTGAAGCGAAACTGTTGTCTCCTGCTTTCGATTTATATCTTTCTCCTGGATGAGGTTCCTGAAGTTTGTGGTGATGTCATTTCCTGTTCGTTTTCTGAGGGGTTGATAGATGGCATCTAGATCTATGTGTTTGTTTATGGCGTTGTGGTTGGAGTGCCAGGCCTCTAGGAATTCTCTGGCATGTCTCTGGCACTCCAACCACAACGCCATAAACAAACACCCAGATCTAGATGCCATCTATCAGACCCTCAGAAAACGAACAGGAAATGACATCACCACAAACCCCAGGAGCCCCATCCAGGAGAAAGATATAAATAGAAAGCAGGAGACAACAGCTTCACTTCACTTGGAGGTCGCAATTGATTATGTTACCTAGCCAGATAATGAACCGTCTGGATATCAAACCTACAGCTCAGCGAGCAAACCTACACCCTAAACGTTATTGGCAATTTAAATTCTGAAATGTTGTAACACCAGCACCAAGCTGAAAGTCTCCTTCTCAATTGTGAAATATTTCTGTTGATGGATTCACCGGACATTCCAACCTCACGTTACATAATGGAGCACTTCTCATCTCTCCAATAGTCCTTCTCAATGACATGTCTCCTCATGTCTCAGCATAAACGAATTATATGTTTCTGTACCTCTTAATGCTGTAACCTCTTTACCTGCTACTCTGCTACCCAGTAAACCTTACTCCCGCAGGAATATATTTTAAGAAGATCTCACACACTCTTCTCAATCCCTCATGACTTCCAAAATTTGATTTGTGGTTAAACTCAAAATCATCACCGATTTCAGCTTGTAATCTTGCCATTGTAACTCTCTGCTCTGCTACATGAGTTCTCACTATTTTAGGAAGTGAATTTTTGAACTCTTTCGAAATAAGAATTTCTCCAAGAGTGTCATAGGTTTGCTCTGTTTTCAATATCCTTACCCACCTTTCAAAGTTACTTTGTTTGATTCTTTCAAACTCAATGCACGTTTAACCAGGTACCATTTTTAGATTCCTGAAACACTGCCTGTCGGCTTCTGGCACAAGCTTATATAAAATTCAGATGGCTTTCTTCACCTTCTTATACTCTTCAGATACCTTCTCCGATAGGGATGCAAATAAACAACAGCCTGACAGAAACCCCACTGTCCATGGAGCACCACATGGGACACACCGGGAAGGGAACAACAGCTCGACATATACCCCACTGCCCATGGAGCACCACATGGGACACACCGGGAAGGGAACAACAGTTCGACATTTACCCCACTGCTCATGGAGCACCACATGGGACACAACGGGAAGTGAACAACAGCCTGATACACACCATTTCATTGTTTCTAAACTTCACGATGCGAGCATTGATACACTAGGGAGGCAGAAACCAAAGCCACGGAAAGGTACAGAGGGTCAGAGAGATTCACATTAAAAACCGAAACAGATAGTTAAGTACCTGTGAGCATGTTGTGGAAATATGGATAAAGTGTCAGGGCAGTGGGACTGACTGAAGGAATGAATCCTTCGAGAGCAAAATTACAAGATTGAGAACATTGAATAAAGGCATTTTCAGATCAGCTGAAATGGTTTGTTTCATCAATTTCTGAATCTGCTTCACAAAACACTTCAAACAACATAAGCTGGGACAAGATGACAAACTAACATGGAGAGCTGTGCAGACTATGCTGGTGTATTGGTCAGTTAACTGCACTATTTGCCCAGCATTGGGAGTATTGCAAAACTTTACTATCATATAGGAACGATACACACATCAGATTACTGTCGATAAGAGGAGGATTTCTATCACCATTGGACCAGTATAAGGGAAGTTGTGCGTTGCGCGTGCGTGCATGTGTTTGCGTCTGTGTGTTTGAGTGTGTGTGTGTGTCTGTGTGTGTGTAATTGTGTGTGTGTCTGTGTGTGTTTGTGTGTGTGTGTGTGTGTGTGTGTGTGTGTGCAGGCGCACGGGCGCGTGCGTATGTGTGTCTGTGTGTGATACATTTGGGGTGGTTGAATGCAAAAATCATTGCGTGAGAGAAAATACACGTGAAGGAAACCAGGTTAAATGTGAACCACTGTCAGGGAAAAGGATAATCGACACAGAGAAGTTTCATGAACAGATGAGTTAAAATGTTTGAGAATATTAAAATAGGGGCATTTGCAGACACAACAGCGATATAGATCAGCGTTCACAGGAATGTCAGAAGGATGGAATTTTGGTCTGATTTCGAATCAGCTTTGTTTCTGCAGGTTTCATCCTGAGAGTGTCAGCAGCAGATTGTTGTCATCATTTTGTCTGTATTTCACAGCTCAAGGTTCAAACAGCATATGAGTCAAGCCACGGAAGTATATTCTGGAGAAGTGAGTAGTTAAAGTTAATAATTGTCAGGGAATGATGTCAGGAATCAGCTCATGGCCAAAGGGATCACCAAAGTTGTGATTCGTCTGTTTCAAACACCACCTGCAAGTTCCCCTGCTGTTCTTTCACAGTCGTTGGGTCAAAATCCTGGATTCCCTCCCTTCTGGCATGATGAGTCAACCGACGGAAGTGGACTGCAGCAATTCAAGAAGGCAGCTTACCACCACCTTCTCAAGAATCAGTAGGCATGGGCTATCAATGCTGGCCAGCCAGCGATGCCTAAGTCCAAGAAATGAATGAAAATAAAGTATATTGGTCAGAGACGGGATGGAATCCCAGGAAGGAAGTGGAGTTTGGAAACATAATAGACCACAATGACATCCAAGCTCCCAATATTTAAATAAGAAGGACAGAGAGGCAATGTTTCACATCTGCAACAGAGTAGGTCAACATAGAGACCCATGAGTAACACCGCCAGAGGCAAGGAGGGAGACAGGAATTGAACTGGATTCAAAGTATCACCAGGAACAATATTGGTGGCAAGAGGTGTAGACTATATGAAGGAACAGAAATGCCGTCGTAACTGGTTTATAGAAAAAATATCTGGACAATGAGACTTACCAGGGACACCAACGATAGCCAGGAAAGGATAATAAAAATATTGAATGAGGTGAAGTGCATAAAAGATCCGCGATGATAATGACAACCGCTCATAATTGGTCGAAAAATACCAAACCAAATTGGATAAACTCTTGTCCATTGTTGGAACACTTCAGTCTAATGTTCTCAAATTCTGATCTCGCCTCGCTCTCCCTCTGGAGCCACTGATCCCTGTTTGTGCTGTTGGTGATGCTCCCACTGATACTGTTGAATGGAACCCATTTATGATTAAAAGATGGAAACACTCCACTGGGATAATTACAATCCATGGAGACCGACATTAATCACAGTCACTGAACAAACAGGTTCAGTTAACCACTTCCTTACATCACATTTCATACCACAATAAAAGGGAATATTTACTCAGTCTGGATGGAATGGATGAGGGTTACTGATGGATGGACAATAAATCTTTCAATTTTTAAATATTTTTTCCTTGAATGTATGGGTATTGTAAGAGAACTGCAGTATCGTACATTTCTCACCCTGTTTATAGAAGGAGACAGGGATAAAATATCAGACTAACTGCGTAAAATGTCTGGTGGGGAAATTTCTGTATCCACTAACTCAAGGGAGAAAGTGAGGATTGCAGATGCTGGAGATCAGAGTCGGGAATGTGGTGCTGAAAAAGACAGCCGGTCAGGCAGCATCCGAGGAGCAGGAGAATCAACATTGCACGTGTAAACCTTTCAATAGGATTGAGGCTTGTGGCCCAAGGTAGCTGAGAGATAAATGGGAGGGGGATGGGGTTGGGCAAGGTAGCTGAGAATGTGATAGGTCGATGAAGTTAAGGTTGGAGGTGATATGTCGGAGAGGAGGGTGAAACGGATAAGTGGGAAGGAAGATAGACAGGTAGGACACATCAACAGGGCCGTGCTGAGTTGGAAGGTTAGATTTGGGATAAGGTGGAGGTACAGGAAATGAGAAAACTGGTGAAATCCACATTGATCCCTTGTGGTTGCAGGGTCCCAAGGCAGAAGATGAAGCTTTCTTCCTACAGTCGGCGGGTGGTTTAGGAGTGGGGTGGAGGAAGCCCAGGCCCTTGGCGGAGTGGGAGGGGAGTTAAAGTGTTCAGCCATGGCACCGGGTGATTGGTTGGTGTCCCACAGATGTTATCTGAAGTGTTCCACAAGTTGGCGTCTTGTCTCCCCAGTGTAGAGGAGACAATATCGGGAGCAATTGTTACAGTAGGTGGAAGTGCAGGTAAAATCCGGTGGATGTGGAAGGTTCCTCTGGGGTCTTAGACGGAGATGGGTGGGGAGGTTAAGGTGCAGGTTTTACACCTCTTGCTCTGGCATGGGAAAGTGCTGGGAGTGGAGGGTTAGTTGATGTGTGCCTTGGACATGATAAGGGAGTCGCGCCAGGAATGTTCTTAATGGAGCAAAGATCGGGGTGGAGAGGGAAATGCATTTTTAGTTGTGGGGTCTGTATTTCGGTGGCACAGATGGGGGAGGATAATGCATTGTATCTGGAAGTTTGGTGATGTGGAAGATGAGGAACAGGGTGTTCTTTCCCTTTTGCGTTTGGAGGGGTGGGATTCAAGGACGAAAGTGTGGGAAGTGGATAAGGTGCACTGGAGGGCATCAATCAAGTGGGAGGGAAAATTGCAGTCTTTGACGAAGGAGGCCATCTGGGAAGTACACTGTGTTCAGAGTGTGGTACTGGAAAAATACAGCAGGTCAGGCAGCATACGAGATCGCTTTTGCATGAAACATCGATTTTCCTGCTCCTCAGATACTGCCTGACATGCTGTGCTTTTCCAGCACCACATTATCTACACTAATCTTCAGTATCTGCAATAGTCAATTCCGCCAACTCACTAGATTCAGCGACTTCTGTAATACTGCCTTGAATTCTGTTCTCCCTGCTATAGGAAAGATGCTGTTAAACTTGAAATAGTGCAGAAAAGTTTTCCAAGTATGCTGCTGGTGTTAGGATGGGATGATGTTGAGCTAAACAGAGAATATGAATAGGCTGGGGCAATATTCCCTGGAGCGCTGAGTCTGAGGAGTGACCTTACCTGAATGACAGTGAATCCCGATGCTCCAGGGTGACCAATGGCAAAGACCAGAGAAATATTCAGAACAGTTTTACTCATTAGAACTGTGCAATTACTAATGGGACAACAAGTTACGGAACTACGGAGGTCGACTGAAGAATGAGACTGGCCGGAGGATTCAGAATTTGGAGGGTCCAATAACAAGAATGAGAACAAAAGTAAAGTCATTGCCATATGAATTGAAATCATTAGTTGTATCACATTCTCAAACCAGCTCAGAGAACCAGCCCAGACACCATAAACTAAGAGGAGATATCTATTCGACATGGAGCACTACGCAGACCAGGCTCGTGTATTGCTAAACACAACCATGCAATCGGTCCAGAGTGGAACACTGTGCTGACCTCAGTAGTGCATTAATCTAAAAACACAGATGAGATATGTGTTCAGCAGGAAGCACTATGCAAACGGGATTAGTGTACTGTACAACACAATCCCCAATCTACCCAGAGTGGAAAGATACGCAGACCACAGCAGTGCATTGTTCCATAAACCGAGATGATATATGTGACCAAGGTATGGAACTGCGTCCACCACCCCAGTGCATTGCTCAGTAACATTGTGTTAGATCACTGCCCAGTGTGGGGAAACGTGCAACACATGCCGAAAGTGACAGGATGTGCAGGTCCCATCTATTTACAGCTCCGTATCTCCCTTGTGCCATAACAAGGGGTGCTGTGGGTGTGAAAATCACTGCGAAAGAGAGATGGTGGGGGAATCAGTTTAAATACCAACACATGGGAGAGGTCTGTGGTGTAGACAGAGAGGACGAGATTGAGGGACAATGTAATAGAAGGATATGATCACAGGCTCCAGAATGCTGAAATGTCGACATTTCAACAGTATCCCGTAACATGAGTCAGTGCTTCCAGGAATGATGGGTGAACAGGATATTGATGTGATTTCAGGAGAGTTTTGGATTAACATTTGTTCTGCAGCTTTGTAACTGGTAGTAGGGTCAGCATAGACATCGACCCATTGGGCTGAATTGAATAATAATTTGTTTCAGTGTCATTTTTGTTGAGTGTGACAGAGGGATCATCGACACGAGGCTGAGCTAGTTTCCTGGTGCTATCTTATCGAATTCACCACATAAACGACCCACCACACCGCAAGGTGTCCCTCTCATTCAATGCCAACCCGATTCTGCCAACCATCATGGCTGGAGGTACTCACCATTGTCCGGATGCCCATGGATATTCCGTAATCCCTGGCACTGATGCCATCTTTAAAAAGCCAATGGCACACGGTTGAGCTTTCTCAGTTCGGAGCTGCCCTGCACAGTTTACCCCGAGCATGGAAGATAAGGGGCAATTTCACCACGGTTTGCAGATAGGTGCACGGTGGTCCTGGTGGGTACGCTAACACAGAGAAGGACCATTCTCTTCCCAGAGGGGGCCAGAACACCAGACCCGCTAAGCATGGTCTGAGCTCACCACGCAGCTCAGTGTAGTATCTGCAGTCTGAATAAATATCCAACAATACAGGACAAGCGTGAATAACCTTCCCCACTCTGTCAGGATAAGGGTCACTATATTCTCTCTGCTCCCTCACACTCACTGTATATCTGTTATAGCACCCAGCTCCGAACAAGGCTCATGCTTCACCTCTGTCACTAATGCATGCATCATCTTCCCTCTCTCTGTCTCTTTCTGCTTCTCTCATCTCCAGTATACACCCTACACTAATAACAATACATATGCACAACACTATGGACAGACCCGCACCGAAAACCTCTTCATCCCGCCCACCGCCCCACCCCCCCCCCCCCCCCCCACCTAGAGCATATTATCAGCAAGCCCCACCCTCACTCCTTCCCTCCCTTTCTCCCAATCCGTGGAACAACCTGGAATAGGACAGAAAGGGCCAAGCCGGGTGGTGGAGTCCGGAATATCCATTCCCTTAACCACTTCCCCGCCATGTGGGGAGGACCTTAATATGAGCTGAGACGAGCGGGACGCTTCATGTGGAGATTCTGAAACATCCACGTCCCACCGACCGAGTAAGGAGCAATGCTCAGTGAAGGGCAATTCTCACTTTAAACCCACTGGCAGCTCCGTTTCCCCCCAGCACAACTTAGAAACCGTGGCCCTGATGCCACCCCCCTTTCAGTCGAGCTGGTACAAATGGAATCCCCAAGGTCTCGGTGGGCAGGCGGGTGGGATCACAACACATCGTCGTCACCACCACTTCCCAGGAAGGGAGCACGGAGGCTCCCTCCTACACTCCTCCTGTAAACAGCTCAGTTCCTGAAACTAATCTGTGATAGTTACAGCTCGCCCCAGTTGTCCTGACATTTTCAATAATCTCTGCTTAAATACACCCAGGTCCCTTTGCTACTGCACCCCCTCTGTAACGGTGCATCACCGATCACTGTCCTGCATTGATTGTCATATGAAATATACCTGAACTCTACACCAAGTTAGCGTTGTCCTGTTGTTGTTGTACTCCGTCCTCCACACACTTAACAATTCTTCCAGGTTTGGTGACATCAACAAGTATCGAAGTTGTCATAGTGTCACACTCCAGTCAAAATAACTGAAAGAGAATGTGGTGCTGGAAAATCACAGCTGGTCAGAAAGTAATGACTGCAGATGTTGGACATCAAAGTCGAGAGTGTGGTGCTGGAATTCGGATTACAGACAGGGCTGATGAAGGGCTTATGCCTGCAATGACAATTCTCCTGGTCTTCGGATGCTACGTAACCTGCTGTGCTTTTCCAGCACCACACACTCAGCTTTGATGCTCAACATCTGCAGTCCTTACTTTCTCCTGCAGAACAATTGAAATACTGACAGACTCACTGGTGTGATCAAGGCATACACTGATACCAAACGAGAGTCAGAAATAACAACACACATCCCAAAGACCCAGAGAAAAAAAAAATGACGTGCTGAAAACAGAGAAAGAGAAACAATGTTGCCCTCCTTGCAGAGTGGGTGAAATAGAGAGAAATTGCCACTGAGAAAGAGAAATACCTCTCGACTCCCATGTTTGTCTCATGTCAGTGTATCTGTGTGTGTGTCTCTGTGTGTGCACACGCATGCCCATTTATTCGTATGGCTGCATCTGAGTGCATGCATTAGTGTGTGCAACTGTGTGTGTTAGCGTTTGCGTGTATCTCTGTGTGGGACTGGTCTGATGATCCCTACGTTGCTAAATGTGATGGAATTCTACATTCTGTTGGCCTTTCCACTCCATTGCACAGACAGTGATGGAGGGTGAAAATCGTCTGGAATTCAGTCAGAGAGGGAGGGCAGCAGGTCACAGCATCAGACAAGCTAACAGCAACATCAATAGGAATACACATAGACACAGACACACACACACAGTCTCTCTCTAGAGCGGTGCGGAGATGATTGCAGTTGTCCTGAGGCTTATATGGAGAAACGTCTGCAATGTAGAACTAATTTATCTTTGAAAGGTATTAATGACAAACAGTGTATATATTCAGGAGTGTTTCCACAGCAGTTGCCTTCACTGAACCATTGGTGGAAGGAGACGAGATAATTTGATCGCACGTTCTGCTACTTGCATTTTATTTCCTCTACACTCTGACAAATGATAAGTGCGAAAGCATTCTCAATAACCCAATGGTGCCAGCAGGTCAATGCTGGACATGTCCACCTCCTTCTCTAATATCTCAGGGACAGCATTACAAGGGATCAGACAAGCTCCTCTCTGTTGCCAAGGCCATTCTGTGGAGCATCGCACAGCCGCACAATGTGGGTGATTCACAGTCATTGATGCATTCTCAAACAAACGATGAGTTCTCCACTTTCCTCCTGTTGTCTAAAGGTGTGCAGGTTAGGTAGACTGACCATGCTAAATTACCCATAATGCCCAGGGATGTGTAGCTTAGATGGATTAGCCATGTGAAACACAGGGTTACAGGAATGGACATGATTGTGCGACCTTCTATGCCAAGCCAGTGTGAACGAGATGGACTGAATTCTACACCGATCAGATTCTGTGAAACCTGCTGCTTGCACAGTGGGGTTGATGAACCAGCAGAGGGCGATATTACATTATTTGAAATACACGAGGAAACAAGATATTATCCCCCATTTCAATTAATCCACTGTCCCCAAAAAAAGAGCGATCCCATTACACAGTGCTACAGATGAGATCAGGACTCTGAAAAGAGATTAAGAAGTTAGCCTGGACCTTAACGCTTTCTTATTTTAAAGGTAAATGTAAGGTGCTGTGTTCCAGACCTAATTTAATTGATCAATCTAATTGACATTACGCAAAACACAAATTATTCGAACACTGTAGTAAATGTATAATCAACGAAAGATGAACGTGGAATAACTTTATTGGAAAACTTAGCAAAACTTAAAGAATTATTTCACTACTAACAGTAACTGTTCCAATGTGGGAACAGCTCATAAATACACCTTGGGCACAAAATTCAAAAAACAAATTACAGGACACGCAACTCCTGCAACCCAGAAGGGAAAATTCAGAGAGAGTAGCAGCCAGCGACTTGTAGTACAGTTTCCAACCCTGTTGAGATCCCGGCTACAACTGCTGCAAATTGCCAACTTTACGCCCTGGTTCTATGAGACCTTGACTATACTCATTGAGGCTGCTTCTACTGTTCCAACTTTTTTTTAAAAAACTAAGGCCTCACAAACTATTTGCTCTAGTTGCTCTGGAAGATTGCTCGGTACCTGTGCCTGGAGACAATTTTAAAGAGCCCGGTATTTTTAAAAAAATCCTTAAATCCATAACAGACGTTTGCACAAACAGACACACAGACACTCATATATGAACAAACATGCAAGCACACTGACACGATAGTGTATTTCCAATAGAGTTATGTAAACTTTTGATTAATAGGGGAATCAAGGGTAATGGGGAGACGTGAGCAGTATGTGGTTGAGAAACAAACCATCCATGATCAAGCAGTAGAGCAGATTCGGTGGAGCAAATGTCCTAATTCTGTTCTCGTTTCTTATGATTCTTTGATGCCTGGAAATATCTTTGTGAGTGTGTTGTGCATGCTGGCTTTAATAGTTATTTAACCAAAATATAGTCAGTGGTAATGTGGGGCATGTGTGGAAGGTTGAATGGTTTTTGCCTATTCCAAATTCTTGTTGTTTCCCGTTCCTCAAAATTGTTGATAGTCTTTTTGTGAAGTTAACAGATTATAAAAATAAGCGGCTTCCATTTAAGACTGAGTTAAGGATCATTATTTCTGCTTGTGGATTTTCTCATTCCCAGGGAACAGTGAAAATTGGGTTAATAAAGGTATTCAAGGCTGAGCTCAACTGAACTTTGATAGACAAATGAGTCAGTGTTTATTAGGAACAGACAGGAAAGGGATCCTCAGACACAATCACATCAACTAGGAGCATTCGGAATGTTGCAGCAGGCCTGAGGGGCCAATTGGCCAACTGATGATTCTAGCTCCCGTGTTGTTCCCTCAATCCACTCCTCGATGCAGTTAAAGGAGAGAAAGACCACATTCAGCTAGTGAGGCAATGAGATAGCGGGAGACCATTCTGCCCCTCTCAGGATTTAGACAGAAACATGGTGATGTTATTCAGCCCTTCAGTACACACTACACGGCACAGGACTAAGCCAATCAAACTGCCTAAGGTGCTGCACAAGCACAGCAGACCCCTTAATATAACAGGAATTGGTGCATAGAGATTAATATTGATTTTCAGGTTAGAAAACTGATGCAGATTAATCTCTGAGATACTCCACTGTTTACAGTTATTTGAATGACCCCATGGATTGCAGCTCAATGAGCTAATTTATCAAGATAGCCATTCAATACATTGTCAACTGGACGCAGAGAGTCAGAAATGGGGTACAAACAGGGGTAGTTTCGTGTGAAAACCTTCAACAGAGATTGTTTAACGTGAATTATGACAATTAGTGTTTTGACAGAAGGATATAAAAGCAGTAACTGTTGAAATGCGAGAGATTGCGGAACCAGGGACACAGAAGGATTTGTGAGTACTATTGTATGAATCATGTAAAGTTAGTCAGCATGTGCAACAAATGATTAGGAAGGTAAGTGGAATGATGCTGCAAAGGGTATTGGGTTTAATCGTAGGAATGTTTTGTTGCATCAGTACAAGGAATCACTGAGATCACACCAGATGTAGTGTGAACTGTTTTGAATCCTAAACCCACAAAAAGAAAGATTCAAACTGAGGAAGCACACCATTCTGAGGAAGGTTCACCAGACCCAAAATGCTAACTCTGATTTCTCTTCACAGAAGTTGCCAGATTCGCTGAGATTTTACAGGCGATTCTGTTTTTTTGTTTGTTCCTGATTTACAACAGGAAGTTGTGAGTGGTGTTTTATATTGATTTTCTGCTTGGAAAACTGAAACCAGTGGAGTGCTCCAGGGATCAGTCTATATCCGTTATCTGCAGTTCTTTTGGTTTCCGGAAAAAAAATATCATTTGATTTAGAAACTTGCAAGGTACTTCACTTTATAGTTTCTGAGTTGAAGGCCTTGTATTAAGAAGGATATGCATTTTAGGTCCCAGTATAAGTGATCTTTCTGATGTACGAAGCAAGATCTTGAAAACCGTGTATCGGGTGAATACCTGATGGACATTTCCTCTTGTATGGGAGACTAAAACTAGGAAATCCATTTTAAGAATAAGTATTCACTTTGACAAAGATATTGGAAAGTCATTAACTTTTTTTATAAAAGGTAAAAGAATCATAGTCACAGAATCGAACAACATGGAACCACACCTTTTGTTCAACTAATACTACCAGCCTGTGTTTGGCCCATATCCCACCAAACCTTTCCCATTCTTGTACCTACCCAAACATCTTTAAATATTGTAATTTTACCTGCACCCGCCACTTCCTTTGAAAGTGTATTACACACACTAATATCTCTATGTAAGAACACATTGCCCCGCATGTACTTTTGAAATCTTGCTCTTCTCACTTTAAAATATTCTCGCTGGTTTTGAATTCCTACTTCCGAGGGAACAGAAACATGCCATTCATCTTATCAATATCCCTCATGATTTTATAATGTTACCCTTGGATCCTCTGCGCTCCAGGGAATAAAACATATCATCCGATCCAATCTCTCCTTATACCCCAATCCCTCCATTCTTGGCAACATTCCTGTAAATATATTTTAACCCTAACAAGCTTAATATTGTCCTTCCTCTGACTGAATGATCAGAACCGGATCCAGTACTCCAAAAGAGGCTTTATCAATACCTTGTACAATCTCAATATGAAATACTGACATCTATAGTGAAACGTCTGAGCGACGAAGGTAAACGTGCTAAATGCCTTCTAAAATACTTTTTCCACGTGTTATACATAGTTCAAAGAATTATGTACCAAAATCCCTCAATCTCTATGGCCTGAAGTACTACCTTGGACCGTATAATTATTTGTTTTACGTCATGCACTTGTTTATTTTACCAAAATGCAGTACCTCACATTTACTTTATCTAATCTCCATCTGCCACTCCTCAATCCATTGACCTAATTGCACAATATCTCTTCGCAATCGCAGACAACTGTCTCACTGCCCAATATAACAGTAATGTTAGTGTCATCTGTAAGTGTACCAAGCATGCCTTCGATGATATCATCCTAACCTTTTACATCAATGACAAACAAAAGGCCATCCAGTACTGATCCCTGTGGAACACTGCTTGTCACAGGCTTCCAGGTCAAAGCAAAATCCTCTATTCTGTCTCCTTCTGTAAAGCCGAATTTACATCCAGGTTTCAAGCTTACCCGCAGTCCCATGTGCTCTAACTTTATTAATTATTCTACCGTGCAGAACCTTATCAAAGGCTTTGCTAATGTTCATTTAAACAACATCTATCATTCTGCTACAATCAATCTTTCTGTTTACTTCATTTAAGACAAATTAAAATCATGTTTATAAGACATGATCCCTCTCATACAAAATCTTTCTGACCAACACAAATCAGCCCTTCCCTCTCCATGCATGTAAATCTTATCTTTCAGAATCTCTTCCACCAACTTACTCATCACCAATGTCAGGCACACAGTCTATCGTTTCCATACTTTTCCTTCCAGTTTTTCTAAAGGCGCAGCATTAGCCACCCTCCAGTCCTCCAGTACTTCACTTGTGTGTATAAACGATTCAACTATAACTGCTGGGTTCCCATAGTTTCAAAGAACAAAGAGCAAAGAAAAAAATACAAAGAGTATTACAGCACAGGAACAGACCCTTCATCCCTCCAAGCCTGCGCCGATCCAGTTCTTCTGTCAAAACATATTTTCTAAGGATCTGTATCCCTTTGCTCCCTGCCAGTTCATATATTTGTCTAGATAGAACTTAAAAGACGCTATTGTGCCCACCATTAATAGCACTACTGTCAACGCGTTCCAGGCACCCCCACCCACTGCATAATGAATTTACCACATATACCTCCCATAAACATATCCAATCTCATGTTGAACTCGTGGCCACTAGAAATTCAGTACGCCACTCTGGGTAAAAAATATCTTCTTGCTATCCAAACTATCTATACCTCCCATGATTTTGTAGACCTCATTCAGATTCCCCCTCCACGACCTCTGTCTTTCTCATGAAAATAATCCTAATCTACTCAACCTCTTTTCATAGCTTGCACCCTCCATATTAGGCAATATCTTCTGCACTCTCTCCAAATCATCCACATCGTTTTGGTAATGTGGGCGACCAGAAATGTACCAGATATAATGCTGAACCATAGTCTTACTGAACTGTAACATGACCTGCCAAATCCTGTACTCAATACCTCGTTCGATGAAGGAAGACATTTCATATGTCTTCTTGAGAAATCTATTCACCTGCATTGCCAGCTTCAGGAATCAAAGGACTTGAACACCCAGAGATCTCTCTGTACATTAATTTTCCTCTGAAAATTTCCACTTACTGTATAATTCGCTCTTGAATTGGATCTTCCAAAATGCATGACCTCGCATTTGACAGGATTGAACTCCATCTGCAATTTCTTAGCCCAACTCTCCAACCTACATATCTTTCCTTCCACAATGCCCTGCCATACACATGATCCGGTCCTGGAAGTTGATCAATCCTTATCGTTTCTCAGACCTTACACCCACAACAACACCCAAATCTCTCTGCGCTGGTCTTTTGTTTTCACAGTCTCCCTCCATATAAGTAACCATTTGCTTTTTTATTATTTCTTCTGAAGTGTTTGACCTCACACTTTATAACAATGAACTCTATCTTCCAATTACAGTGCAGTTTTCTTACATCCTTATCACACCATGCACTCCAACCTATCTTTACCATCATCAAACATGCACTGATTGCATTCTACACCTCCCGCCCCCCAACAAAAACAACTTTAATACAGAGAGTCAGCAACTGGGAGTCCAAGGGCTGACATTTGTGGCACTCGACTTATTATGTCTCTCTGAACTCACACAGACATATTCATCAAGACTCACTCCTTTGTGTCTTCACAAATGTTCAATCTCTGAACAATAACCCACAAGTTCCTACCTTGTGCAATACACGCTTTATATGATACTTTACAAAATGCTTACCAAATCTAATTACATAATCTAAGGGCTCACTTTTATTATCACTGCTTCTCCTTTTCAGATAACTCTACTGGGTCTCTTTGATTCCATTAAATTGTTGTAAATCACACTTTATTTTCCTGAATAATGGACTCGAGCAGTTTCCTAATAATAGACATAAGGCTACCTGGCCTTTATTTCCCTGCTTTCTGCCTTCCTCCATCCTTGAAGACAGGCATCACACTAACACCTTTGAATCCACTGAAATCCCCATGGACTGTCGTGATATTTCAACAAATGTCAGGAATATGTCTGGAGCACATTCTTTCGAAATCCAGGAAACAGACCACTGGCTTCTGGTGGATAGTTTATCAGCAATCATATCCTTTATCAACGGGTTGTCCTGAAGATAAGGCCTGCGATCCCTGGAATATTCTCTGTCGAAACAGTATCACAACCAATATAAAACAGTTGTTCGAGTTATTTGAGAGTTTCCGTTTTTCCTGTGTGGAATTTCCCGGTGTTACCTTCCAATTGTTCCAAAAAAGGTTTCAGTTATTCCGTTTTTTCTTATTTTTATTTCCGCCTGGAGCCTTGTGCTGTTTTTGTTTATACTTTGCAACAAATGACCTTCCTAAATCAATTGTCTCCAACTTTATTCGTTTTACGTATTTCAACTGGTGAGCTCTAAACAAAATAGTCCCAAACCTCTGGTCTACCAGCAGTTTTCTTTTTTTTTTGCGCCTTTGTTTTCATTGGGTACTCACCTAGACTACATTTGCTTATCATACAAAATTTACCATCTCATCAATTCCTTTTTGATGTTTTTTAAATTTGTTCACGGAATTAGGGAATCACTGGCTATGTCAGCATTCGTTGCCTATCCCTAATTGAATAGAGGGCAGTTATGAGTCAACCACAATGCTGTGGGACTGGAGTCACATGTAGGCTAGACCAGGTAAGGATTTTAGTGAACCAGAGAGGTTTGCCCAACAATTGACAATGGACTCATGGTCATCATGAGATTCTTCATTCGAGATTGTTTTTATTGAAATACATTTTCACCATCTGCCGTGGCAGGATTTGAACTCGGGTCCCAGAACGTTATCGGGGTCTATAGATTTATAAATTAGCGATAACACCACAAGGTCATCGTCTCCCTACCATATTTGATCATTGTGAAATGTTAATTTAAACGTCTGCCAATGTTATCAACTGAACTTCCTTTCAGTCTATTTTCCAGCTCATTGTGAGCGACAAGTGCCGAAGCTGGTGATTATAACATAAGAACGAGAAGCAGGAGTAGGCCGTCCAGCCCTTCGACGCTGCTCCATCATTCAATAAGATCATGGCTGATCTTTTGGTGGACTCAGCTCCACTTACCCAACCTCTCACTGCATCCGTTATTTCTTCTATTGTGAGAGAAAAAAACGTTACTTTAAAACAGTTTCCTGAATAGCGTCAATTACTTCCCTGAGCAAGGAATTCCACAGATTAACAACCCTCTTGGTGAAGACATTCTTTCTCAATTCAGTCCTAAATCTGCTTCCTCTAATCTTACAGCTATGCCCTCTTATCCTAGCTTCACCTGTCTGTGGAAATATCCTCTCTATTTCTATCTGATCCATTCCCTTCATTATTTTACATATTTCTCTAAGATCACCCTTATTGTTCTGAATTCCAATTAATATAATCCCAATCTACTCAGTCTCCCCACATAAATCAACACCTCTCAACGCCGGAATGAACCTCCTCTGCACCCCCTCCAGTGCCAGTACATCCTTTCTCAAGTACAGAGACGAAATCTGCACACAGTACTGCAGATGTGATCTCACCAGCACCTTGTGCAGCTGCAACATTACCTCTCTGCTTTTAAATTCAACCCCTTTAGCAAAAAAGAAGAAAATTACATTTGCCTCCCTAACCAGACCAGATGCCACTGTAGGTCAACGATTATAGGGGTGATAAGTGAATTAGACTCCATGTGAGTTGATGGACAAGCAGCAGAGTTGACGATAAGCTGAGGTTCTTGGAGGGTATAAAGTGAGGCGCCAATGAGACGATTATTAGAATAGTTGAGACTGGAGCAGACCCAGACATGGATGAAGATTTCAGAAGCAGAGTGTCTAAGGCAGGGATACAGATCGAGGCTGCAATAGAGCGGGAAATGGGGAACGTTTTGGTAACAGATGAAGAAAATCAATTCACTTTTAAATAGAACGCTGAGATTATACACAAACGTGTTCAAGCTCAGGTAAAAGCTGGGAGAGGAATAAAGTCAGTGCATGTGGGAGATCAGAGCAGAGTTTGATGATACTGGTTCCTGTGTTATAACAGAATAGTCAGTACTGATTAATGCAGGAATTATCTATGGCGCAGAAGTTAGAAATATAAACGAATTTATAAAAATAGAACATGTCACTAATTCTATCATTGATACGATACTTAGAAGAAGGACTTCACTATTTTGACAATGTTATAGCTTCCAAAAGATTGATCATCAATCTGTGTAAGATGCAGAGCACAGCTCCCTCATTGTATGCGTGTGCGGAGATGGGGATGGGGGAGAGTGATATTGAACATTTCAGTAAGGATGCTGGACTACAGTTATGCAGCAATTCGTCAGTTTACATCTTGAATCCTATTTGCAGATTTGGTCAGTCGTTTTTGTAAGTATGCAAATACCTTGTATGCTGTCCAGAGGAAGTTTACTCATTTGAAGCTTCAGATATTAAGGTTATCTTTTGAGAAAAGATGATAAACTGGCCTTGTTTACATGAGCGTGCTCAGGTGAGAGGAATGATTGTTAAAGCGCTGTATAATATTTACAATGTGCATATGAAAATGATGATGTAAATTATTGGTGAGTCCACCTACAGTTTTTACATTGCTATTTATCTTTTGATATCATAGATGAGTTGTGTACGATTTTTTAACACTATGTCAAAGAACGTACAAACGGAGGCAGCCGAACTGGGGGTATGCCATTCAGCTCCGTGTGTTTACCCTGATTGAATAAGATCACGCTGAGCTGATTATAACATTAAACATGCATTCCCAACTATTCTGCAGATCTATTCAGCACTTTCCTGACCTATAACCTATCTACTTCTGCCTTAAAAAGGTGTGTAGGGTCTCTGCTCACACTAAATTTTCAGGGAGAGAAATCTAAAATAAAATCATCTGCAGAAAGGAAAGTTAATTGATGTTTTGAATAGGTGATCCCTCATGTTTAACAAATGAACTATAAGTTTGCATGTTACACGTAATTCGAAGCAGTCTATCCACAGCTAATCTGTCAGGATCCAACAGGATGTTTATCAGACCGTGAGCCAACATAGTCTATTCAACAAATCCAGTCTGCTCCACAATTCATTACCATCATGGCTGATTGATGATCGTCAAATCCACTTCTTGCCTTATTCCCATAGGTCTTGATTCCCTCACTGCTGAGAAATCTGTCCACCATCTGCATTGATTAGACTTAGCGACAGGGTTTCAACAGACCTGCCATTCAGTAACCTTCTGACAGAGAAGGTATTCCTCACCTCCCTCATAAAGATATGCTCTCTTTGACTGAGGCTATACCCTCTGGTCCTGGACTATCCCACAAATTCAGACAATCTTGTTGGCAATGAGCCTGTGAAGCCTACTGACAATCGGATTTTGTTTTCATTAAGATCTCCTCTCATGCTTCCAAACTCCAATGAGTTTTTGACGAAGCTACTCAAGTTCACTCCATAAGAAAATACCTCAATTCTCAGGATTAATTCTGTGGAACTTCCCCCATCTGCTACCAACACGTCTGTTCTCTCCTCTACATATTTCCTTATAAGATTAGACCAGAACCGTTCACATTTGTGCAGGTTCAGTCTGTGTAGAAACGTGCATGTGTTTAGAATGATATTTATGCACTACCACATTTAAAATAATTGCTGATAGTGCAATCCAATTTCCTATAATTGATGAATTGCATGCCAACTTTTTGACTGTCAAGCCGAGGGCCTGAAATTCCTGAGTCCTTTCTCTTGTAAATTAGATTCAGCTCTTCTATTTTGCCTGACAATGTTGATCAATACAAACTTTCCAATGCTATATGTCAGAAGCCACTTTTGTGTGCACTCACCTTTTTTTTCTATCTCATGTTAAACTCCTTGCATCATCCTCACAATTTGGCTTCCCCACTTCTGTTTGTGTTACTCACAGATATGGATGAAGTACTTTCATTTCTATCATGAGAAAGTTAGGTCTGCAGATGCTGGAAATCAGAGCTGAAAATGTGTTGCTGAAAAAGCGCAGCAGGTCAGGCAGCATCCAAGGAACAGGAGAATCGACGTTTCGGGCATAAGAAGGGCTTATGCCCTGAAGAATGGCTTATGCCCGAAACGTCGATTCTCCTGTTCCCTGGATGCTGCCTTACCTGCTGCGCTTTTCCAGCAACACATTTTCAGCTGTCATTTCTATCACCCAGGGCATTGTGCAGTTAATAATTCCGGTCCCAGTACTGATCCCTGTGGCACTGCGCTGGTTAAAGGTCATCATCCCGAAAATAGATCCTATATGCTTCACTTTCAGCGGATCCTCTCTGCAGACATGTTATACTCAATTAAACTATCAATTTCCTCAGCGAGAGCAGAAATTAAACCCATGCTATTAGTATCGTTCTGTTTGATAAACTAGCTATCTCGGCAACTTAACTTACCAACACCCAGTTCCTGACGCAACTGAAACATTAACATCTACATTTATATTCAATGTTGCTCACAATAACTGATACAGTTCTGTGACGTTGCCTCATTACTTATTGTACCTGCTAAAACATTTTGCAAATAAAGCAAAAGTGCACCCAGATTGCATAGCATTCTATAAGTCTGTCATCTCTCATCTTATTTTCTTTCTTCTAATTGACGAGTTCACAATTCCTCATCTCATACGTTTGCTTCAGCTTGTTCATCTGACCTATCATTACGTGTTTCAAACCATAAAGTTGTGACAGAAATGGATTATTTGCATATTTTTAAGGGTGGCGGTGCATGTATTCATCTTCCTGTTAAGAAGGGGATCAAGCATTTTGAGGGTAGAGGAGAAAGTTAGATACAAAGTAGAAAGGAGTCAATCACGATCCTGTTAAATGTCAGAAAGCGAGGGGCCAAGCAGCACAAATCAGCTTCTAGTTTCTATGCATATTCCTGTACAATTACTTTCCGGATCTCCTCCTTTTCATCAATATTACCTAGAACATTACAGCACAGTAAAGGCACTTTGGCCCTCGATGACGTGCCGACCTACAGAGCCAACTTCAAAAACACCATCTAACCTCCACTATTGCATTTTCATCCTTATGTCTATCCAAAGGTCATTTAAGGTTAGCATGTCTACTTTTGCTGCAGGCAGATCATTCCACACCCCTACTACTCTTTGAGTACTGAAACTATCTTGGACATCTGTCCTATATCTATCCGGATCAATGTAAAACGATGTCCCCTCGTGCTAGCGATCATCGTCCATGTAAAAAAAACGTTCTCACTGTCCACCCTTTCTAACCGTCTGATTACCTTTTATGTCTCAGTTAAGTCACCTCTCAGCCTTCTTCACTCTAACGAAAACAGCCTCAAGTCCCTCAGCCTTTCCTCGTAAGACTTTCCTCCATATTGAGCATCATTCAAGTAAATCTCCTCTGAACCCATTCTGAAACTTCCACATCCTTTATATAATGCAGTGACGTGTGCAGCCGCACCAGACTTTTATACAGTTGCGGCATGACCTCATGGCTCTGAAACTCAATCTCTCTACTAATAAAGGCGAACACATCGTATGCCTTCTTAATAACCCTATCAAGCTGGGTTGGAACTTTCAGGGACCTATGTACATGGACACCGAGATCTCTCTGTTCATCTACCTTGCAAAGAATCTTACAATTAACCCAGTTCTCTGCATTCGTTTTACTCCATCCAAAGTGAATAACATCACAATTTTCCACATTAAACTCCATTTTCCATCTCTCAACCCAGCTCTGCATTCAAAGTTTGTGCGAAGATTTCTAGCTCGGGTGCTCGTTGTTGTGGTTCTGTTCGCCGAGCTGGAAGTTTTTGTTGCAAACGTTTCGTCCCCTGGCTAGGCGACATCATTAGTGCTTGGGAGCCTCCTGCGAAGCGCTTCTTTGATGTTTCCTCCGGTGTTTATAGTGGTCTGTCCCTGCCGCTTCCGGTTGTCAGTTTCAGCTGTCCGCTGTAGTGGTTGGTATATTGGGTCCAGGTCGATGTATTTGTTGATGGAGTTTGTGGATGAATACCATGCCTCTAGGAATTCCCTGGCTGTTCTCTGTCTGGCTTGCCCTATGATAGTAGAGACAGCTCTGCATCTTATCTATGTCCCTCTGCAACCTACAACATCATTCAGCACACTCCACAAGTCGACTGACCTTAGTATTATCTGCAAATTTACTAACAAATCTTACTACGCCCTCAACCAGCTCATCTGTAAAAGTGACAATGAACAGTTAATCCAAAATAGATCCTTGCTGATCCCCAGGATGAATATTTCCCATCAACAACCACCCTCTGTCTTCTGTCAGCTAGTCAATTTCTGATCAAAATAACTAAACAACCCTCAACCCCATGCCTCCGTATTTTGTGAAATAGGTTATTGTGGGGAACCTTATCAAATGCTTTACTGAAATCCATATACACCACATCAACCGCTTTACCCTCATCCAGCTGTTTGGTCTCCTTGTCAAATAACTCAGTTAGGTTTGTGAAGCACGACCTACCCTTCACAAAACCACTGTTACCAGCCCCATCAACTTATTCCTTTCTAGATGATGTTAAATCCTATAACTTATAACCTTTTCCAACGCTTTATCCACAAATAAAGTAACACTCACTGGTCTATAAATCCCAGGGTTGTCTCTACTCCCCTTCAGGAACAAGGGAACAACATTTGGTATCCTTCAGTCTTCGAGCACGATTCCTGGAGACAATGACGACATAAAGATCAAAGCCAAAGAATCTGCAAACTCATTCCTGGCTTTCCAGAGAATCCTACGATATACCCATACAACCCAGGGGATTTATTTATTTTCACGCTTTCCATAATGGCTTACACCTCTTCCTTTTGAACCTCAGTCCCACCTAGTCTACTGGCCTGTATCTCAGTATACTGCTCGACAACATCGTCTTTTTCCAGTGTGAATAATGACATAAAATATTTATATAGCGCATCCCCATCTCGTCTGACTCAATGCACAGCTTCCCACTACTATCTTTGATTGGCCTTAATCTTACCGTATTCATTATTTTATTCCTGATATACGTAGAAAAATCCTTAAGATTTTCCTTGATCCTATCTTCCAACGGCTTCTCCTGTCCTCTCCTGGCTACTTTTATACCTTTCTTTAGGTCTTTCCTGGCTAATTTGTAGCTCTTAAACGCTCTAGCTGAGCCCTTCTTGTCTCACCGTAACATCAGACTTATTCTTCCTCTTGACAAAAGATTCAACTTCTTTAATAAACCACAGCTCCCTCGCTCGACCACTTCCTTCCTGTCTGACAGGCACTTACAAAGGACGCATCGTAGCTGTTCCTTGAATAAGCTCCACATTCCAATTGTACTCAATCCCTGCAGTTTCTTTCCCCATCCTATGCATCCTAAATCTTGCCTCATTGCATCCTAATTAGCTTTCTATCAGCTACAGCTCTTGCCTTGCCGTATATACCTATCCCTTTCCATCGCTAAAGTAAACATAATCAAATTGTGGTCGCTATCACCAAAGTGCTCACCTCCCTCCAAATCTAAAATCTTGTCCAATTCATTACCCAGTACCAAATCCAATGTGGCATCCCTCCTTGTTAGTCTATCTACATGTCGCGTACACATTGGATAAAAACTGACAGATCTAAAGTACTTACCCTATAATATTCCCAGTCAATATTTGGAAAATTAAAGTCCCCCATAACAATTGCTGTCACTCTCGCAATATCGAGAATCATTTTTGCTATCCTTTCCACTACATCTCCGGAACTATTCGGAGGCCTATAGAAAACACCCAACAGGATGACCTCTCCTTCCCTGTTTCTAACCTCAGCTCTTACTACCTCAGCAGACGAGTCCTCAAACTTCCTTTCTGACACTGTAATATTGTCCTTGATTAACAATGCCACACCATCCCCCCAACGTTCCCCATCTCTTACCATCTTCCCTCTTCTTACTGAAACAACTAAATCCCGGAACCTGCAATAACCATTCCTATCTCTGCTCTACAATGTCTCTGAAATGGCCACAACATTGAACTCCCTCGTTCTAACCCATGCTGCAAGTTCACTCAAATCATTCCGCAAGCTCCTTGCCTTAAAGTAGACACACTATAAACCAGCTTCTTGCTTGACGGTGCCCTCTTGTGACCTTCAAACCATTTTTCTTACCTCACTATTCTCAACCTCCTTTATGTTGGAATGACAATTTCGGTTCCCATACTCCTGCGGAATTAGCTTAAACTGTTCCGGAGAGTATTAGCAAATTCCCCCTCACCAAGGTTATTGGTACCCCTCTGGTTCAGGTGAAGACCATCCTGTTTTAAGATGTTCTATCTACCCCAGAAAGAGACCCAATTATCCAGGAATCCAAAACCTCTCTCCGGCATCTTCCCTTTAGCCACGTGTTCAGCTCTTCTTGCTCCCTATTCCTCACCTATTAAATTCATGTAATTCTTTGTAATTACTTGTCATGGAATCTGCAATATGCCTCAGAGTAATTCATTACATTTCCTTAGCCAGCACCTTCAAACCGACAAAGACATCCACCCCGAGGGACAAGTGCAGCAGGTCGGTGGGACCACCGTCATTGACAAGTTTCTCTGCAAGTCACTTGCCCATCCTGCCTTGGAAACATATTGTTCATTCAGGGATTTTGTGTCGAACTCCTCGAATTCCCTCTGAATGGCAATTTGGTTCTATCGACACCAAATAACCTTCAGCAGACCAAGAAACAATCAATTCCAAGTTAACCTGCGATGAACAATAAACAATGGCTCCATGGACATATTCAACTCAAAACAAGTTATTCAGTTCACTGGTATGTCTGAGATTATTTTCTGTCATCCACCCGAAAGATAAACAATGTGTGCACCTTGCCTGGAGTAGGTTCTCTCCATCAGCTAATAGATACATCGATGGAAAACATTGTGGGAGATGATGGAATTTACATCTATTCCTGTCTAAGAAGTTCTGGATCATAGGCACTCAATAAAACCGTGACGTTCATGGTTAATGTGAGCCCAGTCTTCACCTGGTGTAAGTCTAAATAATTTGTGGAAAGGGATTTGGTGACTCAACTGTGACACAACCTCTTCTTTGAACAAGATTTGCCTCACTCTGTACGACTGCTTTCCCAATATGTTGGGGAAGTGTTCCTGGAAAACTCAGGATGTATTGGGCATATCCAAACTGTCTCAACTCTCTGCCCTAGCCCGACATCAGTCTCCTACTTCTTTACACGGCTTTCCCCATTCTAAAATGTTTGCTCAGTTTGCTAGTCACATTGTATATCCTCAGTGATTCGGTGCTGCAGCTCAAGCACAACTGAGGAAACCATTCCCAACCTCTCCAATTATTTTCCACAGAGATAAGCACGTTACATTCCACAAACACACAGCATGACCACTTACTGGTGATGAGTGTATTTTCGTTCCCCGTCTTTGATCTCTTCTGTTCATTTCCCTTTCTTTGGAGACAGTGTCAGATATTCAAGTACCCTCAATAATCTGAATATTGGGACACTCGATCTCTCCAGAGAAATGAAAGACGGTGTATATTGCAGCATTTTCTGATGGTCAGCATCTTGAACACCAACACCAGTGGTGCCTATGGATATAACATTGAAACATAGAAAACGTAGAAACACAGACGATAGGAGGAGGCCATTCGGCCCTTTGAGCCTGTTCCATCATTCATCGCAGCATGGCTGATCATTCAACTCAACTGTCCCTAATGCTGCTTTCTCCCCATACCCTTTGATCCCATCGCCCCAAGTGCAATAGCGACCCACCTCTTCACAACATTCAATGGTTTGGCATCAACTACTTCCTGTGATAATGTTACAGAAATTATTTGACAGGTCGCTGCTAAGATCATGCTTCCCCATTTCCGAGTGTCAGAAGTAGTTTGATTAGATTAGATTACAGTGTGGAAACAGGCCCGTCGGGCCAACAAGTCCACACCGACCCGCCGAAGTGCAACCTACCCATACCCCTACATTTACCCCATACCTCACATTAGGGACAATTTAGCAGGCCAATTCACCTGACCTGCAGATGTTTGGACTATGGGAGGAAACCAACGCAGACACGGGGAGAACGTGCAAACTCCAAACAGTCAGTCGCCTGAGGCGGGAATTGAACGCGGGTCTCTGGCGCTGTGAGGCAGCAGTGCTAACCACTGTGCCACCGTGCCGCCCACTTTGCACAGTTTATAGTCTGGGCCCCACAAATTTCAGGCAAAAGTAAGGAGGTATTTATTCTCGCAAAGGTTTTATGGTTCAAGCCAGACCCCTCAATATATTTTTTTAAAGAATGCAGCCTGGACACTAACGTTTTATTAGTTTAAAGTCAGATGTGAGGTGGATATTCCAGATGGGATGAAGTTGGTCAAGCCACTTGGTTTTTAGCAAGCAGAATTTATTTAAACACTGCAGGTGAAACAAGAAAACAGAATTTATAACAACTTTACTATTGATAACGTTAACTGATGCGATGCAGCAACATTACTGGTGCATTGTTCCAAAATAGTTATATCTCGTAAACACACCCCTTGGCAAAAAAAAGGCAAATTCAAACACAGATTCTTAGACGCAGGCGTGAACATCATCCAGAGAGATTTCAAAGACAAAGTCAGTTAGGAATCATTTTCTGAAGTTTACAACCTTCCAGGTCTCCAGCACCTTGTGACTTCCAGAGCTAAACGAACATGAGAAACATACCTGAACTAGGAGAACTGACCACTCACGTGCCACTGCTTAACTGGGTTCTTCCCTCGAAACCTCTGTCTTTAGGATCTATCAAAAGAAAACGACAAAATCATCTCATTAAACTGACCGCAACTTCACCCTCCTTCCTCAAAAAAGAAACATTAAAGTATAAAGTTGGGTTCATTTTATACTCTTTAGCCTTAATCTGTTAATACACTAAATCACATATACGTCACGTTGACAATGATTATGTAAATATTTACTAACACAATTTATTTCAGTCTGTTTGCTCCTGCCAAAGAATGCCTCTATTTTTCATCCGAGTCTCCACAACGCCATCAACAATTACGTTTTCACGTCCTAGCATATGTATACAACCCCAATTGAATAGCTTTAATAATAAGCTTCATCTCAACTGTTTGAAATTTTCTTTAACAGATTTAATTGGTTATAATCAGTATATATGATTGTCTCAGACACATTACTAGGAGAACGTGAGCACTGCAGATGTTGGAGAGCAGAGTCCAGAGTGTGATGCTGGAAAAGCACAGCATGTCAGTCAGCATACGTGGAGCAGGAGAAACTACGTTTCAGGCATACGCCCTTTAACAGGAATGAAGCTTATTGGCCGGTGGGCTAAGAGATAAATGGGCGGGGTGGGGGGGGGGGGTGAATGTAGCTGAGCATGCAATAAGTAGATGAAGCTGGGGGAGAGATCAAAGGTCAGAGAGGAGGGTGCAGCGGATATGTGGGGAGGAAGATGTACAGGTAGGACAGGTCATGAGGGCGGTGCCGAGTTGGAAGGTTGGGTTATGGCTCAGAGAATATCTCCGGGATGAATGCACGAATCAGCCCTTCCGCTCCGTGGCCGAAGACTTTAACTCCCCTTCCCAAGGTCATGCAGGTCCCAGGCCTTTTCCATCGCCAAACGCTATTCAACCGACGCCTGGAGGAAGAACGTCTCATCTTTCGCCTTGGGACCCTCCACCACACAGCAGTATTGCAGATGCCTCCTGTTTCCTTAGTTCCACTGCCCCCACCTTATTCCAGATCCCATCGCCAACTTGGCACCAACCACTTGACCTGTCCTAGCTGTCGATCTTCCTTCCTACCTATCCGCTGCAACTTCTCGCCTACCTACCTCCTTCACCTCCACCTTCATCTACCTATCACACTCTCAGCTACATTACCCCCAGCCCCACTCCCCGCCCATTTATCGCTCAGCCAATCAACCTACAAGTCTCATTCCTAATAAAGGGTTTATGATCAAAACATCGGTTGTCTGACCTGCTGTGCTTTTCCAGCAACACACTCTCGAATAAGGCACATTGCGGACCACACCAATACTTAAATGTTTTAATACCGATACCAAGTTCAAGGTCTCCTTCTCAATTGCTGTATATTTCTGTTGATGAATTTTCAATTTCTTGGAGAAACATCCAATAGGTCCTTCTATCTTCCACTTGTCGTCTTGTAAGAGTACAGCGCTTACAGCCACATCACTCACACCTATAGTTACCTGAAATACTTTGCGTATTTAGTTGTGGCTAATACAGCGGCAGTGAATAACACAGCATGCAGGCTTCTGACAGCGTGCCGTTCAATAAAATTTCCTTCAATAATTCAATGAGTGGAGCAGCCACACTTTTAAATTTCGGAATGAATTTCCAACATAACCCCCTCAATCCCAGCAATCCCTGTTTGTACAGGGTATGAGAATCTCTGCAACAATCTGTGTTTTCACATTCTGTAAGGTCTGATAACATGACCCACATACGTGACTTTGGCTTTGGCGAATTCACTCTTAGCCAGGTTTATCACAAAGCCTCTCTCCTGAAGTCTTTCGAACAATTTGCTGAATTCTGCGAAACTGTTAACTGACAAAAAGTGAATATGCACAGCTATTGCCTTTTCTGCTTGAGTTCATGGATCTCTGGACATCGGAGTGCGTCGGGGAAAAAATGACAAACAGTGAAATTCACAGCTGACCATGGAGGAACCTGTTTGGAAGACTCACAGCACAGAAACAATAAGTTAATTTTTTTTTAAAAAACATGTAACTTTATTTTATGTTTACAGTAGTAGGTAGAAGTTGTGAGTGATTTTTTTACTTGATTACATGATTTATTTAAATCATTCTGTTCATTTAATTTTAAAAATATAAATCACAAGTACTAAGTTAGGCCGAAGAACGTTCTTAGAGCAAAGACGGTCCTATTTTCTCTGTCTGTAAATTGTGAAGGGAAAAAGATGACCTTTAATAGATTGATAGGCTCTTCTTATCGGATGGAGGAGTTTCGGAAGATTTTACATGTTACTGATAAAAAATCAGATCGTTTCATTAGTTTTAATTTTATTACCGTACTAAGTTCAATTTTTATTGGATTCTAGCATCTTGGGGCATAAATTAAACTGTTTGCGCAAATTTGAAATATTTTTCCATATCAAAACAACTGGACTATTGGTTTTGACCTGGTGTTTCATGGTTACCTCGTTCAGAACAATTTGTACTGTGTTAGAAAGTCCTTGCTTGCTCTTCAAATTTCCTAAAGGTACAGTACATCTACACTTTCATAACAGGATAAATAGACAAAGTATTAAACGGATATTTGACAGTTGCTGGCAAATAGGGTGAGATTAGTTTAAGATAACTGATCGGCATGGATGAATTGGACTGAACAGTTTGTTTCTGTGCAGCACATCTCTCTGATTCAATGACTCTGAATATTCATTCTGCATGCCTAAACATCACCAGGTTATCCATACATACCAAACAACTGAGCAATCCTGAAATGACTTTAATGTTTCCTCTTTGAAATGTGGCTCGTGTATTTTACATAACAAATGGCATAACTCTAAATTGATACAGTGTATTCGGTGTTACAAAACCCAATTTTTTTTCTGCTATTTGAGATAAGGTACATGGGAGCAAATATATGTGTGCCCCATATTCTCAATACGGTCTTCCAAATGTGGAATCAGGTATGAATCAGATCAGATTTTGTATCTGTTCTGACTTAAACGTTGTGTACCATCTCGTTTTGAAACCATTATTATGGGTGAGCTCCTGTCACTACAACTCACGTTGATTGGAGCATGTGTTCAATCTCATTTGTTAACAAATGTGCCAACATTAGAGGGACGTGATGTGCCCCTCTAACCACCTGTTGAATGAGCAATGCATCAAAAGCTAGTGCTTCCAAATACACCTGTTGGACTTCCACCTTATGTTGCGTGATTTGTAACATTAGACTATTAAGTCTACAAGGATGTTGCTTAACTGGAACAGCACTTCGTCATTTTCGTACATCATGCATAATTATATTATTACTTTCCCGTTTATTCGCATATATTTCCCCATGCGATACTAATAACTGCAAGGTTTGTGAAGGTTTGTAGCTCAGGTTGAGATTTATGGTGTAGGCTTGCTCGCTGAGCTGTAGGTTTGATATCCAGACGTTTCATTACCTGGCTAGGTAACATCATCAGTGGCGACCTCCAAGTGAAGCCTTTGGCAGTACCTGTTTTCTTAAACATTCATGCTGGAAGTACAGTTGTTCACGGGTGGAAATCTCTCGGATGGCATTCCTTTCCCATCTTCGGGCAAGTTGTAGCATGTTGCGAACATAGGCTTTTACAAGGTTTGTGAAGGTTTGTAGCTCAGGTTGAGATTTAAGGTGTACGTTTGCTCGCTGAGCTGTAGGTTTGATATCCAGATGTTTCATTACCTGGCTAGGTAACATCATCGGTGGCGACCTCCAAGTGAAGCCTTGGGCTTCACTTGGAGGTCGCCATTGATGATGTTACCTAGCCAGGTCATGAAACATCTGGATATCAAACCTACAGCTCAGCGAGCAAACCTACACCCTAAATAATAATAACTGTTTCTGGTCATTTTGATTTTATACTGGAAGGTAGCTCAAGAATTTAACCTAATTTTTGACAAATATCCTCATTGAACAATCTAATCTGAGGAATATCCACTTGAGAATCCTCTGAACTCTGTTCTTCAGTATGTGCTGCATCCAGGAACTTCGTCTCCTTTTGTTTTACTTTACTGTCAAAATACATTTTGAGCATATTAACATGTCACACTCTGTGAAACTACTTTCTGCCTGGAGTCCTTGGCAAATAGTTGACCTCACTCAATCTCCTTTCGACTCGATAAGGTCAATGAAACATTGCTGTTAAGGTTCGCGTATCATTGGAAGCAATATTAACACCTTATCTCTGATAGCAAAATTGAGTGTTTTTGATTTCTTATCTGCTTCCTGTTTCATCTCATACTCTGATATTGTTAAGCATCTGTGTAGTCAATTCCCCCACTCTATTTACCAATTCCCAAAAAATATGACATATAGTCCAGAGATGTGGTCTCTAAATTCTGACTCAGCAATTTCTCCTTCACCACTTTTAGTGACCCTCTCACCTCTTGCCCAAAAAATTAATTCAAATGGACTGAATTTGATCGATTTATTTATTACAGCTCTAATGACAAAAAGGACAAACGGATTTCTTCATTGCCGTCATCTGGATACTCTTCACAAAACACTCTTAACATGGTCTTTAACGTCTGATTCCATCTTTCTCGTGCTCCCTGCGATTCTGGATGGTCGGCAGTTTATTTGATTTGTTTTATTCCTGAACTATTCATAAGTTCCCTGAATAACTTTGATATAAAATTTGACGCTTGACCTGGTGCTAACTCTGTAGGTAGTCTCTATCTAGTCAAAAATTTGAGCAGCTCTCCTACAATCCTTTAACCTGTGTTATTGCTTAAAGAAATGGCCTCTGCAACTCTCGTAGACACATCCATGATTGTTAACAAATACTGACTCCCACTTTTTGCTTGAGGCAGGGGTCCTACGCAATCAATTAAGAGACTTTGTAAAGGATTCCCAAATGCAGGAGTAATTATTAAAGGTGCGGATTTTAATACTGCCTGTGGTTTTCCAATTACTTGACATGAATGATATATCTGATAAAATTCAATTACATTGTTATGCAGTCCAAGCCAGTAAAAATGTTTTTGTCTTTTTTAGCTTGAGTTTCATTTGCCGAAAAATGACCTCCTGCTCGTCATTTATGTTCTCCCAGTAACATATGTTTTTCTGTAACACAGTGGTAATACAATTATCTTGTATAGCAGTTTATGCTAAGCCAACACCTTCATACCAAAAAGCAGTCGAGTGAAGAAACCTAGTCATTTGCTATGCCCTGGAGTCAATCTTATGTTCTTTTATAGACAACAGCAAACAGTTCGCCCCGTGACTTGTTTTTTGATTCTCTAATTAAAATATGTTAGCTTTTTGATTTTTGGTGTGAATGTGCTCACATTGTTTTACAACTTTTGCTCACTTACTGAATCTATGTACATCACCTCTCATCTTCATTATGTTCTCAACATAGTTTGTTCTCTTGTGTATCAGCTTCTACCTTGTGCAATGTAAAGGCATGTCATCCAAACTTTCATCATCAATTTGGCTATTTTTTCAAATATACGAATCCTTTGACAAGGTGTTTCGCAGCAGGCTGAAAAATAAGAAAAAAAATCAAGTTACAGGGGCAAGTTATCAGCGTGAGTAAAGGATTGGCTGACTGGCAGTCGGCAGAGAGTAAGGCTGAATAGGTCTTTTTCATGGAGGTAGTCGGTGATTAGAGGATTTCTGCAGGAATCAGGGTTGAGACCACAACTATTCACGTTATACATTAAGAATCTGGACAAATGAACTGATGGAATTGTCGCTAAGTTTGCAAATGTCAAATAGTCAGGTATCTGCGGAAGTACTTGGAAAGATGAGGAGAATGGGTAAAAAATGGCAGATAGAATAACATGTGGGAAAGTGTTAGGCAGCATCTTTGGTCGGAAGAATGGAGGGATAGACTGTTTTCAAAAAGGGGAAAGTCCTCTATAAAATAGAACATACACATACAACATAGAATATAGAAAAGTACAGCACCAAACAGGCCCTTGGGCCCACAATGCTGTGCAGAGGATTAATCCTAATGTAAAATAAAATAACCTAACCTTCGCACCCCACATCTCTCTGCTGTCCATGTGCATGTCCAGTATTCGCTTAAATGTCCCTAATGGTTCTGCTTCCATCATCACTGCTGACAACACATTCTATGCATTCACAACTCTCTGTGTAAAGAACCTACCCCTCGTGCCAGTCAATCCTGCCCTGGGGAAATGTCTCAGGCTATTGACTCTATCCACGCCTCTCATTAGGTTGTATACCTCGATTCAGATCTCCTCTCTTTCTCCTTCTCTCCAGAGAGAAAAGTCCAAGCTTATTCAACCTTCCATCATAAGGCAAGCCCTCCAGTCCAGTCAGCATCCTGGTAAACCTTCTTTGCATCCTCTCCAAAGCCTCTGTAGCTTTCTACAGTAGGGCGACCAGAGCAGAACACAATATTCCAAGTGTGGTCTCACCAGGGACTTCTGGAGCTACATCATAACCTCGCAGCTCTAAAACTTGATCCCCCTGTTAATGAAAGCCAAAAAGCTACATGCTTTCTTAACAACCCTATCAACTTGGGTGGGAAATTTGACGGGTCTATGTACAGAACGCCAAGAACCCTCTGTTCCTCCACACGGCTAAGAATCCTGTTTTTAATCCTATATTCAGCATTCGAGTTTCAAAAATACCTCACTCCGCATTTATCCAGGTTGAATTCCATCTGCCAGTTCATAGCACAGCTCTGCATCTTGTCTATGTCGTGCTGCAGCCCGCAGTAACCCTCTATACTATCGACGGCAACTCCAATGTTTGTGTCGTCTGCAAACTTACGAACCCACCTCTGAACCTCCTCATCCAAGTCATTTATAAAAACTGCGAAGAGCAGAGGCCCAAGGACAGAGCCCTGCGGGACACCAATCAACACTGACTTCCAAGCAGATACTTTCCATTTACAGCCATTCTCTGCCTTCTGTCAACCAGCCAATTCAGAATCCAGATATCTAGATCTCCCTGTATCCCAAACGTCTGCACTTCATGAATGAGCCTATCATAGGGAACCTTATCAAATGCTTTGCTGAAGTCCATAACGTGAAGTGTGAAGGAACTTGGGAATCCTCACTCACGATTCTCTTTGCAGTTGGTAGTTAGGAAGGCAAATGCAACATTTGCGTTTATTTCGAGGGGGTTAACGCGCAAGAGCAATTGCTGAGGTTGTCGCGAGCCTTGGTCAGGCTGCAGTTTGAATATTGCCAGCAGTTTTGGGCCCCTTAGCAAAAGAAATATATGCTGGACTTAGAGAGGTTCCAGAGGAGATTTACATGAAGAAGGGCTTGGAATTGAGGAGCAATTGAGGACTCTGGGTCTGTACTCAATAGAGTTTGGAAGAATGAGGGTAGGATCTGTTTAAAATGTAGAGAGTACTGAGGGGCCTTGAAAACGTGAATGTCGAGAAGGTGTTTTCACTACTAGAGCAGACTAGAATCCGAGGGCATAGACTGAGAGTAAAGGGACGATCGTTTAGAACTGAGATGGGGAGGAATGTATTCAGCCAGTGAGTGTTGAACCTGTGTAATACATTGCTGCAGAATGCTGTGGCGGCCAAGACATTATGTGTATTTAAGACTGTTAGATCTTTTCTTGATTCAGAATGGACTGCGTATGAGAGAGTGAGATCTATATGTCTGTCTCACACGCAAACAGGATCGATACAGGGACCGCTTGATTGTGTAAGAGAGATAGACATAGTGAGATTTTGTATGATGGGAAAATAGAAAGATTGTGTTTGATAGAGAATGAGATTTTGCATGATGTACTGAGATTGTGCATGACAGAGAAAGTGGGGCTGTGCATGATAGAGATTGTGAGATCTTTATGAGGGACAGAGAGAGAGAGAGAGAGAGAGAGAGAGAGTGAGGTTGTTTATGAGCCAGGCATAGTGGGATTGTGTATGAGAGACAGAATGAAAGTTCGTGCGGTTTTGTTTTCATTTATTCATTCTGTTGGCTGACCTGTCATATTTTGCCCAACTCTAGTTGTCCTTGAGAAGGTGGTGGTGAGCTTCCTTCTTGCACCACTGCAGTCCAACTGCTGTGTGTTGAGCCACACCGATATATTTCTCAAGCAGGGTGATTAGTGGCTTGGAGAGGAACTTGAAAGAGGTGGTGTTCCCATATGTCTGCTGTCCTTTTCTTTCTAGGTGGAAGTGGTCATATGTTTGGATCTTTCGTGAACTTCTGCTGAATATTCTGTAGATAGTACACACTGTTGCTGGTGAATGTCGGTGGTGGAGGAAGTGGATGCTTGTGGATGCTAGTGCATACGGTGTCAATCAAGCTGAGCTGCTTTCTCCTGGCTGTGTCAAGCTTCTTGAGTGTAGTTGGTGCTGCACCCATCCAGGCAAGTGGGGAGTCAGCAGGTGACTTACACGCCACAGTATTTCTTACCTCGGACCTGCTCTTCTAGTCCAATGAGTTTCTGATTTATGACAACCCCAAGATGTTGATAGTGGGGAATTCAGTGATGGTAACACTATTGAATTCCAAGGCATGATGGTTAGACTATCTCTTATTAGTGATGGTCATAGCTTGGCATTTGTATGGCATGAATGGTACTTGCCCCTTATCAGCCCAAGCCTAGATATTATCTCGATCTTGATGCATTTGGACATGGACTGCTTGTACATGACGAGTCATGCTAGGTGCTGAACATTGTACAATCATTGGCGAATATCCCCACTCCTGACCATAAAATGGATTGAAGGTCATTGATGAAGCAGCTGAAGGTGGTTGGACCTAGGACACTACCTTGAGGTACTCCTGCAGGGTTGTCCTGGAGCTGAGATTCCTGAACTCTAACAACCACAATCATCTACGCATATGTCAGGTGCCATTCGAACGAGGGGAGAAGTGGTTCCCTGATACACATTGATCCCAGTTTTGCCAGGGCTCCTTGATGCCACACTCAGTTGAATGCACCTTGATGTCAAGGGCTGTCACTCTCACCTCCCCTCTGGAATTCAGTTCTTTTGTCCATGTTTGAAGCAAGGCTGTAATGAGATCAGGAGCAGAGAGGCCTTGGTGGAACGCAAACTGGGCGTCACTGAGCTGGTTATTGCTGAGCAGCTGTTGCAGGATGACACTGTTGATTACATCTTCCAGTACGTTACTGATGATCAAGACTAGACTGATTAAAGGGAATTATCTGGGTTGAATTGGTACTGTTTTGCATGTGCAGGACATACCTGGACAATTTTCCATATTGTCGGCTAGATGCCAGTGTAACTTCTCTGGAATAGGTTGGCTCGTGTAACAGAAAGTGCTGAATCACATATCTCCAGCATTATTGCTGAACATTACCAGGGCCTATAGCCTTTGCTGTATTCAATGCCTCCAACCATTTCTTGAGATCACGTACAGTGAATCGAATTGGCTGAAGACTGGTATCTGTGATGCTGGGGACCATTGGAGGAGAACGGGATTAATCATCCATTTCCGAATAAATATAACAGCAAAAAGGTTCAGCCTTATCATTTGTAGTGATTTGTCAGTCGCTTCCATCATTCAGGATGCAGATACTTGTGGAGCCTCCTCCTCCAGCAAGTTGTTTAATCTTCCACCACTATTCATGATTGGATACGACTGTACTCATTGAGTATCAGAAAGGAAGAGTGAAATTGTTTGTGAGGGATATAGAGGGATAGTCAGTTTGTGCATGAGAAAGAGTTTGTGAATGTGCAGGAGAAAGAGAGAGAGAGAAGTAGGGAGATTGTGTGAGAGCTTGATGAGCATCTTTGTCTGTCTATCTAGATCTATCTATTCTGTGTACATCTACCTGTGTAACTATATATCAATATATGAACAAACACACAAAATCTGTGGAGAGATCATGATTTAATATGAGTAAAGAAAATAGCAAGATTGTGTATCAGAAAGTGATTGTAAGATTACATATATGACAGAGATATTGAGATTGTGAATGAGAGAGAAAAGAAGTGAGATTGAGTACAAAGAAGAGAGTGAATTTTTGTTTGAGAAAGCAATTGTATGTGAAAGACAGATTGTGTATGAGAGAGACATAGGGACATTGTGTATATGAGAGAGAAAGACATAGTCAGATTGTGAATGAGAGAGAGATAGCTAGATCGAGTATGAGAGGGAGTGAAAGTCTGCCTAAGGAGACTATGGTCATGAGGTTGTGCGTGAGCAGGAGAGAGAGAGAGATTGCACATGAAACAGAGACAGTGACACTGGGCATAAGAGAAAAGAAATGAGATTTTGCAGGAGAGAGGAACAAAGTGGAAATATGTATGAGAGATTATACATGATAGAGAGTGAGGTTTTACATTAGAGACGGAGAATGAGATTATGCCGGAGAGAGATTGTAAGATTTTGCTTTCAAGAGAGGGAGACAAAGAGAGATAGAGAGACATGGAGACACAGAGAGAGTGTATGCATGAGGGAGAGATAGGGAAAGAAGGGGAGAGAGAGGGGGGGGGAGAGAGAGGGACGTTGATATCGTGTGCGACAAAGAGAGGTAGCACGTGAGAAAAACTCAATATTCCTCTCCTCCTGCCCAGTCAATGACCCTGAGAGGTTCCTGTATCATACCCCATATTGGAGTCAGGTGCCCTGTTTGGGGGCACGAAATAGCACGTGAAATTAGGACGTGGTCGTGTGGATGGTCATAAGATCCATGCATTTGACGGATAATCAGAACAGAACAAAGAATCCAGAGAATGCCAACAGTTTGGTCCACTGGCTGTGTGAACCAAAGCGTTCACACCGACCCTCAAAAGAGCATCTCACCTAGACCTGTCCTATCCCTGTAATTCTGCATTTCCCATGGCTAACCAACCTACACCGCTGAACCTTTTGGACAATTTCCCATGGCCCATCCACCTAATCTGTACGTCCTTGTACTGTGAGAGGAAACCAGAGCATCCAGTGGAAACACACGCAGGCATGGGGAGAACATGCAGTCTCCAAACAGACAGTCAACTGGGACTGGAATCATCTGGCGTGGTGAGATGATGGTACTAACCACTGAGACAGTTTTACTCTCTATCTACCACTGTGGTGTGTCTATCATGAGAGTATTTCTTGGAGGAGATTGCAGAGTCAGATTTATTCTGTATCTAGTCCTGCGCTGTACCCGTCCAGACCTAGTTTGATGGATAAATTGCAGACAGTGAGGTTAAAAGAATAGAAGGAGCTTTATGCTGTATCTAGTTTCAGCATGGATGTTTTCTGTTGTCGAAAATCTTGAGGGAGTCTTATTTTAAGTGTACTTTCAGTTTAAAACTGTATCAGGAACACCATACTGTATCAAACCCTCTCCAGTCTACATGTAGGAATGTTCAATGAGGATAACGTTGAGGGAGCTGGACTTAATTTTAAATGAGTACAGAGATTTTTCGCTATCGACTCTGGGCTATGCCTGTCATGCGAATCTTTGGTGATGATGGTGTATGGTGTAATTACACGAATATCGAGCTCTATGTTGAACATGGCCGGAGGATTTGAAAGTGCTGAATGTGGAGAACACTTTATAGTCTATCTGAATCCAGGCTATATCTGTTCTAGAGTAATTGATAGATATGACAATGAGGCAACCTTATTTTCCGTTTAATATTACGATAAAAGAGAGGGACATCTACTTTGTATTTAACCAGATGTGTTGTTCCTGATATGATGGACCATGCCAGAGTCATCAAAATATTTTGAGAAGATAGACTTGACCCTAACTTGCTTATTTTAAAGGCGATGTGGAGTGGATATTTCAGGAGTGATGCAGCTGGTAAAACCACTCGGCTTTAAGAAAAACACAATGTTATTGAAATACTACAGCTGAAGTCGAAGAAAACAGAATTTAGAATAACTTCATTATTTGAAAACTCAAGCACCTTAGTACCGCAACTTAACCAAAGAGCTGTTCCAATTCCTGTAACTCCTATAAACACACTATTTGGTGAAAGGTAAATGTAAACACATGATCTTGCAGACAGGAGAGATTTCTAAGAGAAAAATCAGTCAGGGATCATCTACTGAAGCATGGAACCTGTTTCAGCTGCAACAGCTTCTGTGCCTGCTATCGGCAGCTTCTCTGTAATAAATAAACCAAATCAGAACAAAAACCAGAACTGGGAGAACTGGCCACTCCTCTACCATGGTTCAACTGGGCTCTTTCTGAGACATTTTGACATCTCTGCCGTTACAACTTCTCATTTACAATAAAACCCAAGGACACAATAACCTTCTGAAAGTGTTTGACAGAGTACTGTGTAGATCGAGCTTTAACTTGTGTCAAATCCTTTTCTGTACCTGTCCAGAAACTGTTAAATGATGGTCGTACAGAAGGAGCTTTACTTTGTATCTCGAATCACTACAGAGTGGAAAAAGACCCTCAGCCCAAGAAGTCCACAACAACTTTCCAAAGTCTATCCTACCCAAACTCATTCCTCTGCATTTACCTCGAATAACCTACATATCCCTGAGAACTATAGGCAATTTAGCATGACCAATTTACCTAAACCGCACATCTTTGGATTATGTGAAGAAACCCACGCAAATATCGGGAGAATGTGCCAAGTCGACACAGACAGTCGCCTGTAACTGGAATCAAACCCAGTTCCCTGTGCTGTGAGGCAGCAGTGGTAACCACTGAGCCACTGTGCCACCCATGTTGCCCATTTCCTGGGAGTGTCTGATGGGGATACTGCAGGGTGATCTTTAGATTAGATTAGAAACAGGTCCTTCGGGGCAACAAATCCACACCGACCCGCCGAAGCGCAACCCACCCATACCCATACATTTAACCCTTCACCTAACATTATGGATAATTTAGCATGGCCAATTCACCTGACCTGCACACCTTTGGACTGTGGGAGGAAACCGGAACACCCGGAGGAAACCCACGCAGACACGGGGAGAATGTGCAAACTCCACACAGACAGTCGCCTGAGGCGGGAATTGAAACCCGGGTCTCTGGAGCTGTGAGGCAGCAGTACTAACCACTGTGCCACTGTGCCACTCTGCCACCGTGACACCCACAAATCCTTAATATTTATCTAACTCCAGTCTATAACTAACCTACAGTGTTCGATTGGATTAGCACCACGTTAGTTTCGATCTGTATTGGATGTTGTGATTAAGCCGTTCTGGTGGCTCCTGACGTAGATCAGTTTACGTGGTGCTTTACTTTGTATCTTATCCTGTGCTGTACCTGGGCTGGGACTCTTGGAGTGAGGACGATATGGAGTCTGATTAATCAATATCTAACCCCCTGCTGGACGTGGCCTGGAGATTTGAAGCATGTTGGTTTAGTGGGAACATTACCCTGTTTCTAACCCCATGCTGTACCTATCCTTCACTGCTTGATGGAGACAGTGCCGCAGGTTTAAAGCATATCCAACACAGTGCTGAGTATTGCCGAGGAATAAGAAAGGGCTAACGTAGGTGTACATTTATTCTGTGTGTAAACCCATACTGTCCCTGTGTTGGAGTGACGATGTGGAAGTGCAGTGTGAGAATTCTTTCACATCGAACCGTTTGATTTACCTGTCCCATTTATCTGGATGAGTACTGCTTCATCCCTCACCCATCGACACTCGGTAGCAGCAATGTGTACCGTATACAATATGTGCAGAATTTCACGCAGGATCCGAACACTACACCTTCCAAAATCAGGGACATCAGAAGGACAAGGGGAGCAGATAAATGGGAAAAAATTACACACTCATGTTCTGTCCAAACCACTTCTAGTTTAGAAATACGTCACCGTTTATTTAGTGTTATTGTTTCGAGATATTCCCTCATTATGTCTGCCTATTCACACAGACGACAACATTTCAAGAAAACAATTCACCAGCACCTTTTCAAGGGAAACGACAGAATGGGCAATGGATACTGACCTAATCAGCAACAAAATGAACTAAAATTAAACATATTGTCCAAGCATGACCAATAATGGAGAGGGAGGTGAGAGTTTTGTGCGTACAGGCTGGTTGGGTCCAGTTAGTACCTTGCTTGTTGTGAACAGCTGACGTTGGGGTCGGGGTATGCTATTAGAAACAATCTGTCAGTATTTCAGAGGCAGGGCCTACATACCTAGCATCACACAGACATTTACATTCACAATCCAAATTACTGACTTGCGAGATAAAAGCAGCAAATATGTACTCGTATCGACTTGTAAACAGTTACATTATTGCCACAAAAATGATAGTGTTCGTATATTAGTACAAATACTCATACAAGGAAAAATACTTGTATATTTTTAAAGTCCTTATACTTAATCATTTGATATTGGACTCACGGTTTGAAAGTTACTTATTGTGATTTGTGCATTGTTTTGATGATATTCCAGTTATAAATTTGAACAAAACAAATGGGTGGGTTTGTACGAAGTGAGCAATCAAAGACTTTACGATCTTCAGGGATAAAATGTTGCTTTTAGTGGTTAAAGCAATGCAGAAAATATTTACGTAGAAAATTCCATTTGTTTCCAAACACAGACAGTTGTTTTGTTCAAGTTTACGATGAGAATATAATGAAAAGAGTGAGCAAATCACAATGAGGATCTTTTAAATGCTCAGTCTGGTCACTGTTTGGATACTGACATTGTGGAGCTGACGTACACTCGATATGGTTTATGAGGGTTCAATGTAAGACGCCATGTGCTGCAGGAGTCCATCAAATTTATAACATCTTGAGGTGGATTGGGTCCAAGGTGCAGAATTATATAGCTTTGGTAACACACTCGAAGTCATCAGCAGAGATAAAATTGCATGTCATGGTTGTTGGCAGGTCATTTATACAAATGCTGATGTGCATTTAGACCAGAATGGAGCACTGTGATAGTCCTTTGCACAGGCTGTCTCATGCATTTCTTTGTTGATTCGGGCTGTTTCTATTGTAAGGGATAGTGTGAATAACAGTCCAGCTCAAGTTTGGAAGCATCCTGGACAAATTTAGTAGATGGTCAGTATTTTGCAGATTGTAGTGGTGAGGTGTGGTAGCACTGTTTCTGAATCCAAGTTTTGTTTTTAAAAAATGTCATGTGCAGGAGATTTCCTGAATGCAAGGTGGTAAATTCACTGATCTGAAGATGTTTACTACAGTCACTGAGTTATATAATAAATAGGTGTGTACTCTAGTAATTTAAATTTTGTTCACTTCAATTATTTATAACTGAAAAGCAATGATGTTTGGTTAATTTTCAAATACGTAAGACATAAAGTGATAGCAACTCTCTATGATATAAAAAGTAAAAGTGACGTGCCATATATTTCAAACAGACTAATCAAGCAACACTCAGGTATTGTCTGTAAAGCAGGATTCTGTGAACAGGACTACGACTCCGGCAACATCACCATACTCTCTGTCCCACTGACAGGAAACAGTCAGGCAGAAGGGGGCATATGCTTACAATATTGGTGTAAATATATTCAATACAGTGCTCAGCATTGATGCTGGATCCTGTGGCTGCTAGGCTGCTCCGTGGCAGGTTATGGGGCAGTCAATAAAAGGGAAACATATAAGTGACCACATCGTCACCGATCTGCCTGCTGCAGACACACCTCTCCATTTCATATATTGGTAAGAATGGTCACTGAACAGTCCTTATAGGGAGGAGGGGCTATCTTCATTTTGTAGGCCTTCCACCGTTTTATGTAGCAATCTGTGCGCTGAACGGCACAGAATTTGAACAGATTGAGCAACTAACAATGAGGAGTCAATGAGGTGCAGTGGGCCATCGGCAGCAGCACAACTCATACAGTCGGCAACCTCACGGCCCGGCATACTTCCCATTGCATAGTAACCATCACGGCCCGGCATACTTCCCATTGTATAATAACCATCACGGCTAAACATACCTCCCACTGTATAGTAACCATCTAGCCAGGGATCCTCGCTGGGTCAGTGAAGAGTACAGAAGGATATGTTGGGAGTGGAACCAGCCAGACCTAGATATGAGGGGACAACCTAGAAAACATCTTACTGCCTTCAACTACAAAGCAGGCCAACTTGCATGCTAAGAAGCATAAGCAGCCAGTGCTGGACAGAGCTCAGTGATCCCACAGTCAATGGTGCAGATCTAACTTTACAGTCCTGCCACATGTAGTTATAAAAGACAGTGGAAAATGAAAGAGACCATTGAAGGAGGAGGCTGCTCTCCAACAATGAAATTCCTCGTTACGGGGGAGTGCAGCACATCAGAGAAACAAAATAAAGCTGCTGCATTTGGAACAATCTTCAGCCAGAAGGGCTGAGCAGATGATTCATTTCAGCCTCCTTGAGTAAGCCCCAGCATCACAGACACCAACCTTGAGACAATTCAATTCACTCCTCACAATGTCAAGAAATGGCTGGAGACACTGCAAACTGTGTTTTAACTCCAGAGATTGCCACATCTCTAACCAAACTGATCCATTTCAGCAAGAACACTGACACCTTCCAATAAACTGCCCAAGTATGTCCTGTACACAAAAAGCAGGGCCCTTGTATTCCAGCCAGTCTCTGACCCATCGGTGTAGGGTCTACCATGGAAATGTGAAGGAAAGTGTCAGTAATAATGGGATCAATCAGCAATAACCTGCTCAGTGTCATTCAGTTAGTGACTCACCAGTCTCTCTCAGCTCCTGAGCCCATTGCAAGCTCAGTTCAAAAGAGTTGAACTTCAAAGGGGCAGTGAGCATAATTACTCTTCACATGAAGGCACCATGTAACAGGGTGTGACAATATGAGCCCAAGTATAATTATACTTACTCGGAATCTGGAGGAATTACTCTCCTGGTTGGAATTATCCCCAGTAAAAATAATGCCTCCTGTCAGTGTGAGTAATTATCCCCAGCAACAATGCAACAAGAAACAAAAAAAAGGAAAAAAACGTAAGCAAGGAGTTAGGAGAGGTTAAAGGCACCATGAGACGTCTTTGGCAAACAGGATGAAGGAAAATCCCAAATTGGTTTATCAGGATTAAGAGCGTAGCCAGAGACAGTAGGCACACTCAAGGACAAATGATGGGAATTTCAACGTGGAGCTGGAGGAAGCCTGTGAAGTCCTTAACAAACACTTTTCATTCGTAGTCAAAATGAGAAGGACGTGGTGTATGGTGAGTTGAGAGTAGGATATGTTGATATTCCAGAGGATTTTAATATTCAGTCACAGGAGAGATTCCAGAGAACTGCATAATATCAAATATTATTTCCTTGTTGAAGAATGGCAGCAGGGTAATCCTGAAAATTTCAGGTCGTAAGCCCTATGTCAGTGGCAGGGAAACTATCAGAGGTTCTTAGAAATAGAGCTGCCTCACATTTTGAAAAATACAAACTTACGAACGAAAGGCAACATGGCTTTTTGCGGTAAAGATCATGTCTCAGAAACTTGATTGGATATTTTGAGAAAGTGACAAAGGTGATGGATCAGGGTATGGGGCTTGACGTTGGCCATATGGACCTTAGTAAGGCCTTTGATATGGTTCCTTATGGCAGGCTCATACAATAGTTGGAGTCAAAAAGTATCAGCGGTTTCTTGGTAAAATGGATAGAGAACTGTTTCGTAATATAAGATAGAGTAGTGGTGGAAGGGTGTTTTTGTAACTGGACATCTGTGAATAGATTGGGGGAGTTGTGGATCGTGACGATGAATGCCAGAGGATGCAGCAACTGGAGGCTTGGATAGAGAAAAAAGTAGATTTAAGTTAATGTGAACAATTGCGGGATGAGGCAGTTTAGAAGGTCGGCTGCAGGAAAGAAATACACAGCAGTTGGAAAAGTTCGTGCTAGCAACAACATTCGAAGACATCTCAGGTTACAGTTCCATAGTCCCCTGAAAGTGACAACAGGGATGGATACGGTGGGAAAGAAGACTTATGGCAAGCTTGTGGACATCTATCAGAGCATACAGTATAAACATTGACAGGTCATGTTGCAGCTATATTTATTATGGGCACATTTGAAATATTGTATACAGTATTGGTTGCCACACCAGCAAAACAACGTGCAGGTGTTAGAAAGGGTTTGAAAAAGTTTTACCAGGATGTTGTCTGGGTTGGAGAGCATTAGCCATAAGAAGAAATTGGACAAACTTGGTTTGATTTTTACTTGGACATCAGTGACTGATGGGCTACCTGAGAGACATTTACCAAATTTTCAAAGGCAGAGACAGAAGGATAGCTAGAGGTTTTTTCACAGTGTAGAAATACCAAATACTCTGGGCTATAGGTCTTAGGAAAACGAGGGAAAGTTTGAAAGAGAAATGACCAGAAAGTGTTTGTTTCTTTTCCTCACAGAATGTGGAAGTGCCTGGAATGCACTGATAGAGTAGTAGAAGATAAAATATCTTGACACAGAGATGGGAAATGAAGGAATATATTGACATATAACACGTCATAGCAAAAGCTTTCTTTTTAACTTATGGAAAGCATCATTTGTCAGAACAGGATTGCTGGGCCGAAGAGCGTGTTCCTGAGTTATTCTGTTATTTTTGATCGGGGAGTGGCGAGATGCTGACTGAATGATTACTGATGATCAACAGCCACATTAATGTAGATCCCCGCTAATCAATTTGCAGCTTCGTATCTTCTCTCCCGCTGCGGGGAAACACAAAATGAAGAATTTAACATGAACGTCAGAGCTGGTAACTGGTGACTCCATCTTGCCCCTTGCTCCTGCAGCCTTCTATCTTGGACACCAACGTCTCGGGGGACACTGCACGAACAGAAACTGCATGTACTCCACACCCACGAATGCTGGCATCTGTCACATGCCATCCTCACCATGCCATCCCAGCACATCTCCGACTCACTGACAGTGCGCTTCTGTACTTCAACGCTGCAGCTCAGGGTGCACTGACAACTCTCATGACAATGCTGCTGCAAGGACACTGTGCTCAGGAACACACACACAGCTCATGGACTGTCCCTCTGGGCTGCTCACTCCGTGTTTGTACACAGTCATTTTGAGCTGACTTAAATGCTCACAGAATTATTGCCTTGCCTTACCCTGACCTTAGCAGTGTTTCCCCTCAGCCAAAGCTACCAGGCTCACCCGCCTGCGGTATTGTCTTGGTGTTTAGCACAGACACAAACCCTGGAAGCTTGGTATCATTGTCCACAGTCAGTCACGGTGCCCAGCACAGTGACAGATTCCTGAAGAAGGGCTTATGCCCGAAACGTCGATTCTCCTGTTCCTTGGATGCTGCCTGACCTGTTGCGCTTTTCCTGCAACAAATTTTCAGCTCTGATCTCCAGCATCTGCAGTCCTCACTTTCTCCCAGCACAGTGAGGCAAGGGGAGTCTCAGAGCCCAGTCCGGGAGCTTGGACACGGTCAGACAGCTTCTTGTGGTTGTTAGGGTCAGGATCCTTCCCCTGTGATGGGGTGAGGAGCTGAATGTTGGGGAACCCCTTATCCCTCATGGCTCTTTCTGCTCTCGTGTGGGGTGGTTCCTTCCGAAATGTGAGAATTACCAAGCGGTATTAAGGGAGGTGGAATTTTTTGTTACAGCTCTTACAGCTGGGGGAAAGGTAGCGAGGTGTCCTGAGTGAGTAAGTGGGCAGCACAGACACCAGGTAGTGTTGGGGAAAGGGATAAAGAAGAGGTTAGAGAGAGACCGAGAGAAGGTAATGCATTCAGTGAGAGTGGGAGAACATGAGCCTTGGTGGGATGTGGGTGCAGTAACAGGGAGAGAGTGAGGGCGAGGTCACAAAATGCAGATGGTCGCACTTACCCTGGTGGAGTGGAGAAGGTCACTGACCTCCTTGCTACACTGCTACCCAGAAGGCTGGCACCTCACTAACATAGGGGTCAACCTCGGGCGAAGTTGGCAGGGTCTGGTGCTATGGCCTCCCCTGCCAGTCCTGGAGGAAGATAATGTCCCTCTTCTGCATCATGACATCCACCAGATCCTCAGGGACGTTTCTCCAAAGTGAAGTCACAGTTTTATCCCCTCTGCCATGTCCAGGGCAGCTTTGGCTTGACAATCCAAGAGTGCATTTTTTTAAGATGGCCCCTGGAACAGGGAGGCTAGTGCATTCTGGGATATCCAGGTAGTGGGCAGTTATTATGACGAAGGGGAAAATCATCGCGTTAGTGTCAGAGGAGATGAAGACGACGTGGCCAGGGAAGGTAGTTAATGAGGCAGATTGGGGATGGTGTCATGAAAAAATGGACTTCACCTTGTGGAGAGAAATCTTCCATGAAACTGGTCTAAAATGGGACTTGACCAAATCATAAGGTTCGGTCTCTATCTTTCTAAATCAAAATAGGGATGCATGTTAAATATTGGGAGCACCAACTTGGAGTGGAGAATTTTACAGGAGATTCAAATCCTTAAAATAGGGGTAACACAATGTTCCAGACTGTTAAAAGGAGCCGGCTAAAATTCCCTGCCTTATAGTTACCCCCATTATCTAATCCTCACTGCATGCAGGAATGATGCCGGAGGATTGGAGAACAGCTAATACCGCAGCTTTGTTTAATGTGAAGCAAGGGACTGACTGAAAATGTCGAGCCTGGAATCTGAGAAAGTGGATAAACGGTCACTGAGGAAGTCCCAGGGACTCCAGGACAGTTGGTCTGGATTTGTTCAAGGAAGATCGTGTGTAATTAATCTGACTGTATCGGTCTGAGGCAGTAACCTGTAACCGCGTGTGACTTATTTGAATTGGTCGAGAGATCCCATGGCAGACTGTTTAAAAACAGAAACTATGGAGTCCAGGTGAATGGAACAAACAACCCAGAGAAGTGAAAGGCAAGGCATTTGGGGACATCAACAACAGAGAGGAATGCACAATAAATGAGAATATGGTCAGTGTGGGCATGTAAATTAAGGAAGCTGGAAACACCAATAATCTCGTTAATGAGCAAATGGCACCATTTCCTCTATCAGTCAAAGTGCAGAATTTCACAGCAGGAAACGTATGCAGGAACTGTATAAATAATGAGTTCAGTCACAGCTTTGGGACTGTGTGCAGTTCTGGTCACCCCATCACATGGAAGGATGGAATTGGACTGGAGAGGGTACAGAGGAGATTCTCCACCCTGTGACAGTGGAAGTGCAGTTATGTGGAAAGATTGGAGGGGATGGTGCTGAGAGGAGATTTGATTGGGGTGCACATATTGTCAGGGACCTGGGTAGAAAAGGAGACAACATCTTGTTGTTGTTGGACAGCTCAGTTACCAGCGGTGAATATTTAATGTAATTTGTTGAAATATTACAGAAGTGGTGAGGAAAGTTGTTATTTCACCCAGAGTATGGTCGGGATCTGGGAGTCACACATGGAAGTGGAGTAGATGCAGAAACTCTCAAATCATATTAAAAAGGTACCGGGATCTGCACCCAAAGTCCTACAGTATCCGGGGAGACAGAATTGGGCTTTAAAAAACAACGTTACATCTTGTCCAATGCAGAGAGTGCACAGAGTGATCTCCTCTATACTGTGCTATTTTCTGAAGTTTTCAAAGGTTACCAATATCTGATAGGATCAATACGCAGGGATGAAGTGAGAGGGCAGGAAGGAGCAGTGTGTGAATTGATTAGCATCATAATCATACTGATCCCATCCTTTATACACAATGCTACTTCACTGTGTTGGCCTATTTATCCTTCCTGTAGAAATCGGGAAAACCTTTGATTATTCAGTTCTCAGTCGTGGTCACACTGCAGCCCCATCTCCATAATCCCAGCCAAAGCTGACCTGGTTCACACTATTTAAAGCTCCCGTTTCACTGGCCTTGTTGAAAAGTTTCCAGCTTTATTCTTGCCCCATTGAAGGCTGCTCTCAGTCAACTAATGTTTCTCACTCTCAATTATTGCATATCATTCTTTACCATCATCCTGAACTTTAGAATAAGAATGATCGCTGCTCCCCAAAACGTTCCCCTACTGACATTGGATCCAGTTGCCCCATCTTTTCCCAAGGACCAGGTCCAACAGTACATGCTCTCTTGGGCTGGACACATATTGCTGAAGTGAGCTCTCCTCCATGGATTCCATGGATACTGGCCCCTAATGATCATGCACCACCAATAACCGAGTCAATATCTGGATAAATTAAGTTTATCAGTATAACTAATCTGTACTATTTTCATCGCTCTCAAATGAACCTGCATATTTATTCTCTCCACCCTTTCCAATGGTTGCTGGCCGACAGACTGTATCTCACAGTTTAATTGTACAATTTTTGTTCTGTAGCTCCAGCCAAATTCATTCTGTCCTTGGACGGATCCTCTTTCTCTTGGACTCCTTAACTAACGCTAATCTAAACTAATACTTCTACCTTCATCCTTTCCCTTCCCTTCTATCATTTTGGAATCCTTTATACCCAGCAATATTTAACACCAAGGCCTGCCATTCCTTGAGCCAGGTGATCAGTATATCAGATTTCTACACACCAATCTGCATCTGGAACTCTCCACACTCCAAGTATTTGTGTTCATGCAGACGACCTCAGATTAAAGCTTTATTTCTCAACCCATCTTCCACTGTTAAACTTGTTGTTGTGAATTAGTACCAACTGCACCTCCCATCATTTTGAGAATCCTGGTGGTCTCCTCTACTATTCCTTTATGGATCCCATACCTACGCCAAGTTATTTTCAATCCCTCCCAAATACCTCAGAAGGAATTCCGTCCCATCTCTGTCACGTTAGCCCATCCAGCTTGTACAGTTGCTGCTTTCCCCAGAACAAATCCCAATGTCCCAGGAATCTGAAGCCCTTCCTGCTGCACCATCGTTCCAGTCACACTCTCATCTACCGAAAACTCCGAGTTCTGCTCTCACTGGACACGGCACTGGGAGTATTCCAGGGATTGCTACATTTGATGCCCTGCTTGCTAACCATTCACCGAGCTCCCTAAATTCTGATACCCAGACCACTTCACCCTTCCTACCCAGGTAATTCCTACCAACCTGGACATGACCTTTGACTGCTCACTGTCCCCCAGACGAATGTCCTGCAGACACAGTGACGTTCTTAACCCCACTATCCTGGAATTACAGAAACGCTGACACCATCACCAGTTTCCTGACTCTCCTGTGCCTATTGCTCCTCCTTCCTTCTCCCTCCCCTCCTGTCCAGTCAGGCTGCTGGTGTTACCACAGACATGGTTCTGACTGTCCTCCCCGATCAGGCCGCAAATTCATCAGGTTCCAAACTGGGAAACTGAATTGGGAGGGTGATATCAGGATATTCCTGGATTCCCTGGCTGTTTCTCTTCGATTGCCGAGTCCCCCATCCCTGACCTATTCCAGACTGTCATGCCTGCAGGGTGATTTGCTATGTGTGCGTGCTATCCCCATAACTCTCAGCATCACAGAGTCTCTCGTCACTGTCTGACCTCCAAGACCCCGTGTTCATCTAGGACTCGAGTAGGGGCCATGACTTCCCAATGTAACAGTGCACATTTTCCATCTGACAAATATGTCTTGCCATGTCTGAAAATGCAACATGTCTAGAGTAACTTAGTTAATCACTTAGAATGAAGTTAATATCAAGGACATCATAATATAGTTCAGTCCTTTATTCAACTGTGGCTTACTGAGGGTAATTTATTATATTGGCTCAGAATTTCACTTTTCCCTCTTATTTTGGAGTTCAATCCTTACTTCATAAGTTAAAAAATAAATTTGCTGACTTACAGCAATTATATGACAGTCACTAATAATGGTTTATTATCAGCCAATGAACATACAGCCTTTTCTGTGATGGCTCTTGCATTTCTGTCAAACTCAGTGCAAGCAGGTCCCAGCAGCAGAAGGTTATCACTGTGACTCCCAGGTACGTGTAATCCTCCAGCTCCCATTTCGCTCTGCTCCCTCACAGGGTCACCGTCTCTGTGACACCCAGGGACGTGTAATCCTCCAGCTCCCACTCCACTATGATCCCTCACAGGGTCACCGTCTCTGTGACTCCCAGGTACGTGTAATCCTCCAGCTTCCACTCCACTCTGCCTCTTCACAGTGTCACCGTCTCTGTGACTCCCAGGGACACGTATTCCTCCAGCTTCCACTCCAATCTGCTCCCTCACTGGGTCATCGTCTCTTTGACTCCCAGGTACGTGTCATCCTCCATCTCCCACTCCACTCTGCTCCTTCACAGGGTCACCGTCTCTGTGACTCCCAGGTACGTGTAATCCTACAGCTCCCACTCCACTCTACTCCCTCACAGGATCACTGTTTCTGTGACTCCCAGGTACGTGTAATCCTCTTGGCTTCCAGTCCAATCTGCTCCCTCAGAGGGTCACCGTCTCTGGGACTCCTAGGCACGACTAGGCCTCGATCCTCAGTGCTGATTTATATCCTCCAACTTTGGTTCCTCTGTAACTCCTAGGAGTGAGCCTCAAGCTCCTGCTCCAAAGTGCCCCTTCACATGGTCACTGCCTCTGTGACTCGGTGCTGATTTCGAGCCTCCTGTTCTGCTGTTGCTCCAACTCCAAGACCCAGTCGGCCCCGATCCTCACTGCTGATTTATATTCTCCCGCTCTGTGCTGCTCTCTCTCAGGTTCTTTGTGACATTGTGACTCCCGGGTAATGAGATTTCCAACATCCCATTCCGCACTGATCTCTTCCAGGATCGTTGTTGTGCCTGGAAGACAGTGGAAAAGACGAGGATTAGACAGAGAAAAGGGTGTTACAGTGATTGACCGAGCTGTATGGGATGTAACAGGTTATCCGGGGAGCTACGCAGACCTGCAGCAACTCAAGAACGTTACTGGAAGACACAGCGAATGTTGCAGACACTGAAGAAGGCAAAGGAAATAGAGAGATGGTGACTTGTTCACAACAGAGCTTTTTCGAGCCTAAAGGGCTTTTTCTGTGCTGCTTACAGTGATGTGTAGACTTCAACAGTTGCAAATTGCTAGTCAGCAAGTGTTGTATGGAACTGGAGACTGTTGGATGTTACCGAGTTAGACGACTTGCAGTAAATGGGCGGAATATAAACTTTTGGATCACTGGTGGTGTTCAAGGACCCTCAGGACATGAGGAGGTGCAGAGAATGGGAGCATTCTAAATAGTGGGATTGTAGGGGCTGGAAGTCCTGAGATGGAGAAGGAAGCAGACAATTGCCAATTTAGCACATGCAACTATTGTAATTATAGAGATTTAGGAAGGGAACCTGTGCTGTCATTGGTTACAGTAATATGGAGAGTTACAGAAGCTGAAAGTTTACAAATTTAGAAAGGGAGAGATTTTAGGTGATCAGAAGTTTAAACAAGAATAAAGAAATTTTAGCGATCTCACGCACAGATGGGAATGGAGGAGGTGAGATATTGTGAGGATCTATAAGAGTTATAAGTTGGGGAGGAAGTCAGATATAAAACCGAGAGCTGCATTGTCTGTATGCAGTTACAGACATGAGGAGTGTTGGAGCGCCTGCTGGAGGGTACACAGATAACAACAGTTCCAACGGCTGGTGCAGTGGCTCAGGAAGGCAGCTCACCACCACCCTCTCAGGGACAACTCCAAATCAACAATAAATTTTGGCTCAGCCAACAATGCTCATGTTCATGAATGAATGAAGTAATAAAAGATCTACAAGTAGCACTGAGGTCACTCAGGAAGGCACTTCCAACAGCACTTCACAAACCCGGAACCACTATAACCTGGAAAGACAGGAGTTCCAGGTGCATGGGAACACCAGCATTTACAAGGTGCCTTCCAAGCCACGCTCCATCCTCCCAGCACTGTGTCTGTTCCTACACCCAAAGGACTGCAATGGGTCAGGAAGGCAGCTCACCATCACCTTCTCCAGGGAATTACAGATGGGAAGGTAATGGTGAAACTCTGCTGTTTCCAGCCAGACAGAAACATAAATCCAGCCAAGTGTGTGAAATGAAATTTCCGTTTCAGAACAACATGTTGTACATGAATAGAGGATTTGTCTGAGTCTTTTTCACGATGGCAACTGCTTATCGGGAGCTCCGCATGGGCCAGTGTTGGGACGACACTCTACACGTTATTCATTCAGAGTCTGGACAAAGGATGTGAAGGGGTATGAGAAATGGGTTTCCAAGAAAGATCCCAGGGATGAAATTCGTGTCATGTGAGGAGCAGGTGAAGTCTCTGGGTCTGCACTTGATGAAGTTTCAGATGCAGTAGCAGAATCTCATTCAAACTTACAGAATACAGAGGGGCCTGAATGGAGTGGACGTGGGGAAGATATTTTTACGAGCAGGATAGACTAGGGGCCAAGGGGATAGCTTCAGAATGAAGGGACGACCCTTTAGAATGGAGATGTGGAGGAATTTATACAGCCAGAGGGTGATGGGGGGGGGGGGGGGGGGATGTGGAGGTGAGTAATTCAGTGCATTTAACTCCGAGATAGCTAGACTCTTGGTGAGTAAGGAGATCAAGGGTTACAAGGAGTAGGTGAGAGAATGGGGTTGAAAAACAATTCAGCCAGAATCAAATGGTGTCGCAGACTCGATGGACCGAATGCCCTAACTCCACCCTATATATGATGGTCTTATGGACGGTCCTCATTTCATGGGTTTCTCAGTGTGCAGTTATCATTTCGGGCTTAGCGTTTACCATGCATTCCAGCACTTTCCTGATTATTACTATCACCTCTTGGTATCAGAACGACTGCAGAAAGCTACCCCACAGAGTAACTTGGGAATCTTTGTGTATAAATCTCATAAAGGTGATACACAGGGTCAGCGGGTCATAGAGAAGGCAAATGGAATGCTGGGATTGACTCCCAAGGTAATGGAGAATCAAAAAAAGTAAGTTTGTAACAACTACAAAGGCCTTCAGTGAAGCCACACTTAGAATACTGTGAACAGATTTGGTCCCCTATGTCGGGGGAGAATATTCTTGCATTGGAGGCTGTCCTGATAAGATTTACCAGACTGATCCTCAGAATTGAGCGATATTGATGAGAAAAGATTGAGAAGGTTGAACTTGATCTCATTAGAATTTAGAAAATGAGGCAAATTTATTGCTAACCTAAGATTCCTATGTTCTTGCAGTTCGGTTCTGATATGCTGGTTCCCCTTTGCGAGGATCTGTAACCGGAGATAAAGGGGAATGCATGGTAAACGATAAGCCAGAAATGATAACTGCACGCTTAGAAACCCATGGAATTAGGCAAGCTTAAGAAAATAACTGGATTGTAGAGACTGGATGATGTCACAGAGTTCGATGGTTTGAAATCACTGTTGGTGGTAAGAGATCTGATAGGTTGTCGGGCTGAAAGATGTCATGGAGAGGTACAGGGAAATCAGTCCAGAAGGAGTTACATTGATAGGGAGGAATATAGGTTCTAGAGATTACACAGATAGGGGCAACAGTTGGAGTTACAGGAGATACAGAAACTGGGAGGGTTGTGGGGACTGGATATTACACAGTGGTAATTGAATCTGCAGGATTTTATAGAGGGGAGGATTGGAGGGACTGGAGATTACACTGAAATGGATGGTAGTTGGAGCTGCAGGGCTTACAGAAATGGGGACGGTTGTAGGGACTGGAGAGTAGACAGGTAGGGATGGTAGTTGGAGCTGAAGGAGTTTATAGAGATGTCAGGATTGTTGGTGCTGGAGACTACATTGACATGGATAAGAGTTGGAGCTGCAGGAGTGAGTGAGATAGGGAGGGTTGAAGGGGCTGGATGAGTTTTCACAGCCAGGTGGAATTGTAGCGATTGGAGGGGCCAGAGATGCTGAGTGTTACAGGGCTTCAGGAGTTCAGAGAGCTAGGGAGGACTGTGAAAGCAGATTTGCAGCATTCCCATCAGTTACACTGAGATGTGGAGTGCTGTTCTGGAGGAGGTTAAAGAAATCAACAGGGTTGCAGATACTGCAAGATATTACAAAGACAGTGAGATATAATATTTGAAGAGGTTACAGCGACAGGATGCATTGAGGAGTGGGAGGCTGCTACAGGTGTTAAACATGCAGCAGGGGATCAATAGGAGAAAGTGAGGACTGCAGATGCTGGAGACCAGAGTTGAAAAATGTGGTGCTGGAAAAACACAGCAGGCCAGGCAACATCCGAGGAACAGGAGAATCGACGTTTCGGTCATAAACCCTTCTTCAGGATTCCTCGGATGCTGCCTGGCCTGCTGTGTTTTTCCAGCACCACATTTTCCAAATCAGCAGGGGATCAATAACCTTATATTGATTAGGATGATTGGAAGCTGTGGGGATAATAAATGAGAATTGCAGGAACTGAAGAATATCACAGAGATGGGGGGTAATATATGTGCTAGAGGTGTTAGAACATGAGCTGTATTCAATGGAGTCAGGGAAGATACAGGGTAATCTGAAGGGACTACAGGTGATTAAAAGGGAAGTAAGGCTTCTCAGTGTTGGATGGGGACAGTTTACAGACAGAGACTACTTTTTAGAATGGTGTTATGTAGAGATTAAGAGAGTCGTACAGAATTGAGGGACAAACAGAGATACTTAAAGGTGTAGTGAATGAAGATAGCTGTTGTTGTCGGATGCTGAGGTTCGGGAAAGTATATAGACCGGAAAGCTGGACAGTCTGCCAGAGCTCACAGAGACAGGAACAGGAATAGAGCCTGGAGATACGAACACAGGGTGCATTGCACACACTGGAGGAGATTTCTGCTTTCGGGATGGTTATAGGGGAGGGTAACGTTTGCATAGATGGGGGTAAGAGCTGGAGAAGATTATGAAGATGATAAAATGAATGGACAGACTAGAGGAACTTACATCGACAGGATGTGTGATAGCGACGGGAGGATGTTACAGAGATAGTGAGTCTTGTAGGAACTGGATTGAGAAAGTCACAAGCATGGGAGTGGGTTCGACAGCTCGGGAGTGCTACAGGGACCTGAGAGGATTGCGCAGATAGGGATGATTGTAAGATCTCCACATTTTCAGAAGCTTTCAGGACTGGAAGAAGTTGCAAAGATAAGGAGAGATATTGGAGCTGTGGGAGTTCACACAGACTCGAAGGTTTGGGGGGGGGGGGGGGGGGTGTTGGGACTGTTTATGGATAAAGGGATTATTTTTAGCGAGAGTAATATGAAACACAGAGGGAGAATTTAGATTAGATGCCCCACAGCATGGAAACAGGCAATTCGGCTGAACAGGTTCACACGAACCCTCCGAAGAATAACCTATCCAGGCCCATCTCCCTCTGATTAATGCAACTTACTCTTTGGGAAATTTAGAATAGCCAATTCACCTGACCTGCACATCTTTGGACTGTGGGAGGAAACCGGAGCACCCGGAGGAAACCCACGCAGACACGGGTAGAATATGCAAATTCCACACAGTCACTCAACGCTAGAATCGAACCTGGGCCCCTGGTGCTGTGAGGCACCATTGCTCACCACTGAGCCACCGTGCTGCCCCAAATTGCAGAATTACACAAACAGAGAGTGTTTGAGGTGCTGGGAGGGCTGTAGGGAGTGAAGAAGCAAACAGAGATGTGGAGTGCTGTTGCAGCTGGAAAAGGGTCTGGAGGTGTTTATCCAGATAAGGAGCTCGGTAGGGATGGGAGATGTTTCCTGAGGTCGTGTGGTGCTATAGGCCAGGATGCAGGAATGTGATCGGGCCTGCAAAAGGTTACAGTGATATCATGTTCTCTTGGGGCTTGGGGAATGTACATAGGTGGGTATTTTGGTCCGGTCTGGAGGATTTTATAGAGACAGGGTGGACTGTAGGTATTGTACAAAACTACAGAATTAGGGATCATTGCATTGACTGCAGGATAAATTATTGAGATTGGACATGTTATCGAGACAGGAGCAACATACAAATAGGGAGAGACGTCAACATTGGAGTATGTTTCAAATATACAGCAGGATTATGGGAAGGGTGGAGGTTACAGAAATAGGAAATTTTCTCGGAATTACAAGCATTCAAGACGCAGGTGTAGATGAGTTGGGCCGAAAGGTATGTTTCCTTGCTGTATGACACTATCACATGACAAGGAACAGTGAGAGAGGGGTAGCAGAGAACAGAAAGATCCCAGGTTTTAATACCAACCCCTTGAGGGAGGCCTGCTTTCCCATCTGTTTCCTGATGCTCACTAAGACAGCACATGACTGGATGAATTACTGTGAACTCCCGATGCTGTCTCAGGAAGGCTCAGTACAGTAGAGCTGAAAGTAATCCTCTCACAAGAGGGTGGGGATTGAGCCTGGGACCACCGTGCTCTGTGTTTACCCTTCAATACTGTATCTATGTCATGTCTTCTGGACCAAAGTTCCATCCCTTAAATACACTCTGCTCTGGTCACTGTGAGTGATCTTACCTCGCTACAGGATTTACTGAAGGCTCCAGATCTCACTCTCCATCGCTCTGGCTGACCAACCGTCTTCAATGTGATGATAGACGAGACAGGATTTGGGAATTCTGCTGAGTCAGGAATATACTCAGTACCAACATGAGACAGAGAAATAGACAGAATGGTAAATCAGACTGATGCAGTGAGAATTACACATGGAGAATGATACTGAGTCCCACAGAGATCTGGAAAATCCCAATCTTCATCCCTGGCCTGTGCTGCTGCTTCTCTCTGGAATGGAGAACTCTGTTGGCTCAGGATCTGGAGTAACTGCAAGAGCGAGAGGTGCTGACAGAGGCAGCAATTAGACCCACACAGTGAGGGATACCACATGGAGAGATATTGAGTGATATCACCAGAGTGCAGGAAGGTATCAGGATCAAACCACAGTCAGGACGAAGGGTATTGATTCATGGTGCACTGGGTTCAGTACTCAGGGATGAGGGAGGAATCAGTTGGCCAGGCAATGGCCCAGTGTTTCTCTCGCTAGACTGTTCATCCAGAATTTAATGCCGGTGTCAGGGATAACCATCTGACTACTTAATATCCTTTAAAGAAGGAAATCTGTTATCGGCTGCTAGTCTGGCCTACGTATGAATCCTGACCTAGAGTAATGGGATTGGCTCTCAACCGCCCTCTGAAATGGTCTGGCAAGCTTTAGGGCAGCTGGGGGTCGGCATGAATGGCTGAACAGCCAGAGACAGCAACATCCCATGAGTGCATTAAAAACAACACTGCTGGGACCAGTGTCCTGGTTAATCATGTATGTAGGTTTATGCACAGGGCTTTAAACTGACAGAGAGGATGCAGGGAAAGGGTTCAGGTGAAAGGAGCTTTCCAAATCCAAAGAGCAAACGTGAAACCTCGGAACAGCATGGAGATGTGGCTGAAGACAAGCAGAAAGGAACAGGAAGGGACAGAGTTGAACTAAAAATATACATCACTGAATAGGATTGTGATAGGAAATTGTAGGAAAACGTAAATTATAATTTTTTTCTGGAATTGCCAAAGTATCTTCAGTAAGGTAATAGACTTGTGACACAGAGATAAATGAGATTCAGTCAGCAAAGAGACGTGATTACAGAGTGAACAAAGGTTGAACATAAATATTCAACGGTAAACAACCTTACAGGATCTCAGGCAGGATGGAAAAGCAAGATGGGAACCCTGACACTAATGGATAACAAAGGTATAACAGAGAAAGTATTTGGCTTCAGATTATGCAGCTGAATCAGCCTGAATGCAAATTCTGTGTGTTACGTGTCAAAAACACAAGCAGGAGAACAGTCTTATGCTGCCTAACAATATTTCATTGCTCATCCCTGCATTAAACAAGAATTCATTACAATTTGTAGCAAAGGTGGTGTGATAATTTTGGGAGACTTCAATCTTTGTATAATCTTGGGCAGACACATTGGCAAGTGTGATATTATCCGAGATCCGCCTTGAATGTTTTTGTCAGTGTTTCTTTGAATAACACATTGTGCAAATAGCTAGGGATGTAACTATCTCAGATCGACCGTTGGGTGATGAAGCTGAATGAATGAGTCATATCACACCGAGATCCTCCAAGAAATTATACCGGAATTCAAAGAGATTATGACAATTTAAAGTGACCATAAAGCACACCCAACCATCAGTAACAAATCCATTTACATGATTTTGAGAGAGAACTGACCAAGGTAAACAGGGGAAACAGACTGAAATGTCAGTCTGTAAATGAACAGTGGTAACTATTTAGAGCCTGAGAGTCTGAGAGACGTACAGCACATAAACGGACCCTTCGGTCCAACTCGTCCACGTCGACCAGATATCCTTTCCTAATCTCGTCCCATCTACCAGCAATTGTCCCATATCCCACTAAACCATTTTTAAAATTCATATACCAATCCAGATGCCTTTTGAATGCTGCAATTATACCAGCATCCACCACTTCCTCTGGCAGTACATTTCATACATACAACACACTCTGCGTGAAAAGGTTTCCTCTTAGGTCCCTGTTAAATCTTTCATCTCTCACCCTAAACCTATGCCTTCTAGTTCAGGACTCCCCCACCCCAGGGAAAATACTTTGTCTGTTTATCCTATCCATGCCCCGCATGATTTTATAAACCTCAAGAATGTCACCCCTCAGCCTCTGACGCTCCAGGGAAAACAGTCACAGTCTTTTCAGCCGCTCCCTATAGCTCAAATCGTCTAACCCTGGCAACATGCTTGGAAATATTCTTTGAACACTACCGAGTTTCACAACGTCCTTCCAAGAGAAAAAGACCAGAAATGCATGCAATATTCAAAAAGTGTCCTAACCAGCGTGCTGTACAGCTGCAAACTGACCTCCAAACTCCTATAACCAATACTCTGACCAATAAAGGAAAGCATACCAAACACCTTCTTCACTATCCGCTTACCTGGGTAACATTACGAGGGCACGGGCGTGGACATGGATTGGACGGTGGGAGTGAAGGGCAGGGGGCGATGTTGGACTAGTTTGGGGACGAGCTGAGGGTGATGTCGAACGTGTTTGGGAAGTGGAGGTAGGCGGCGGGTGGAGGGTGTCGGACGGTTTTGGGGCAGGGGTCGCTGTTGGGTGGATTTGGGGCAGGTGGGAGGGCAACGTTGAGGGGCGGGTGGGGGCAGTATTGGATGGGTTTTGAGGCGAGCGGGGATGTTCTTGTGGCTGGCAGGGCTTGGGGGCTCGCTCATGGCTTGCCGCTGCCGAGTCACCTGAACATGGAGCAGACTGGACTGAAAACTCCGAACCCCAGAGGAAAGGCATTTAATTGATTAATTGAATAATCAATTATCCGAACGAAATAGTGCCCGCCCATCTCGTTCAGATAATCGAGGTTCCTCTGTAAACCATCTGGAATATAGCCTGGTATTGTGTGATTTTTACCTTCACCCAATCAAACCCTGCAGAATGGCCCCAATATTGGCCCAGTTCCAGTTTAAGACCTAAATCTGTGGACCTGTCTGATTGTTTTCCATAACTATGTTAAAACTAAGACAGTTGTGGTCACTGGACGCAACGTGCTCTTCGACTGATAATTCAGTCACTTGCCTGACTTCGGTTTCTGAGAGGAGGTCCAGTGTTGTATCCGCCTGAGTAGCGTAGAACCCTCTACATCTTGGTTTAGGAAACTTTCTTAGACATATTTGACAAATTCCACTCAGTACGGGCCTTTTACACTCTGGGTGACCGACTCAATCCAGGGGAAGTTAAAATCTCCAACCAATATTACTCTATTATTTTTACAGGTACCTGCAAACGCACGACACCTTTGCTCCTCTCGTCCCTGCTGACTACTTGAGGATCTAGAACACGATCCCAGCAGACTGACCATCCCGTTTTTGTTTCTAACTTTTAAATATATGGCCTCATTTGATGACTGTTTAACAGTATTGTCTCTAAGCACTGTTGTTATGTCCTTCCTAATCAAAAGGACAACTCCCCTCCTCACTGACTTGTCCTTCTGTCACGCCTGTCGTTTTTGTATCATGGAACACTGAGCTGCCAGTCCTGCTCTTCTCTCAGCCATGTTCCTGCTCTTCTCTCAGCCATGTTTCTGTTATGGCTGTAATGTCCCAGTGCCCAGAGCCAATCCATGGTCTGAGTTCATCTGCCTTACCAGTCGGTCCTCATGTGTTGAAATAAATGCTCTTTAAACCAGATGTCTTTTCCCTCCCTCGACTGTGCCCCTGGATATCCTGAATAGGAAACTTGCTCTGGATGGCTGATGTATTTCCCCTGACTTTTTGATAGTCCCTCTCTTACTCAGAGTCACAATTCCCTGCCAAACTAGTTTAAATCCTCCTGGGTAACACGAGCAAATCTCCTTCTGAGATATTGGTGCCCCTCTGCTTCAAGTGCAAACGATCCCCTCTGTACAGGTCATCTCTACCCCAGAAGAGATCCCAATGACCAAGAAGTGAAAACCCAGCCCACTATACCAGCTCTTCAGCCACACATCCATCCGGCCTATCTTTCTATTTCTATCCTCACGGGCACGTGGCACTGGGAGTAATCTGGAGATCATTAATGTCAATATCCTACGTTTTTAACTTCCTACCTAACTCCCTGTACTCATTTAACAGGTGCCTATCCCTTTGTCTACCACTATCATGTGGATTGATGTGCAGAATGACCTCTGGCTGTTCAGCCTCCACCTTCGGTAACTGCTCAGAGACATCCTTGACCCTGGGACCCGGGAAGCAGCACACCATTCTGGGGTCACTGCTGCAGACACACAGTCTCCTGTTTATCCCCCTCACAACTGAGTCTCCTGTCAATATTGCGATCATTAGAGATGATCTGGCAAACAGAGACAGGGAGGAACTCCCTGCAGTTGGGTCCATATTAGGAAAGTGGAGTACTTTAAAGTGATGCAGTGAGAACGCAGGGCCAGTGTGCTCCTTGAAGAGTGAATAGTAAAGGCAGCAAGTCCAGGGAATACTGATCAAGTAATAACGTGAGTTTGATAAAGAAAATACAGTGCAATAAAATCAGGTGAAGCCCTTCACAAGTATAGAGAGTGCAAGGAGATTGTGGAAAATGAGAGACAAACAATTATCATGAAATATATTTGGCAGATACGATTGTGGAAAAGCCACAGGTATTTTATCAGCATCGTGAGAGCAAGAGGATTCCCAGCGAAAGAGGGAGGCCTGTGAGAAACCAAAGGGACAATCTGTGCATGGAGCCAGAGGAAGCGGGTGAGGTCTTCAATGAATACTTCCCATCTGTATTCACACAGGAGAAAGACATTGTAGCCGGGGATTTCAGTTGGGATGCTGAGGTTCCAGAACATGTTAAGATCAGTAAAGAGGAGGTGTTAAATATTTTCACAGGCATAAAGGCGGAGAAATCGCCAGTACCCAATGAAATATATCCCAGACTGCTTTGGGAGGTAAGGGAGGAGATTGCTGGGGCCCTGGTAGATGTATGTAATACTTTGCTGGCCACAGGTGAAGTGCCGAATGACTGGAGTATCACTAATGTGTTTCCTTTATTCAAGAAGGGCAGCAGCGATAGGCCAGGAAATTGCAGAGCAGATAGTCTGACATTAGTGGGAGGGAAATTGCGAACAATCCTGAGGGACCGGATGGATCAATAACTGGAAAGGCAGGGACCAATTAGTGATAGTCAGCATAGATTTGGAAGAGGAAGATAATGTCTGATGAAATTAGCTGAGCTTTTTTTTTGAAATTACGATTGAAGATATTAATGATGGCAGTGCAGATGTTGTGGTTTACATGCAGTTCATAAAGGCCTTTGACAAGGTCGCACGTTGAAGGCTGTTTCAGAAGGGAAGGGCCCATGGGATCCAAGGCAAGTTGGAAAATTGGATCCACAATTGGTGGAGGGTTGGTTTTGTGATTGAAAGCCTTTGCCCAGCGGGAGTACCACAGGGATCTTTGCAGGAACCGTTGTTGTTCTTTATGGGCATTAATCACTCCGATGTGAAGCAGAAGGTATCATTAGTAGGTTTGCCGATGACATGAAAAGTGAGGCTGTTGTTTACAGTGAGGGGGGTGGTCTCAGGCTACAGTCTGAACATTGAGGCTGGGACAGAATCTCAAGAGAGTCATTTCATTCGACAAGGCAGGCAAGGGCGCAGAAGGCAACAAGGGAAAGCGCATCAATTAAGCTGTATTTACTTTAATTTAAAAGGCCTAACAGGTTATACAGATGAACGCACGGCATGGATGGGAGCATGGGACAGGGCTATCGCAGGAATTACAGAAACAAAACTGAGGGAGGAGCAGGACAGGCAGCTCAATGTTCCCGGGGCAGATGCTACAGGAAGGATATAAGGGGAGGCAAGAGAGGAGGGGGATTAGAGTTTTTGATCAGTGAAAACATCACTGCAGCACTGAGAAAGGATATTCCTGGGGATCGCCCAGTGAAGCTGTATTAGTGGAACTGAGAAATTATACTGGATGATCAGTTCGGTATGACGGTACTACAGTCAGCGGGAAATTGAGCAGCAAATACGTCGGAGATCTCAGATATCTGAAAGAATGATAGGGCTGTAATGATCGGGGATTTTAACTTTCTAAACCAAGACTAGTATTGCCGGAGTGTTCACAGCTTGGATGAAAGAAACTTGTTCAGTGTGTTCAAGAAAACTGTCTCAGTCAGTATGTATCTGGTCCGGCTGGAGGAAGAGATGAAACCTGACCTCCCCTCGGGAAACAAGGGAGAAAAAGGGGCTGAAGTGTTTGTGGGGGAGCACTTTGGCAAAGTCACCACAATTCTATTCGTTTGAAAATAGTGATGGAAAAGGACAGGCCTGGACCACAGGTTAACCATCAAAACTGGCCTTGCCCCAGTCCAGAAGCTATTAGGCAAGACCGTCCAAAAGTTGATTCGTGGAGGCTATTTCAAAGTAAAGGGACGCCGGGCAAGTGGGATTCTTTCAAAAGAGAGATAAATTAAGATGTCAGGGCCAGCATATTCCTGTTACTGTGAAGGACAATGCTGACACAAGTGGGAAACAGTGGATCACTTGGGATATTGAGGTGCTGGTCAAGACAAAAGGGGGCACATGCCCTATATATCCAGCTGGATTAAGTCAATCCCTTGAAGAACATTGTGGGTGCAGTAATATCCTTAAGAGGGAAATCATGAGGGCCTAAAAGGGATCTGACAGAGCTTTAGCAGAGAAGGAAAATCCAAAGATATTCTGCAAATATATTAACAATAGAAGATTAACTCCAAATAGAATGTGACCCCTCAAAGATCAATGAAGCCATTTGTGTGTGAACCCACAGGAAATGGCGAGATCCGAAACAAAAATTTCACGTCAGAACTTACTGTTGATAATACACTGGGGAAGCAGGGAAATAAACAGTGAGGTTTTCAACAGAGTACACATTGGAGAACAGGAGGTGATGAAGATTTTCAAACTCATTAAAATTAGACAACTCTCTGGGGACTAATCAAGTACATCCCAGGACATTGGCTAAGTTAGGGAAGAAACTTACAAAGATATTTCTACTACTGACAGCCACAAGTGGTGAGCTGGGAGCCTGGAGGGTGGCTAATGTTGTGCCAGTATTTGGGAAAGGTTGCAAGAGAAAGCCAGGGGGGACATTTACACCGATTAACTTCATTTCAGTGGTGTGAATGTTGTTGGAAGCGATTCTACGGGACAGGAGTTACATGCATTTGAAAAGGCAATGATTGATTAGAGATAGTCAGCACAGCTTTCTGCGTTGAAAGGGGTTTCTCCAAAACTTGATAGAGTTTGTTGAAGAGTTGACCAAGAAGATGGATGAAGGCAGAGCAGTAGACGTTTTCTATCCTGACTTCAGCAAGGCCTTTGACAGGGTTTAGCATGGTGCACTGGTTAGTAAGGTTAGATCACATGGGATCAGGGAGAGCAAGCCAAACAAACACAAAATGCGCTTGACAGTAAGAGACAGAGGATGATGGGAGATGGTTGTTGTGCAGACTGGAGGACTCTGACCAGCAGTGTACCATGACGATCCGTGCAGGATGCACACGTGTGTATTATTGACATAAACGAGAATATATGAATTATTGTGGATAGTAAAATGCGTGTTATAGTGGGCAGCGAATACAGTTTTCAAAGGTGATCTTAACCAACCGAGCCAGTGGGTCAAGAAATGAAAGATGGATTTGCATTCAGGTGTTGGATTTTGATAAGATAAACCAGAGAGGACTAACACAGTTAATGGCAGAGCTCTGCGCAGTGTTGTCGAACAGAGAGAGACCAAGGCGTGCTATTACATTTTTCCTTGGATGTGGCTTCACACGTGGACAGGGTGGGGGAAGCAGCATTAGGCAGATTGCCCTCATGGGTCACAGCATTGAGTACCCGACTTGGTACATCATGATACGGCTGTACAAGACATTGCTGGGTCTCCAGTTGGAGTACTGTGTAGAATTCTGATCCGCCTGCTTCAGGAAGCATTTTCCGAAACTGCAAACGGAGCAAAGATTGACGAAGATGTTACTGATACTGGAGGGTTTGACAGAAACAGAGAGGCTGGAGAAGCTGGAAAGCAAAACAGGGCGATGAGATAGCTTTGGCAGATAAGGCTAAGGAGAATCCAAAGAGATTCTACAGCATACAAGTACAAAAAAAGCAACTCGAGAGGCAATCAGGCTCCTCAAAGATCAAGAAGGCCAATCATGCCTGGAACCACAGGAGATGGGCGCGACCTGAAATGAATATTTCATGTCAGAACATACTGCGGACAAGGAAACAAAGGGAGAGAAACAATGATGTCCTGAAAAGAGTCCCCATTACAGAAGAGCTGGTGCCGGAGATGTTAGGACACACAGGTAGAGAACGCCCGAGGTCCTGAACAAGTGTATTCCACAACATTGTGGCAAAGTCGCAGCGGGGACTGTGGCAGAGATATTTGTATTATTGTCTTCCGTATTTCCATTGGGCGGATAGGATGAGGGGTGACCTTATAAAGGTTTATAAAAACATGAGGGGTATACGTAATGTGAATAGTAAAGGTCTCTACTTCACGGTAGGGGAATCCATAACTCGAGGGCAGAAATATGAGGTGAGAGTGGAAATACTTAAAAGCGACCAGAGGAGAACATTTCGCCACAGAGAATGGTGCATGTATGGAATGGGCGTCTGGGGAAAGGGTAGAGAAAAGTAAAATTACAACATGGAAAAGACATTTGGGCAAATACATGGAGAAGTGAAGGTTTGAAAGGATATGGACCAAACACATGCAAATGCGATTCGTTCATGAACAGTGGTCAGCATGGACTAGTTGGATGGAAGGAACCGTTTCCATGCTGCATGCCTCTGTCTCTAGTTATTGGAGGAGGAGACTATAGAGAGAAGGCATGGTGTAGACACTGAAGAAAGTTACAGAGATAGGGATAATAGTTTGAAATGCAGTACATTTCAAATATGGGGAGGGACTATATGGAAGGTGGAGGTTACAGGGACAGGAACAGTTATACGAGTTACAAATTATTAAAGACACTGGTCCACGAGACATGGTATATGTACAGTGTTGGAGGGGGAACACAGAACAGAAAGATTCCAGGCAGTATTCCCACTCACTCATGAGAAGCCTGCTTTCCCCTCTGTTGTCCTTGTGCTCACTAAGACATCACATGCCTGGATTGATAACTGTGACACACCCGATACTGTCTCAAAACAACAAAACTTAAAGTCGACGTGGTGATTGAGCCTGGGGTTTGTCTGCACACTGCTCCCCTTCCAGTACTGTTTGCCGATGTTTGGAGCCCTCTCGCTGCTCTCTGCTCTGTGCACGGTGAGTGATCTTACCTCAGTGCAGGATTTATTGAAGGCTCCAGATCTCCCTGCTATATTGAAGATGGATTGTCAGCCAGAGAAACAATGTGGTGATGGATGGGACACCCAGCAGTTGGGAAATCTATTGAGTCAGGAACTTCCTGAGTAGCTACAGAAGACAGAAAAATAGAAAGAATGGGAACTTAGACTGATGCCGTGAGGGTTACACATGGAGAATAGTACTGTGTCCCACGGAGATCTGGAAAATCCCAGTCTCCAGCCCATCCCTGCGTCTCTCTGGAGTGCAGAATTCTGCTGGCTCGGGATCTGGAGTAGCTGCAAGAGTGAGAGATGCTGACAGAGGCAGCAATTAGACACACACAGTGAGGGATACTACAGGGAGAGAGACTGAGTGATATCACCAGAGTGCAGGAAGGTAACAGGATCAAACAATCATGAAGGAAAAACAGGTTTAGCTTCATGATACACGGGTATCGGTGTTCAGGGATAAATAGCCTGTGAGCAGACAAAGTAATGGCCTTGTGATATTGTTTCGAGAACATGTATCCCAAACTTCAGCTAATGTTCAGGAGAGGCAGGTTTGAACCACATCATCTGAAATGGTGGAATTTGAAATTAATTATGTTAAAAATAGTAATTGACAATGTATAACTACCATTAATGGTGTACAATAAATCCAAACACTTGTCATTCAGAGAAGGACATCTGCCCATCCTCATATGGTCTGCACGACATAGTCACAGCAAAGTGTTTGCCTCCCAATTACCCACTGAAATGGCCTAGCAAGCTACTCAACGTAAGGGCAGCTAGGGCTGGGCAAGAAAGGCTGCTCGGACAGAGACACCCACATCCCTTAGCTGATTTTTTAAAAAATCCATAAGGATGAGGTCCAACGAGAACTGAGCTGGGACCAGTGTCTGGGCCAATCATGTCGGTCGGTTTATGGACAGGGCTTTAAACTGACAGAGGGTTCAGGTGAAAGGAACTTCCCAAATCCAAATAGAAATGATGACATATGTGAACAGCACGGGGATGTGGCTGAAGACAAGTAGAAAGGAACAGGGAGGGACAGATTTAGCTAAAACTGTACATGAGGTAATCGATTTGTAAAAGGAAATTGTGGGAAAAAGTAAATTATGTTTTTTTTTGAATGGACAATGTCTCTGCAGCAAGGTAGACTGATTTGTGACACAGAGGTAAAAGAGATTTAGACACCAGGGAGACATGGGTACAGGACGAACAACAGTTGGAACTTACGTATTCAATGGATCACAACCTTGCGGAAACTCAGGCAAATGGGTAACGCTAACAATAATGGATAACAAACACATTACAGAGAAAGCATTTGGTCTCAGACCATGAAGTAGAGTCAGTCTGAATGTAAATTCTGGCAACTACTTGCCAAGGACACAAGCACCAGAACAGTTTTAGGCCACTTGACAACATTCCATTGCTCATCACTGCATTAAAGAGGAACTCATTGGAATTTTTAATAAAGACATTGTGATAAGTTAGTGAAACTTCAATATTCGTATATTCTTGACATTCACAGTGACAAGAGTGATATTCGAAGAGGAGATTTTAGAATTTTTTTCAGTGTTTCTTTGAATAGCACATTGTGCAACTGGCAAGGGACGTTACTACCTCAGAGCCACCGTTGTGTCATGAAACTTAGTGAGTAATGTCACCTGGGGAGATCCTCTGCGAAAATGTGTAAAGTGCAGTTTAAAGTAATATAACATTTTAAAGTGAATCACAGAAAGGACAAGCTACATCTAGAAACTAAAAGTCAATTACATGGGTTTGTGAAGAGAACTGACAAAAGGTAAACAGGCTAAACAGACTGAAACATGTGTCTGTAAATGAACAGTGGAAATCAGTTGAAGGAACAGTGTAAAATACTCAACAAAAGGACGTTCCATTGAAACAGACAAAACCTCAGCAAGAAATTCCCACCCATCCCTCACTCAGGACAAAATTTATCATATCAGATTATGAGGCTTAGACGATTACCACAAAGTACTTAAAATCCTGAAATGAGAGAGAGTTTAAGCAGTAAGTGTTAAAGGGATTGCGAAGGGTCTGCTAGCGGTGGGAGGGCAGTGGGAAGAGGAATCTTTGTCAGGGTTTAATGACACAATAGGAACAGGGAGAGGTGAAGGTGCTAGAGATGGTGAGAGTGTGAAAGAAAGTGGTCCAGGTCTGAAGTGTGTTACAAAGCCAGTACGGATTGCTGCACCTGGAGGCTATTTGCAGAGGTAGGGAGAGACATATACATTTTTATTTATTCATTCATGGGATGAGTGTGACACTGATTGGACCAGCCTTCTTTGCCCCACTGCAAATTACCCAAAGGGCAGATTAGAGTCAGCTGAATGGCTGTGGGTCTGGATTCACATGTAGGCCAGACCAAGTTGGAATGTCAGATGTCCTTCCCTAAAGGAGCTAAGTGAACCTGATGAGTTCTTCCAACTGATCAACAATGCTTTTATGGGGGCCGCACCAATGTCTTGTACAGCCACAACATGTGATCCCAACTCCTACCCTCACAGCTTTGCCCTATGAAAGTAACCATCCCAAACACCTGCTTCACCAGCCTGTCTACCAGTGTCGCCACTTTCAAAGAACTGTGTCCCTGTATCCTTGGGTCTCTGATTGACAACACTACCTAGGGCACGAACACTAACTGTACAAGTCCCACGCTGGTTTGTTTCACCAAAATGGAACACTTCACGTTTATCTAATTTGCTATTCTTCAACCCACTATCCCAGCAGTACTCTTCATACTGTTGTATCATAGATAACCTTCTTCACTGTCCACTTTACCACCAATTTCAGTGTCAGCCAAAAAAACTTACTTACCACAAAACCAATATTCCCATCCAAATATTTATCCAAATGACAAACAACAGTGGGCCCACTACACCGCTGGTCACATGACTCCAGTCAGAAAAACAACATGTCTCCCATCACCCTCTGTCTCCCACCATCAAGCCAATTTTGTAACCAGTTCACTGGCTCCTCGTGAATGCCATATCATTTTACAATGATGTGGGCTTATTACCCAGTGTACCACACGGAACGTAGAACACAGAACAGTACAGTACAAGGCCCTTTGGCCAAGTTGCCATGCCAACCTTTTATCCGTCTGGAAGATTAAACTAACCGACATACCATTCATTTTACTGCCATCCATGTGCCAATCCAAGAGTCTATTAAATGTCCCTCATGCATCTGACTCTTCTACCACCGCTGGCAGTGCATTCCAACCACGCAACACTCTTTGTAAAGAACCTATCTCTGAAATTCCTCCTTACCCATCCACCAATCACCTTAAAAATATTTATGCCCACTGACAATAACTATTTATGCTATGGTATAAACAAGTCTCTCGCTATTCACTGTGTCTCACATCATTTTGTTCACCTCTACCAAGTCGCCCCTGACCCTTCTTCACTTCAATGACCAAAAGCTTACCTCCCTGAACCGTTCTTCATTAGACATGCTCTCCAGCACAGGTAGAATTCTAATAAATCTCCAATTTATCCTCCCTAAAGCTTCCACTGCTTTCCTGTAATGAGGGGATCAGAACTAAACCCAATATTCCAAGTGGGGTCTAACCATGGCTCTATAGAGCTGCAGCATAACCTTATCGCTTGAAATCCGAATCTCCCAGCAATGCAAAGGCAACATAACATATTACTTTTTCACAACCCTATCAGCTTGGGTGGCAACTTTGAGGGATCGACGGACGTGGAACCCAAGATCTCTCTGTTCCACAACACTACCAAGTATTCTGCCTTTAACCCTGTATTCTGCATTCAAGTTCGACCTTCCAAAATGAATCATTTTACACTTTTCCAGATTAAACTCCATCTGTCACTTCTCAGCCCAGCTCCGCATCCTGTCAATATCCTGCTGCAACCTACAACAGACCTCCATACTATCCACCACTCCACCAACCTCCACGTCATTGGCAAACTTACGAACCCATTCTTCCACAACCATATCCAAGTAGTTTAGAAAAAAAACCCACAAAGAGCAGAGTTCCTGCAACCGATCCCTGAAGAACACTCCTGGTCACCGAGCTCCATGTTGAAAGCATCCCATCTATCACCACCCTCTGTCTTCTACGTGCCAGGAATTCTGTATCCAGACAGACAGATATACTGTATCCCATGCCTCTGCACTTTCTGAATGAGCCATAAAGGTGTTCTGTCACATTCTTGAAGAGTACAGTAAGATTTGTGAGGAAGAGACCTGTCCCTTACAAAGCCATGCTGACTATCTCTAATCCAACTATGGTTTTCTACGGAGTAATAAATTCGCTCTTTCAGAGTCCTGTCCAATAATCTGCACACACAGACATAAGAAAGTGAAGTCTGAAATTCCCAGGATTTTCCCTATTCCCTTTCTTGAACAAGGGAGTAACATTTGCTGCCCTCCAATCATCTGGTATGACTCCGGTGGACAGTGAGGGTGCAATGGTCATCGCCAAAGGCGCAGCAATCCATTCCCTCGCTTCCTGTAGTAACTTTGGGCATATCCCGTCTGGTCCTATAGACTTATCTATCTTTATGTTTTACACAATTCACAGCACATACTCCTTCTTAACATCAACCTGTTCACATAAATCAGTCCTTTTCACGCTGTCCTCACAATTAACAAGGCTCCTCTCAGTAGTGAATACTGAAGCACAGTATGCATTAAAGACTTCCCCTACCTCCTGTAACTCCAGGCACAAGATCCCTCCACTATCCCTGATTGGCCCTACCCTCACTCTGACCATCCTCTTGTTCTTAACAAAAATGGAGAATGCCTTACGGTTTTCCTTAATCCTTCCCAACAAAGCTTTTCCTTGCCCCATTCTATCTGTCCTAAGTCCATTCTTCATTTCCTTCCTGGCTACCTTCAGTGAGTACCCAGAGTGTGGAAACAGGCCATTTGGCCCAACAACTCCATACGAACCGTCTGAATAACACCCCTCCCAAAATAATTCCCCCACCTATTACTCTCTATTTACCCTAACTAACGGGCCAATCCTGCACATCCCTGAACACTATGGGTAATTTACCATTTGCAAGGATAGTGAAGGTTTGTAGCTCAGGTTGAGATTTCGGGTTTGCTCGCTGAGCTGTAGTTTTGCTATCCAGACGTTTCATTACCTGGCTAGGTAACATCATCAGTGCGGACCTCCAAGTGAAATGAAGCTGTTGTCTCCTGCTTTCTATTTGTATTTTTTCTGCTGGGATTCCTGGGGTTTGTGGAGATGTCATTTCCTTTTCTTTTTCTGACGGTTGATAGATGGCATCGAGATCTATGTGTATGTTCATGGCGTTATGGTTGGAGTGCCAGGCGTCTAGGAATTCTCTAGCATGCCTTTGCTTAGCCTGTCCAAGGATAGATGTCGAATTGGTGTTTTTTTTCATCTGTGTGTAGGGCTACGAGGGAGAGAGGGTCGTGTCTTTTTGTGACTAGCTGGTATTCGTGTATCCTGGTGGCTAACGTTCTTCCAGTTTGTCCTATGTAGTGTTTGTGGCAGTCCTTGCATGGAATTTTTTAGATGACGTTGGTTTTGTGCATGGGATGTACTGGGTCTTTTAAGTGTGTAAGTTTTTGTTTGAGAGTGTTGGTGGTTATGTGTGCTACTAGGATTCCGAGGAGTCTGAGTAGGCTGGCTGTCATTTCTGAAACTGAGCCCCCCTCAGACCTATCGTCGCACTACCCGGAACACCAACTTACATACTGGCCAAAGAACTACAAGCAAGACTGATATACCTAGTAGAATAGTTACAGCACTCCATCCACTCCACCCAGGAATTCCTAAAAATCATCAAAAACACCAAAATAGAGGAAGACGAAGCAATGATCTCATTCGACGTAACAGCACTGTTAAGCTCCATCAACATCGACCTGCAAAGGAAACACTTACCACACTTTTAGAAGAGACCATCACACACACACCAACCACCATCAATCACATTACTAATGAAAACGTAATGAAGCTAGTGGATCTGTACCTCACCACACACTTCACTTTCAACAACATAGTCTACAAATACACCAAAGGCACCCCATGGGATCTCCGCTATCAGGATTCATAGCAGAAGGAGTAATGCAAAGACTAGAACAAACAGCCCTGCCAACCATCAAACCGAAAATCTGGGTCCGCTATGTAGATGACACATTTGTCATCACAAAACGAAACAAGATAGAAGTGATATTTAACATCATCAACAACACCCTCACTGGCATAAAGTTCACCAAGGAGGAAGAAAACGACAATAAACTCGCATTCCTGGACGTCACAGTCGAAAGAAAGGACAATGGAGAATTACAAATCTGCATAGACAGAAAACTGACAAACTCTGAACAAATACTTAACTACACCAGCAACCATCCCAACACACACAAACGAAGCTGTATCAGAACACTATTCCAACGAGCCACCACACACTGCAGCAGACGAACTTCTGAAAACAGAGGAGAATCACCTATTAGTTATCCAGTCGGGATGGAGACCACTGTCACACACAGTTACCGTCCTGCCCTTGCTGCAATTATATTCAGTGTCCTGACAACAACCATATTGACATTACCACTTTTGTCTGGTGCCTATAAAAGAATTTCTGCTAACGCTTGCTGCTGCTTGTTTATTCTCAGCTCCACTCAAATAAACTCCAAATTTTGATCTTCAGACCCACGTGACTATCTCAGTAATGCATTAACCTCATCCTTTCTTCACAACTTGTTGGCTTTTTGCCTGTCCTGCCTTGATCCCAACAACCCTTCAATATTCCCTTCTCAGCGATGGTCATTTTGCACCTACAACTCCGGAATGACAGTTCCATCATACCTGTTCACTGTCATTCCATCTGCGTAATGGCCAATGCAGGGAGTCATTCCTCAGTAGAGGGGAATGGATAGAGGTTACAGAGATAGGGAGGCTTACAGGGTCTCGAAGATGTTAGAGTTAAACAGACTTACATCTAGTCAAGAATGCCAGTGGGATAAACGGGTTTGGGTATTGGAAGAAGTTACAGAGATAGAGGGAACTGGATTAGATTCTGGAGAAAGGAATAGGGATCGATGTATGGAGAGCCAGGCAGTCTGAGAGGCACAGACGGGGGTGTTTCAGGGAGAAGTGTATGGCAGATACTATCAGAGATATGGGACATTGAAGTGACGGACGACATTTACAGTAATAAGATGGTTTCCAGGTTCTGAAGGCTACAAAGATAGGAAGGCAATGGAGAATGTCAGGTTACTGGGTTAGAGAGAGTTACACAAATGGGGAGGGTTGCACAAAGTGAAAGAGGTTCCTGTGGTCAGGAGGGCTCGGGGGGTGGTGAGGTTTAAATAGATTAAGATCGAAGAATTGTAGAAGGATAAGGAGGTTACAGATGTAGGGATTGGATCAGCTGACATTGAAAGTGAGTCTTATGGAAACTGGAGAGTCACAAAGATTTGGGTTGGTGCTAAGATCGGGAAATCGGCAGGGACTTTAAGGGATTACCCAGCAAGCGAAGATTAAAGAGGCTCCATAGATTGGGGTGTTGTCAGGACTGGAAGAGGTTACACAGAAAGGGAGGGCTTTAAGGGCTGTAGATGTTTATGGAGATCGTGGCGGGGCTGAAGCAGTTAGCAGAGACATGAAAACTTTTAGGACAGTACTAAGATACAAAGACTTTAGTTAGTGCAAGAATGGGAAGCTTAATGGGACTGGAGGAGCGAAGAAAGGTACAGACAGAAGTGGTGGCTGCAGATGTTAACGGATTATGGAGAGACTTGCAGGTTAGAGAGAGTGTGGGCTTCAGATTCTGACAGCCATTGTACAAAGTGGAGTAGCCTTGGAACCTGGGGAGTTTTCAGCTATAGGAGGTGCTGAAGGGACTGGAAGTGGTAAAAGATGTAGGGAGGGAATGTGGCAGCAGTTGGTGGTTAGAGATAGGGAGCATAGAACATAGAACATAGAAAAATACAGCACGTACAGCCCCTTTGGCCCTCGATGTTGCGCCGATCCAAGCCCACTTAACCTACACTAGCCCACTATCCTCCATATACCTATCCAATGCCCGTTTAAATACCCATAAAGAGGGAGAGTCCACCACTGCTACTGGCAGGGCATTCCATGAACTCACGACTCGCTGAGTAAAGAATCTACCCCTAACATCTGTCCTATACCTACTACCCCTTAATTTAAAGCTATAGGATAGATGTTAGCACTGCAGAGACTGCAGGGGACCATACAGACAGGGGGATTTCCAAGAGCAGGGGTAAGTAACAGAAACAGGGAAAGTGCAGTGCCTGAAAAGGGTTCAGCAACCAGGAGGTTTCAAGCTGCAGAACAAAGTTACAAAGACTGAAAGAGTTGTAGGGATTGGAGGAGCATACAAAGATAGGGAGGGCTTTCAACCCTGTAGGATAGTATAGAACATAGAACATAGAAGAATACAGCGCAGTACAGGCCCGTCGGCCCTCGATGTTGCGCCGATCCAAGCCCACCCAACCTACACTCGCCCACTATCCTCCATATGCCTATCCAATGCCCGCTTAAATGCCCATAATGAGGGAGAGTCCACCACTGCTACTGGCAGGGCATTCCATGAACTCACGACTCGCTGAGTAAAGAACCTACCCCTAACATCTGTCCTATACCTACCCCCACTTAATTTAAAGATATGCCCCCTTGTAATAGCTGACTCCATACGTGGAAAAAGATCCTCACTGTCGGCCCTATATAAACCCCTAATCATCTTATACACCTCTATCAAGTCACCCCTAAACCTTCTTTTCTCCAATGAAAACAATCCCAAGTGCCTCAGCCTTTCCTCATACGATCTTTCTACCATACCAGGCAACATCCTGGTAAACCTCCTCTGCACCCGTTCCAGCGCCTCCACATCCTTCCTATAGTATGGCGACCAAAACTGCACACAATGCACCAGATGCGGCCGCACCAGAGTCTTATACAACTGCAACATGACCTCAGTACTCCGGAACTCAATTCCTCTACCAATAAAAGCCAGTACGCCATATGCCTTCTTCACCGCACTATTTACCTGGGTGGCAATTTTCAAAGATCTGTGTACATGGACACCAAGATCCCTCTGCTCATCCACACTACCAAGTATCCGACCATTAGCCCAGTACCCCTTCTTTTTGTTACTCTGACCAAAGTGAATCACCTCACACGTAGCTACATTGAACTCCATTTGCCACCTTTCTGCCCAGGTCTACAGCTTATCTATATCCCGCTGAAACCTGCCATATCCTTCCTCACTGTCTACAACTCCTCCGACTTTCAGATCATCCGCAAACTTGCTCACCTAACCTTCTAATCCCTCCTCCAGGTCATTTATAAAAATGACAAACAGCAATGGTCCCAAAACAGATCCTCGCGGAACACCGCTAGTGACGGCACTCCAAGATGAACCTTTGCCATCAATTACTACCCTCTGTCTTCTTCCAGCCAGCCAACTCCTAATCCAAACCTCCAACTCACCCTCAATGCCATACCTCCGTATTTTTTGCAGTAATATGTTACAGAGATGGGGAGAGTTTCACAACGAAAGGGAATTATAAAATTCAGGAGGATTCGAGGTTATTGGAGAACCTTTAACTATATAATTTCTCCAGGGATAGAGAGAGTTGTGGAGACTGGAACAGGTGAAATAGAGGGAGGCTTTTAAGAACAAGAAGGACTTTTCAGCGAAACGGAAGGATGTGGGGATGGAACATGATGAGAGTCACAGTGACAATTACGGCAGCTCATGAAGGTAACAGAAATAAATAGTGTAGTGATAAGGTGAGAACATTAAACGTATAAAGATTTGTAGTGACTGAAGGAGATTACATGTACAGCAAGGGGAGTTGAGACAATGAGAGTATACAGAGATTGAGTCTGGTTGAGAGAGGAAGCGATTATTGTCAAATTAGGATTGTAGAGACGAAATTCCATGATAGAACTTGATGTACCCACTGTCATGGAGGATATTAACAGATCGAAAAGGTTCCTAAGGTCAGGAGGCCCTTGGGAGATTTCACAGTTAGTGAGATTCGCAGATAAGTGCCTGACATAGTTCCAAAGACAGGGAGGTATTTTAGGTCTGGAAGGGATTACAGAGATCGGGACAGCTCAATGGACTGAATAAGTTTTCACAGATAAGGAAGGCTGTAGCAGCTGGAGAAATTTACCCAGATAGGTACGGTTGGAGAGGTTAAAGACAAACACATTGACATGGAGGGTGGTATTGGTGGGATGATCTTACAGGAATAGACAATACTGTTGGGGTTAACAGGGATGATGGAATTTTGTATCTACTGGAGAAGTTTAGGGATTCGGGTGTGAGGGATTGGAGAATCTGACAGAGACAGAGAGCATTGTGGGGACGAGAGGAGATTCCAAACAGAGGAAGGATAAACAGGAATGGAGTAGATTATAGAGATTACTAATACAGCATGTGCCAGAATTGATGTCTGGGATCCCCTGTGCTGATTCAGTGAGGACCAGTACAGTTGAGGTGAAAGCAGGACTCTCACCAGATGGTGGGATTGCAGCCTAGGATGTAGCTGCTCCTTGCCCAGCAATGTATCTATGTCCTATATCTCTCAGCCATGTTTCTGTTCTGGTTGGAATATTGCAGTCACCGAAGCCAATCCATGCTCTGAGCTCATCTCCCTTACCAGTCAGGCCTCATGCGTGCCTGGTCAGCCAACCAACCCCCCCCCCCCCCCGCCTCCACCTCCAACTCCATCCCCCCCGCCCCCCAACCAACACCACCAAGGGATAGTGGTGCCCTTCTTGTTCAAATCCAATTCCCTTAGAAATGAGGGGCAAGAAATTTCTAAGGGGACCTTAAAAATGAGGGGCAAGCAATGGTCATTAAATATCCTTGGCAGACACTATTAAGGAAAAACTACAATATATTTTTTGACATTGTCATAGTTAGAGGATTCGCAGCTAAAGAGTGAGGCCTGTTATACACCAAAGGACAATCTGTGTATGGAGCTAGAGGAAGTAGGTGAGGTCTTCAATGAATAATTCCCATCTGTATTCTCACAGTAGGAAGGCATTGTAGCCGGAGATTTCAGTTGGGATTGTGAGATTCGAGATCATGTTAAGATCAACAAGGAGGTATTAAATGATTTCACAGGCATAAAGGTGGAGAAATCCCCAGTGCCCAATGAAATGTTTCCCAGGCTGTTATGGGAGGTAAGGGAGGAGATTGCTGCGGTCCTGGTCGATATATTTAATACTTTGCTGACCACAGGTGAAATGCCGAAAGACTGGAGGATAGCTAATGTGGTTCCTTTGTTCAAGAAGGGTAGCAGAGATAGGCCAGGTAATTACAGAGCTGATAGTCTGACAACAGGGGGAGGGAATTAATTGGAAACAGTTCTGAGGGACAATTAGGGATAGTCAGCACGGGTTTGGAAGAGGAAGATCCTGTCTGATGAATTCAGCTGAATTTTCTTTGAAATCACGATTAAAAATATTAATGAGGGCAGTGAAGATGATGCGGGTTCCTTGGAGATCACTATTGCCTTTGACAATGTCCAACATGGAAGGTTGGTCAACAGACCAATGGGATCCAAGACAAGTTGGCATATTGGATCCACAATTGGTGGAGGGTTGGTTTTGTGTTTGAAATTCTTTCACCAGTGGGTGTACCACAGGGATCTGTGCAGGAACCATTGCTGCTTGTATGTACATTAATACCTTGGATGTGAAAGCAGAAGGTATCATTACTCGGTTTACAGATAACATGAAAGGTGAGGGTGTTGTCCACAGTGAGGGGGATGGTCTCAGGCTGCAGTCTGAAGATTGAGGCTCGGAAAGAATTTCAAGAGAGTTATTTAAATAGACAATGCCGGGAAGAGCACAGCAGCCAATAAGCGAAAACGGATCAATTAAAATACTTTATTTCAACATAACAGTTCTAACAGGTAAGACGGATGAACTTGGTGAATGGACGTGGGACCAGGACACCATAGGTCTGACAGAAACACAGCTGAGGGAGGGACAGGACTGGCAACTCAATGTTCAAGGGTACAGATTCTGCAGGATGGAGAGAACAGAAGGTGAGAGAGGAGGGGATTGGAGTTTTTGATAAGTGAAACATTACTGCAGCACTGAGAGAGTATATTCCTGGGGATCGCCCAGTGATGCTGTAATGGTTGGAATGAGAAATGAGAATTGGTCATCACTTTGATATAACTGCACTGCAGCCCCTGCAGTAAGTGGGAAATTGAGCAGCAAATATGTCGGGGAAGCTCAGATATCTGTAAGACTTATAGCCTTGTAATGGGCGGGCATTTTAACTTTGCAAACTTAGACTGGACCTGCCAGAGTTTTCACAGAGTGGGTAGGAAGGATTTGTTAGGCATGTTCAAGAAAACTATCCCAGTCAAAATGTCAATGGTCGGACTGCAGGAAGGGCGAAAGCCTGACTTCCCCTTGGGGAAGAAGGTAGGGAAAGCGACTGAGGATTTCGTGGGGAAACACTTTGGCAAAGTCACCACAATCGTATTAGTTTGAAAATAGTGATGGAAAAGACGTCGGCTGATTCACAAGTTAATGATCAAAACTGGCCTTGCCCGAATCCAGAAGGTATGAGTCAAGAGCATTTAACAATTGATTGTGGAGGCTATTTGCAGGGAAAGGGACGTGAGGCAGATGGGAAGCTTTCAAAAGAGTGATAAAATGAGAGTTCAGGGCCAGCATATTCCTGTTCGTGTGAAGGATAATGCTGATGAAAGTAAGAAAACCTGGATGACTGGAGGTATTGAGGTTCTGATCAAGAGAAATGGAGCACGTATCATATATAGCCACCTGGATTAAGGAAATCCATTGAAGAACATTTCAAGTGGAGTAATACACTTAAGTTGGAAATCAGGAGGGCCCAAAGGGAACCACAGAACGCTCTGGGAGTTCAAACTGAGGAAACTACAAGTATATTAACAACAGAAGATTAAATACGTATGGAATATGGTTCCTTAATGATCAATGGGGCCAACCAATCGTGGAACCAGAGGATATGGTTGAGATTCTAAACGAAAATTTCACATTTCAACTGACTGTGAAGAAAGACTGGGAAAGTCAGCGAAATAAACAGTGGTGTCTTCAAAAGAGTCCACATTACAGAACAGGAGGTGCTGGAGCTTTTAAAATGCATAAAAGGTAGACAAATCCCTGGGAACTAATCAAGTCTATCCCTGGATATTGTGGGAAGATCAGAAAGAAATTGTGGGATCCCATAAAGAGATTTTTCTATCACTGACAGCCACGGGTGATGAGCTGGAAGCCTCACACTCACTCAGTCACCATCACACTGTCCCCCTCACACTCACTCCGCCATCGTTTCCCTGACAGGGTCACACTCACGCAGTCACCGTCACCCTGAAACACTCACATTCAATTTATGAATACCAACCTGATGGAAACATACATGCACTCTGTCCCTGTCACGCTGAGACACTCACACAGTCTTTGTCCCCGTCACCCTGTCCCTCTCAAACTTACGGCATCACCATCACCCTGACCCCTCACACTTACTCGATCATTGTCACACTAACTCCGTCGCAATCACTCAATCTCCGTTAGCCTGTCCACCTCACACTCACTCTATCACCGTCATATTGATACCCTCACACTCATTCCGTACCGTCAACCTGAAACGCGCACACACACAACCTCACTCTCACCCTGAACCCCTCAAACTCACAAACTAACTATCACCCTGATCCGCTCCGATTCACAATCTAACTGCCACACTGGCCCCCTCACACTCACACCATCAGGGTCCCGCTGAACCCGTCACACTCACACTCTCACCGTCACCCTGACCCCTTCACACTCACTCAGTAGCACCGTAAACATAACCCATCAAACTAAGTCTCCGTTAACCTGACCCCATCACAATCACTACATCACCGTCACCCTGACCCCCTCACATTCTCTCTCTTTCACAGTCACCCTGACCACCTCACACTCATTCTGTCACTACCACCATAATTCCATGACACTCATTCTGCCATTATCACCCGGACCCCATCAGACTCCCTCCTTCACAGTCACACTGACCCCTTAATCTCACTCTATTCCCATGAACCTGAATTCCTTACACTCAACCATTGATTGTCACGCTGAAACCCACATGCTCACTCCATCACCATGACTCTGATACCCTCACTCTCTTGTGGTCACCCTGATCCAGTCACACGTGCTACCTTCCTGTGTCCTTGAACGCACAATTCAAACCCTCACTGCCACGCTGAACACTTCACACTCACTATGTCATAGTAACCGTGTCTACATGGCACTCACTCACTCATCGTCATTATTAAACCCTACCACTCAGTGCATCCCTGTCACCCTGACAACGTCACACATACACTCAGTCATCATCAACCTGATCCCCTCACACTCACTCCATCACCATCACCCTCACTCCCTCACTCTCTCTCTCTCTATGACCGTTACCTGGTAACCTTAACCCTCCTCACCATAATCTTGACCCCGTCTCACACATTCTGGCACTATCACCCTAAACCCCTCAAAATCACTAGGTCACCGTCAACCTGACGCAGTCACACTCACTCCCAAACTGATCCCCTCACACTCGCTCCATCTCCGTCATCCTGATCCCATTACACTTTTCCTGTCACTGTCACCCTGAATCACTCACACTCACTCCGCCACCATCACCCTGATCCCAGACCCCATCACAGTTCCTCCATCATCATCACACTATCCCTCTCTCACTCTCTCCATGACCAGCACCCGGTCACCTTCACACTCTCTTCATCATCGTGACGCTCACCCCGCACAATCATTCCGTCAGCATCACCCTGACGCCTCACACTCACTCCATGACTGTCACCCTGACCCCATCGGGCACACTCTTTCACGGTCACCCAGAACCCCTCAAAATCACTTGGTCACCGTCAAACTGACCCCGTCACATTCACTCCCACCCTGACCCTCTTACACTCACTATATCATTGTCATCTAACCTCCCACACTATTCTGCCACTTTCACCCTGACGTCCTCACATTCACTCAGTCACTGACACCCGGAAACCTTCACACTCATCAGTCACTGTCACTCTGGCCCCCTCGCACTCATACGTCGCTATTTCCCTGACAGGGTCACAATGACTTCGTCACCGTCACCCTGAATCACTCATATCCACTGCATCAATGTGAACCTGACGCACACAGGTGCATTCGTCCCCGTCGCACACAGGCACGCACTCTCACCCTGGCATGGTCACCCTCAGCCCCTCGCACATTCTCTGCCCCGATCAATCTGAGCCCCTCACACTCACTCCATCTCTGTTACCCGGACAATCTCATTCATACTCCATCAAGGTCACGCTGAGCCCTTCAGACTCTTTCGATCACTGTCACCCTGACACCATAACACTCACTCCAGCACCATGATCCTGAACCCTGCACACACGCTCTGTCAGTGTCAACCTGACCACCTCACAGTCACTCCATCAACGTCACCATGACCCCCTCACACTCACTATGTCACTGTCACACATACACGCACACACACAGACATTTACTCTATCATCGTCACCCTGACCGCCTCACACTCACTCCATAACCATCAGCCAGACCACTCAATACACTTAGTCACCATCAACCGGACCCCTCACACTCACAAAATCATCATCACGCCATCACCGAAACACTGATCCAGTCAGACTCACTCATCACTGTCAACCTGTGTCCCTCAAAATCTCTCTGCCCCCGTTACTCTGAGGCCCTCACACTGTCTTTGTTTCCGTCATCCTGACCCAATCACACTAACTCCGTCACTGCCACCCCGTACCCCTCTCACTCACTCTGTCACTGTCACCCTTGAACCTTCACATTCACTCAGTCACTGTCACCCTGTCCCCCTCACTCTGACCTACTGGTATGCATCCGTCATTATCACCTTATTTCCTCATATTCACTCCATCAGCGTAATCTGTCACACCATCCTACTCGGTCCAGCGCCATAACACTGGCACCCGCACACTCAATCCGTCATTGTCCCAATAGACAATAGACAATAGGTGCAGTAGTAAGCCATTCTGCCCTTCACGTCAACACCACCATTCATTATGATCATGGCTGGTCATCCTCAATCAGTATCCTGTTCCTGCCTTATCCCCATAACTCATGAAGGTCTTCGACTATACTTAAGAGCTCTATGCAACTCTTTCTTGAAAGTTTCCAGAGGCTTGGCCTCCAAAGCCCGACCCGGCATAGCATTCCACACACCCACCACTCTCTGGGTGAAGAGGTTTCTCCTCAACTCTGTTCTAAATGGCCTACCGCTTATTTTTAAACCGTGTCCTCTGGTTCGGGACTCACCCATCAGCGAAAACATGCTTCCCACCTCCAGAGTGTCCAATCATTTAATAATCTTAAACGTCTCAATCAGATCTCCTCTCAGCCTTCTAATTTCAAGGGTATACAATTCCAGTCACTCTAATCTTTCAACGTAAGACACTCCCGCCATTCCGGGAATTGAACTCGTGAACGTCCGCTGCATTCACTCAATAGCCAGAATGTCTTTCCTCAAATTTGGAGACGGAAACTGCACACAATATTCCAGCTGCCGTCTCACCAGGGCCCTGTACAGCCGCAGATGGACCTCCTTGCTTCTATACTCAATTCCTCTTGTTATGAAGGCCAGCATGCTATTAGCTTTCTTCATTGCCTGCTGTACCTGCATGCTTGCTTTCATTGACTGATGTACAAAAACACCTAGATCTCGTTGTACTGCTCCTTTATCTAACTTGACTCCATCTAGGTAGTAATCTGCCTTCCTGTTCTTGTCACCATACATTTATCCACATTAAACTGCATCTGACATGCATCTGTCCACTCACCTAGCCTGTCGTCCAGGTCACCCTGTAATCTCCTAACATCCTCTTCACATTTCACTCTGCCTCCCAGCTTTGTATCATCAGCAAATTTGCGAATATTACTTTTACTACCATTATCTATATTATTAATGTCTATTGTAAAAAGCTGCTGTCCCAGCACTGATCCCTACGGTACCCCACTGGTCACTGCCTGCTATTCCGAAAGGGAGCCGTTTATCACGAATCGTTGTTTTATGTCAGCCAACCAATTTTCAATACAAGTCAGTATTTTGCCCCCAATACCATGTACCCTACTTTTGCTCACTAACCTCCTCTGTGGGACTTTTTAAAAGTCTTTCAGAAAGTCCAGGTACACTCCATCCACTGGATCTCCCTTGTCCATCTTCAGAGTTACATCCTCAAAAAGTCCCAGAAGATTAGTCAGGAATGATTACTCCTTCATAAATCCATGCTGACTCTGACCTGTCCTGTTACTACTATCCAGATGTGTCGTAATTTCATCCTTTATAATTGACTCCAGCGTCTTGCCCACCACTGAGGTCAGACTAACAGGTCTATAATTCCCTGCTTTCTTTCTCTCTCCTTTCTTGAAAAGTGGGACAACTTTAGCTAATCTCCAATCTGCAGGAGCTGATCCTGAATCTATAGAACATTGGAAAATGATCACCATTGCATCCGCGATTTCTAGAGCCATCTCCTTCAGTATCCTGGGATCTAGACTATCAGGTCCCAGGGAGTTAACAGCCTTCAGACCTAACGCCATTTCCTGGCAAATATAAATTCCCTTCAGTTCAGGTCCTTCAGCCACTATTATCTCTGGGAGATTGCTTGTGTCTTCCACAGTGAACACAGAGCTGAAGTACCAATTCAACTCTTCTGCCATTTCTTTGTGCTCCGTATTTTGTTCACCCGTTTCTGTCTTCAAGGGCCCAATTTTAGTCCTAACCATTTTTTTCCCCATTCACATATCTAAAAATGCTTTACCGTCTTCCTTTATATTTTTGGCCAGTTTAACTTCGTACCTCATTTTTTTTCTGCGTATTTCCTTCTTAGTTATACTCTATTGTTCTTTAAAAGTTTCCTCGTCCTCCGTTGTCCCACTCATGTTTGCTATATTATACTTTTTCTCTTCTGACTTCATATGTTTCTTAACTTCCCTCTTCAACCACGGCCACCCCTGCCTCCTCTAAGGATCCTTCTTCCTTTTTGGAATGAACTGATCCTGCATCTTCTGCATTATACTCGGAAATACCTGGCTCCACTGCCATCCATCCCTGTAGGGTATTGCACCATTGAACTTTGGCCAGCTCTTCCCTCATAGCTCCAAATTTACCTTTATTCAACTGAAATATTCTTCAGTTCACTTCCGATTCAAATTGCAGATTAAAGCTTCTTGTATTATGGTCACTACCTCCTAATGGCTCTTTCACTTCGATGTCCCTGATCCAATTCCTTTCGTTGCACAACACTGGATCCAGAATTGCCTTCTCCCTGGTAGGCTCCAGCACCAGCTGTTCTAGAATCCATCTCGGAGGCACTCCACAAACTACCTTTCTTGGGGTCCAGTACCATCCTGATTCTCCCAGTCTACCTGCATGTTGAAATCCACCATAACAACTGTAGTAATATCTTTGCGACAGGCCAATTTCAGCTCCTTATTCAAGTTACACTCTACATCCAGACTACCGTTTGTGGGCCTGTAGATAACTCCCACGAGGGTCTTTCTACCCTTAGAAATTCTCAGCTGTATCCATACTGACTCCACATCCTCTGCTTCTAGGTCCTCCTTCGCAAGGGACTGAATACCATTCCTGACCAACAGGGCCACCCCACCCCCTCTGCCCGTCAGTATGTCCTTACGATAGAATATAGCATTGAATATTCATTTCCCAGGCCCTGTCCACTTGAAGCCATGTCTCCGTTATCCCCACAGCATCGTAACTACCAATTTCGAAATGAGCCGCAAGCTCATCCATCTTATTTCTAATGTTTTATGTTCATATATAACATTTTTAATTTGTTACTAACCTCACCCTTCCTTTCAATCCCTATTTCACTTGACCTTACGGCATGATCCCTTTGTAAGTTTTCTGCTCCATTGATTCCGTTGTCTTTCTTGACTTCTCTTGTTCTAACTTTCCCTTCAATTTCCTTCTTAAACTTTCAGTTTATCCCCCCGCCCCGCTATTTAGATTAAACGCAACTGTATTTCAGTGACAAAACTGCCTGTCAGAATGCTGGTCTCCCATCTAATAAGTTACAAGCCGTCCGTCTTGTATAATTTATCCTTACCGCAAAACATACCCCAGTGATCCAAGAATTGAAATCCTTGCTTCCTGCACCAGTTCCCAACCACACATTCAAGTCAATTATCTCCCTGTTCCTGTCCTCTCCAGCCCGAGCAACAGGAAGCTAACCAGAGATAACCACACTAGACGTGCTGCTTTTCAGCTTGCTTCCGAGTTCTCTGAATTCCCGCTGTGTAATGTCCCTCCTCCTCTTCCCAACATCATTTGTGCCGACATGTACCACCACCTCTGGATCTTCACCTTCGCCCTTGAGCACTCCGTCTGCGATATCCTTAATCCTGGCACCAGGAAGGCAACACACTATCTTCAAATCCCGCCTGTTGCCACGGAAACCCCGTTCAGTTCCTCTCACTATGGAGTCCCCTATTACCACGGCTCTATATGATGTCTGACTCCACGCCAACCTTTGATTTGCAGACCTGACCGCCTCGCGGACTGGCAATGTCGTCTGTCTCTCCTTTTTCCAAAAGATTCAACCTGTTCCTAACAGATGCTCCAACTAGGGCCTCTAGCACTTGTCTCATCTCTGCCTTCCTCACCATCTTCTCCTTTCTACTCTATTTCGGTATGCTCGGTGTAATCACCTCGCTGAAGGTACTGTCCAGAAAGATCTCGTTCTCCTGGATGAGCGTGAGGTCATGGAGTTCTTTATCAGTGCTGCAATATGCTCTGTCAGTAGCTGAACTTGTGCACACTTTCCACAGTTATACAAGCTGGATACACCAGAGTTCTTGACCTCCAAAATCATGCAGTCAAGGAAACCAGAGCAAACCCAGGAAGAATGTGCAAACTCCACATGGACAGTCGCCCATGGCGGGAACTGAACCCGGGTCTCTGGCGCTGTGTGGCAGCAGTGCTAACCACTGTTCCACCTTAGGACCTGGGACTTATAACACACCTTCTTAAATAACAGACGCTCAACTTCCCAAACAGTCTCTGCGTTCCGACTTCACTTCCGCCCAGCTCCCGCCACTCTCTGCTGCACCCTGACCCTGACACACTCCCTGCAATCACAGTCGCCCTGTCACCGTCACACTCCCTCATCACCATACCGATCACCCCTCACACTTTTTCTGTCACCATCTCCTTGATGCCTCTCACTCATCCGTCACTGTCACACTGTCTCCCACACATTCACTCTCACATCATCACCCTAACCCGCTCACACTGACTCCATCACAATTACCCTGACCCCGTCGCATGCACTGTGTAATTCTCACTCAGAACCTCTCAAATTCACTCGGACACCATCAACCTGACCCAGGCACACTCACTCCTTCCCTGACCTCCTCACAGTCACGCTGTCACCATCGCCCTGAGCCATTTACATTCACTTCATTGTCACACTTACACCCTGACAATTACTCCATTGTCATCACCCTGACCTTCTCACACTCACTCCGTAACCATCAGCCTGACTCCCTCGCACTCACTCCATCACTGTCACGCTGACACCCGAACACTCACTCTGTCAGTCACCCTGGCATGGTCACATTCACTCAGTCACTGACACCTGCAAACCCCACAGTCAGTCACTGACACCTGGATCCCCTCACACTCATTCCATCATCGTTTCCCTGAACCCCTCGTATTCACTCCGTAATTGTTTCCCTGAACCCCTCGCTCACTGAGTCACCATTTCCCGACCCACTCACACTCACTGCGTCATTGTTTCCATGACCCCCTCACGCTCACTCCGTCATTTTTTCTTGGAAAGGATCACAATCACTAAGTTACCATCACCCTGAAACCCTCGCAGTCACTGCATCAGTGACAACCTGACAAACATACATGCACTCCGACCCTGATATGCTGACGTACTCACCGTCACTCTGAGCCCCTCACACTCTCTCTGTCCCCGTCACCCTGACCCCGTCGCACACATTCTGTCACTGGTTACCTGGCGCACAAACGCACATTCTGACCCTGCCAAGCTGAGGTGCTCACCGTAACTCTGTCACGTTCACCCTCTGCCCCTCACAATGTCCCTGTCCCCGTCACCCTGAGGCCCTCACACTGTCTTTGTCCCTGTCATTCTCACCCCCTCACACTCACTCCATCATTGTCACCGTGACGCCGACACACTCACTCCGGCTCCTTTACGCTGCCCACCTCACACTCACTCCGTCAACATCGCCACCACCTCTCACACTGTTGCATTGGTCCCATTGCACTCACTCCATCAGGATCACCTTGAACCCAGCAGACCCACACCATCACCGTCACGCTGACCCCCTGGCATTCACTCCATCACCATATCCCTGACCCGTTCGAACACACTATGTCACCATCACCCAAAACCCCTCCAATTCGTTCGGTCACCATCAACATGACCCCGTCATGCTCACTCCCACCCGACCACCTCACACTCACTCCTTCAGTGTCACCCTGACCCCCTCACACTCAGTGAATCACCGTCATCTCATTAACATTATTCCGATACCGTCTCTCACACACACTTCATCACGGTCACCCTGACACCCTCACACTCACTCTGGCACTGTCTCCCTGAACATCTCACACTCACTACATCACTGTCACCTTGATGCCCTCACACTCATTCCGTTATTATTGCTCTGACCCTCTTACACTCACTCCGTCTCTGTCAGCCTGGCACCCTCGCACTCACCATCATTGTCACCCTGGCACCGTCACACTGACTCAGTCACTGTCACCCTGATGCACTCACACTTACTAGGTCATTGTCACCCTGGAGCCCTTGCATTTACTCAGTTACTGACACACGGACACCCTCACATTCACCCAGTCACCATTACACTGTCCCCCTCACATTCACTCCGGCATTGGTTCCCTGACAGGGTCACACTCACGCAGTCACCATCACCCTGAAACACTCACATCCAATGTATGAATGTCAACCTGATGGAAACACGCTGAGGCACTCACAGTCTCTCTGTCCCTGTCACGCAGAGGCACTCACACAGTCTTAGTCCCCGTCATCCTGTCCCCATCACACTTACTCCATCATCATCTCCCTGGCCCACTCACACTCACTGTGTCACCATCACTCATAAACCCTCAAACTCACTTCGTCCGTGTAACCCTGACCACCTCAGACTCTCTCAATCAGCATCACCCTGACACCCTCACACTCACTTCACCACCTTCCTCCTGACCCCTTCACGCTCACTTATCTCTGTCACCCTGACCACTTCAAAATCGCTCCATCATGGTCACTCAATTCCGTCAACATGACGCCCTCACACTGACTTGGTCACTGTTACACTTACGCCTCACATTCACCGTCACCCTGACCCCAGCACATTCACACCATCACCATCACTCTGACCTCCTCACATTCATCCGTCACTGTCTCTCTTGAGTCCTCATATTCACTCCATCACCATAACCTATGACACCCTCATGCACACTCCAACATCGTAATCCTGGCACTCTCACACTCACTCCGTCAGCATTACGCTCAGTCACAGTTTCCCTGACAGGGTCACAATCCCTCAGTCACCATCACCATGATTCCGTCACACTCACTTCATCATTGTCACACTGACGCAAAGATACTCGCACTGTCACCGTCACTCTCTCCAACTCGCACACACACTCATACACCGTTGTACTGACTCTCTCTCACTTATTCTCTCACTGTAACCCTAACCTCCTCACACTCACTCTGCCATCATCACATCGACTCTCTCACACTCACTCATTCACTGTCAACATGATCCGGTTATGGTCACTACGTCACTTTCAATCTGATCCCCTCACTCTCTCTGTCACCGTCAATCTGACCTCCTCACACTCATCCTGTCACTGTCACTCTAACTCCCTGACTTCAACTCTGTCATAGTCACTCTGACCCCATCAGAATCCCTCCCTCACCATCAGCCTGACGCTCAATCTCACTCCATTCCCGTGACAATTACGTCCTCACACTCACACCCACATTGTCACCCTGACACCCTCACACTCACACCGTCACCAACACAATGAACCCCTCATTCTCACACCGTCACCTTGACTGGGTCACGCACACTCCCACCCTGTTCCCCTGACCATTCAGCCTCAAAGCCTCACTGTCACGCTGAACCCCTAACACTCACTCTGTCACAGTAAACCTGCTTACATCACACTCACTTCTTCATCGTCATTATAAAACTCTCCCACTTACTCCATCACTCTCACTCTTGACACTAACACTGAGTCTCCCAATATCACAATGACCGCTCACACACAACCACATCATTGTCACCCCGACTCACTCACACTCTTTCCATCATTGTCACCCTGATCTCCCCACATTCAATTGGTCATGGTCATCCTGCACCACAACACTCACTCCAAGACCATCACTCTGACCCCTTCAACGGTAATTCCATCGCCATCACCCTGACCCCGTCACACTCTCACTGTCACCCTGATCCCGATACACTCACTCCGTCACTGTCGCCCTGACACCCTCAAAGTAACTCCATCACTATCACAGTTCTCCTTTAAGATCCTCCGCTCCACGCTTGCAGCAATGCGCCGGCACCTAACCTCTATACAGTCAGCCCTGCCTCAGTTGAGGGCCACACTCTCTCAGAACTGCAAAGGACCCACTCTGTACGACATCCTCAGGAGAATTCATACTCTCAACAAACAGTATTTCAATTCCATCTCAAAAATCAAATATTGTAAGTACAACGAACTTTTATCTACCCACCTCTATAATCAGCGCTCCTCAAACATTCCAGAAGATTCCCCTGGCCTCGGAAACATCATTAGCCATGCGGCTGATGCAGCTACCAACCCCACGCTGACTGATGATGTCACTTCCGCCCCCTTCATGGCCACTCCCACAGCCACTTCCGGCCCTCACATCATAGCTGATACCACATGCTCAGTGTCTTCCGCCACCCTTACTGCCGTGTCTACCACCACTTCCGCCCCCACCAGCGCCACTCATCTGCATTCTGCTGATAGTCCCCCCACAGACCCCACTGTCACTATCCCCACCCCCCAGAACCCCGAGGGGAACACTACTCCTGCTCATGACTCCACCCCCATTTCCACACCATCACACCCACTACAGGCACTGGATCCGACCCCATTCCCAGCTCCACACCCACACCAGACCCCAGCTCCCTATCCTGCCGAGTTTTCACCATCCCTCCAGACCTCCCCCTCACTGAGGACGAACGATCAGTCCTCAGCAAAGGACTCACCTTCATCACCCTCCGTCCACGCATCAATGAATTTAATACACGCCGTGACATCGAACAATTCTTCTGTCGCCTCCGCCTCCGAGCTTACTTTCACCATCAGGACTCCCGCCCACCTTCCGATGACCCCTTCGCCCACCTCCAACACACTGCATCCACCTGGACACCCCGCGCTGGCCTATTACCTACATTGACCTCTTCATTTCCACCTGCCGCTGGGACATTAACCGCCTCAACCTGTCTACCCACCTCCCCCATTCTAACCTCTCACCCTCAAAACGCGAAGCCCTCTAATCCCTCTGCCCCAATCCCAACCTCACCATTAAGCCTGCGGATAAAGGGGGCGCAGTGGTAGTCTGGCGCACTGACCTCTACACATTTGAAGCCAAACGCCAACTCGTGGACACCTCTTCCTACTGACCCCTCGACCATGACCCCACCCCCATCACCAAACCATCATCTCCAAACCATACAGAATCTCATCACCTCAGGAGATCTCCCACACACAACTTCCAACCTCATAGTCCGGGAAACCCCCACTGCCCAGTTCTAACTCCTTCCCAAGATCCACAAGCTTGACCATCCTGGCCGACCCATTGTCTCAGCATGCTCCTGCCCCACTGAACTCATCTCTACCTACTTCGACACTGTCCTATCCCCCCCAGTCCAGAAACTCCCCACATATGTTCGAGACACCACCCACGCCCTCCACCTCATCCAAGACTTCCGTTTCCCCGGCCCCCAACGCCTCATCTTCACCATGGATATCCAATCCCTCTACACCTCCATTCGCCATGACTAGCGCCTCCAAGTCCTCCGTTTTTTCCTCTCCAGACGTCCCCAACAGTACCCTTACATCGATTCTCTCATTCGTTTGGCCGAACTGGTCCTCACCCTTAACAATTTGTCCTTTGAATCCTGCCACTTGCTCCAGACCAAAGGGGTAGACATGGGCACGCATATGGGCCACAGCTATGCCTGTCTCTTTGTTTGCTATGTAGAACAGTTGATCTTCCGTAATTACACCGGCACCACTCCCCACCGCTTCCTCCGCTATATTGATGACTGCATTGGCGCCACCTCGTGCTCCCGCGAGGAGGTTGAGCAATTCATCAACTTCACCAACACCTTCCACCCTGACCTTAAATTTATCTGGACCATCTCTGACACCTTCCTCCTCTTCCTGGACATCTCCATCTCCATTAGTGACGACCGACCTGACACTGACATTTTTTACAAACCCAACGACTCCCGGATTACACCGCTGCCGACCCGATCTCTAGCAAAAATGCCATCCCGTATTCCCAATTCCTCCGCCTCCGCTGTATTTGCTCCCAGGAGGACCAGTTCCACCATAGAACACACCAGATGGCCTTCTTCTTAAGAGACCGCAATTTCCCTTCCCACGTGGTTAAAGATGCCCTCCAACGCATCTCGTCCACATCCAGCAGCTCCGCCCTCAGACCCCACCCCTCCAACCGTATCAAGGACAGAAAGCCCCTGGTGCTCACCTTCCACCCTACCAACCTTCGCATAAACCAAATCATCTGCAGACATTTCCGCCACCTTCAAAAGACCCTGCCACCAGGGATATATTTCCCTCCCCACCCCTTTCCGCCTTCCGCAAAGACCGTTCCCTCCGTGACTACCTGGTCAGGTCCACGCCCCCCACGACCCACCCTCCCATCCTGGCACTTTCCCCTGCCACCGCAGGAACTGGAAAACCTGTGCCCACACCTCCTTCCTCACCTCTATCCAAGGCCCTAAAGGAGTCTTCCACATCCATCAAAATTTTACCTGCACATCCACTAATGTCATTTATTATATCCGTTGCTCCCGATGCGGTCTCCTCTACATTGGGGAGACTGGGCGCCTCCTCGCAGAGCGCTTTAGGGAACATCTCCGAGACACCCGCACCAATCAACCACACCGCCCCGTCGTCCAATATTTGAGCTCCCCCTCCCACTCTGCCGAGGACTTGGAGGTCCTGGGCCTCCTTCACCGCCGCTCCCTCACCACCAGACGCCTGGAGGAAGAACGCCTCATCTTCCGCCTCAGAACACTTCAACCCCAGGGCATCAATGTGGACTTCAACAGCTTCCTCATTTCCTCTTCCCCCACCTCATCCTAGTTTCAAACGTCCAGCTCAGCACTGTCCCCATAACTTGTCCGGACTTGTCCGACCTGCCTAGCTCCTTTTCCACCTATCCACTCCACCCTCTCCTCCCTGACCTATCACCTTCATCTCCTCCTCCACTCACCCTTTGTACTCTATGCTACTCTCTCCCCACCCCCCAACCTCCCCGAGCTTATCTCTCCACGCTTCAGGCTCACTGCCTTTGTTCCTGATGAAGGGCTTTTGCCCGAAACGTCGATTTCGAAGCTCCTTGGATGCTGCCTGAACTGCTGTGCTCTTGATCCAGAAACTGGTTTCCAACATCTGCAGTCATTGTTTTTTTTCCCTCACACTAACGTCTTCACTGTCACACTGACCCCCCTCGCACTAACTCCATCACCTTCACACTACCCCCACATACTCAGTCCATCACTGTCACCCTCAATCCATGACTCTCACTTGTCACCGTCACATTGGTTCCATCATACCCACTCTCTCACCGTCACTCTGATACCTTCAGACTCAGTCCGCCTCGATCACACTGAGCCCATCACACTCAGTCGGTCAGAATAACCCTGACTAGTCACAGTCACAAGCACCCTGACCCACTTACGCTCATTCAGTCGCTATCACTCTGTACCCCCCACATTCACTCCGTCAACGTTTCCCAGATCCCTTTCACTCACTCAGTCACAATCAACCTGGCACCCTCACACTTATTCACTCATTGTCAACCTGACCCCCAAACACTAACTCCATCACAACCACACTATCTACCCTATACTCAATCCATCACTCTCAACCATAACTCCCTGACACTCAATTTGTCACCATCACACTAATCCCCATCAGAATCACCGCCTGATCCATACCCTGATACCCTCACACTCACTCCATCTCTGTCACGCTGACCCCATCTCACTCAGTCCGTCACAATAACCCTGACTAATCACAGTCATAGGCATCCTGATACCCTTGCACTCACTCCGTCACCGTCACCGTCACCGTGTCCCCTCACATCCACTCCGTCACTGTCACGCTGACCCCCTCACAATCACTCTGTCATCCTGATCCTTCACGCTCTCTGCATCACCATCACCCAAACTCAATCTTACTCAGTCACCCCGCGACCCTGACCCTCTCACACTCAAAGCCTCAATGCCATTCTGCCCATCTCAACCTCACTCTGTCCCCTGACCATCTCACACTCATTCCATGTCTGTCACCCTGGCCACTTTACTTACACTGTCACCGTCACCCTGACTCCATCACATTCACTCTGTCATCCAAACCCAATTGCATTCAGTCCGCTCAGACACCTTTATCCCCTTTGCACTCAAACCCTCAAAATCATCCTGACCACCTCAATCTAACTCAGTCACAATGAACCTGACCCCCTCGAACTCACTCCATCATCGACAACTTTACCCCCTGCACGTAGTCAGTCACCGTCACCCTGAACGTCTCACACTCACTCTGTCACTATCACCCTAACCCTTACACACTTATTCTATCACTATCAATCTGAACCCCACGCATTCACTCACTCACTATCTTTCAGAAAACCCTCACACTCCCTCCGTAACTCTCATGCTGTCCACCTCACACTCACTCAATTACCGTCACCTGCCCTCCTCACACTCATTCTGTCACCCCGATCCCCTCACACTCACTCTGGCATTGTCACCCTGACCTTCCAACACACACTCTGTTACAATTTCCCTGATACCGGCATTAACTTTCTTCACTGACTCGCTCGCACTCACTTAGTACCCGTCACGCTGACTCCCTCACACACACTCTGTCATCCTGACAACCTCACACTCACAAACTGACGACCACCTGACTCCACGCACACACTTCATCACCGATACACCTACTCCCTTATACTCACTCCTTTACTGTCACACTCACGCCATGCTACTCCATCTGTCATCGTCGCTGTGACCCCTTCACATTCTCTCATTCACCAGCAGCCTGACACCCGCACACTCACTCCATCAGGGTCATCCGGATCCCCTTACACTCACTGCAAACCCCTCATCATGATCTCCCCACACTCACCCGTCACTGTCACCCTTACCTCCGCCCATTCACTCCATTACTGTAATCTATGATACGCTCACACTTACTCCATCACCGTAACCTTGGCACCCTCACATTCACTCTGCCACCATCACAATGACCCACTCACACACACTCCATCACCGTCACCCTGAATGAATCACAAGCACACCCTCAATGTCACCTGACACCCCCACACTCCCTCCATCGCAGACACTCAGACCCCCTTATTCTCACTACGTCATTGTAACACTCTGACACGCACTCTGTCACCGTTACCATCAGCCTGACACCCTCACATTCAGGACATCGCCGTCATCCTGATCTGATCACATTCACTACATCACTCCTACCTATACTCACTCTGTTGCTCTGACCCACGAATAACCACTCAACTGCCATCACAATTACCGCCTTATACTCAGAATGTCACTGGCCCATGCAAACTGTGACTTGCACTCTCTCACTGTCACCCTGACCAAATCACACTGAGTAGTTTCCATCGCGCTTTTCTCCTTACACTCACAACATCACCTGAATATGAGCCTCTCACAATCACTCCATCACCATCACCCTGATTCCCTCACACTCACTCCATCACTGTCACCGTGACCATCTCTCACACACTCTGCCAGGATAACCATAATACTTCCACAATCACTCCATCCCCCTCACCCTGACCTCCTCACACTCATCCGTCACTGTCATCCTTACCTCCTCACATTTTCTCCATCACCATTACCTACGTCACCCTCACATTCACTCCGTTAGTATTACTCTGACACCCTCAGAATACCTCCTTCACTGTCATCCTGACGCTCTCAAACTCAGTCACAGGCACCTTGACGCCTTCACAGTCACTCAGTCACTGTCATCCTGTCCTCCTCACACACTCAGTACTGCCATCCTGACCCACTCCCACTAACACCATCACCATCACGCTATTCACCCACCCTCGCTCTGTCACTGTCACCCTCTCTCCGAAACTCACATTGGTACCGTCACACTGATTCCATCAGACCCACTCCCTCACCGTCACCCTAACACCCTCACATTCCCTCCGTCTCTGTCATGCTGAGCCCAATAACACTCAGTCCGACAAAGTAAACCTGTCGTCACAATCACAGGCACCCAGACCCCTCACACTCACGGAGTCATAATCAACGTGTGGACCTCACATTCACCCTGTCACCGTTACCCTGATCCCCTCACACTCATTCCATCACCATCAGCCAGATACCTCACATTCACTCGAACACAATCAACCTCACTTCCTCATATTCATTCACTCACTGACATCCTGACACCCTCACACATACTCCTTCACTGTCACCCTGACCTCCTCGCAATCACTCTTTCATCCTGAGCCCCACACACTCACTCCGTCACTGTCACTCTGATCATCACACACACACACTCCGTCAGTGTCACCGTGACACTCTCACACTCACTCAATCCCCCTCACCCTGAACTCCTCGCACTCATCCATCACTGTCATCCTTACCTTCTCACATTCATTCCATCACCTTAACCTATAACACACTCACACTCACTTTGTCACTGTCAACCCGAAGCCTTCAAACTCAGTCATAAGCACCTTGACCCCTTCACACTCACTCAATCACTGTCATCCTGTCCTGCTCACACACACTCAGGGACTGCCACCCTGACCCACTCGCACTAACTCCATCAACTTCTAGCTAATCCCCCTACCCTCGCTCTTTCTCTGTCACACTCACTCCGAACACATATTGGTACCGTCACACTGATCCCTTGACATTCACTCCCTCACCGTCACCCTAACACTTTCACACTCACTCTGTCTCTGTCACGCTGAGTCTATCACATTCAGTCCATCAAAGTAACCCTGTAGTCACAGTCATAGGCACTCTGTCCCCTCACACTCACTAAGTCACAATCAGCGTATACTCCTGACATTCACCCTGTCACCGTTTCCCTGATCCGCTCACACTCATTCCATCACTATCACCCTGATACCTCCCACTCACTGGAATACAATCAACTTCACCCCCTCATATTCACTCATTCACAGTCATCCTGACCATCTCACACACACTCCTTCGCCGTCACCCTGACGTCCTCGCAATAACTCCTTCATCTTGACCCCCTCACACTCACTCTATCACTATCACCCTGATCCCTTCACACTCACTGAGACACAATCAACCTCACCCCCTCACATTCACTCATTCACTGTCACCCTGACCCTCTCACACACACTCCTTCGCTGTCACTCTGACCTCCTCGCAATAACCCCTTCATCCTCAGCCCCACACACTCACTCTATCACTATCACCCTGGTCCCCTCACACTCACTCCGTCACTGTCACTCTGATCATCTCACACACACTACGTCAGAGTCACCTTGACACACTCACTTCATCCCCCTCAACCTGACCTCGTCATACTCATCCGTCACTGTCATCCTTACCTTCTCACATTCACTCCATCACCTTAACCTAGAACACACTCACACTCACTTTGTCACTGTCACCTTGACGCTCTCAAGCTCAGAAACAGGCACCTTGACCCCATCACGCTCACTCAATCACTGTCATCCTGTCCTCCTCACACACACTCAGGTACTGTCACCCTGACCCACTCGCACTAACTCCATCACCTTCAAGCAGTTCCCCCTACCCTCGCTCTGTCACTGTTATCCTCACTCCGAAACTCACATTGGTACCGTCACACTGATCCCTCCCTCACCATCACCGAAACACTCTCACGCTCACGCTGTCTCTGTCACGCTGAGCCCATCACATTCAATCCATCAAAGTAACCCTGTAGTCACAGTCATAGGCACGCTGACCCCTCACAGTCACTGAGTCACAATCAGCGTATACTCCTGACATTCACCCTGTCACCGTGTCCCTGATCCCCTCACACTCATTCCATCACAATCAGCCGGATACCTCACACTCACTCGGACACAATCAACCTCACCCCCTCATATTCACTCACTCACTGTCACCCTGACCACCTCACACACACTCCTTCGCTGTCACCCTGACCTCCTCGCACTTACTCCTTCATCCTGACCCCCTCACACTCACTCTATCACTATCACCCAGACCTAATTACACTCACTGCACCCGCCAACCTGACCCTGTCACACTCAAATCCTCAATGCCATCCTGACCATCTCAAACTTACTCTGTTCCCAGGCCACCTCATACTTCTCCATCTCTGTGACCATGACCCCTGCACACTCACTCCGTCACTGTCAACCTGACGTCATTACATTCACTTTATCACCCAGACCCAATCACATTCAGTCCTTCCTGCCACCCTGTCCCCCTCTCACTCAATCACCGTCACCCTGACTCCATCGAAGTCACTCCTTCAGCAATTGTCTTACCTCCTCGCACATAGTCAGTCACTGTCACCTGAACATCTCAGACTCACTTTGCCACTGTCACCCTGAAACCCTCAATCTCTCTCTGTAACTGTTCCGCTTTCCAGCCTCACAGCCACTACATTCTGTCACCCTGATCCCCTCACACTCACTATGTCACTGTCATCCTGACCCTCTCACGCACACTCTGACACCATCACCCTGACACCCTCACACTCATTCTATCATCCTGACCCCGTCACACTCACTCTGTCATTGTCACCCGGACCCCCTCACATTCTTTCCGTCACCCTCATGAATTCACACTCACTCCGTCACCCTGAAACCCCTTACATTCACTCCACTCTTATCACCCTGACCCTCTAACGCACATTTTGTCACCATCACACTGAAGCCCTCACTCTCATTCCATCAGTGTCATAATGACGCCCTCAACCTCACTTCATCACAGTAACGCTGACACCCTCAAACTGTCTCCATCACTGTCACACTAACACCTTACACACATACTCCATCACCAACACACTGATCCCCTTACACTCACTCTGTCACTGTCACACTAACACCCTCACACTCAATCTCTCATCGTCATTCTGACACCCTCACACTCACGTCTTCACCACCAGCCTGACACCCGCACACTCACTCCATCACCGAATCCCTGACTCCCTTACACTCACTCAGTTACCGTCACAGTGAACGCCCATCTCTCATTGGTCACCGTTAGACTTACTCTGTTCCTGTCACGCTCACTCACTTGCTGGCTCTCACTCTGTCCCCATCACCGTGACCCCATCAGATTCCTGCAATCACAGTCATCTTGAACCCATCACACTCACTCCATCACCGACAATCTGAATCGCTCACTCTCACCGCGTCATTCTGAATTGGTCACACACACGCACTCTCCCTATCACCCTGAACCCTCAAAATCAATCCGTCAGTATCACGCTGACTCCCTCGCACTCAATCCCCAAGGATCACCCTAAACCCGTCACACTTCCTCTGTCACTGGCACCCGCAGCCCTCTCACTCACTCCATCACACTGACCATCCTCATAAACCCCCCGTCTCTGTCACCCAGGCCCCTCACACTCACAGTCACTATCACGCTGAACCCCTCAAACTCACGCAGTCACAGACAACCTGACCCCCTCATAAACACTCAGCCACTGTCACTGTGTCCCCATCACACTCATTCCCTCACTGTAACCCTGACCTTTCGCACTAATACAATCTCCATCACACTATACTTCCACATTCACTCAGTCACTGTCACCCTCAACTTCCTGACACTCACCTTGTCAAGTCACACTAACTCCATTAGACTCAGTCCGCCATTGTCACCCTGACCCCCTCACACTCAATTTGTCACAGGTAACCTTGACCCACTTTCTCCCAATTACTCACCGTTACCCTGAACCGCTCACACTCCCTCCATCACTGTCACCCTGATCCCCTTCCACACGACTCCGTTACTGTAACCCTGACCATTTACACTGATTCTGTCGCTGTCAGCGTGACTACCTCACAGTCACTAGCTCACCATCACACTGACCCGCCTCACACGCACTCCATCGCCCTCACCCTGACATGATCACATATACTCCATCACTTCTACCCTGGCTCCCTCACACTTCGTCAGTCACCTTGACGCCCTCACTGGCACCCTGTCCCCCCGGTGATCACTTAATCATCCCTACCCTGCCCACCGTCATACTCGCACAGTCACCCTAACCCGTTCACACTCTTTTCCTCACCGTCACCCTGACCCCCTCAGAATCACATCATTGCCATAACCCTTTATCCCTCACACTCACTCCATCTCTATCAATCTGACCTTATTAGACACCCTCCCTCACCATCCCCGTGAACCCATCACACTCACTGTGGAACTACCACCCTGACCCTCACACTCACAGTGTCGATGTCACTGTCACTCTGGCTACTCACACACTCTCACTCCATCTCTGTCACTCTGACCACTTCACACTTACTCCACCAAAGTCACCCTGAACCTGACACACTCATTCTATCACTGTCAACCGGTCCACCTCATGCTCACTCCATCATCGTCACCCTAACACTCATTCCGAAACTATCACCCTAACACCCTCACACTCACTCCGTCAATGTCATCCTGGCCACCTCACGGTCAGTCTGTCGCTGTCACTCAGACCCACTCACAGACACTTGGTCATTGTCACCCTGATCCCCCCACCCCCACACTCACTCTGGAACTATTACCCTGTCCCGTCAGACTCACTCTGTTGTCGTCATCCTGGCCTTATCACACATACTCCATCTTCGTCATCCTTGCCACATCACATTCACTGCATCAACACCATTTCCTCATAACCACTCCGCTTTCGTCACTGGGATCCCCTCACACACACTCTGTCACTGTCACCAAGACCATCTCACACTCAATACATTACTGTCACCCTGACGGCTTCAATCTACTCCATCACCTTTACCATGACCCCTTCACACTCATTCCGTCACCCTGACACATACACTAAAACCATCATAGTCACCTAGACCTTGTAACAATAACTCCTTGTCTGTCACCCTAATTTCCACACACCCACTCCATCACCGTCAGACTGACCCCTCACACTTACTGCATCACTGACACACTGACTCCCTCGCACTCACTCATCCTTTGTCTCTCTGACTCACCAACATTCACTCTTTCACCATCACCCTGAAACCCTGATATTCACTTTTTCACCCTAATGTTCACATACTCTCTCCATAACCGTCACTATCACCCAACACATTCTCTCTGTCACCCTGAACCCCTCGCACTCTGTCACCCTGACCGCCTCCCACTTTCTCTGCTGTTGTCAGTCTGACCCTCTCACACTTACTCTGTCAACATCACCCTTACCCCCTCAAACACACTCTGTCACTATCACCCTTACCCGCCTCACTCTCACTCTGTGGCCCTCACACTGATCTGATCACATTCACATCATCAGTGCAACCCTGACCCCCTCACACTCACTCCGTTGCCTTGACCCACTAACTATGACTCCACCCCCGTCATACTTACCGCCTTCCAGTCAGGCTTTCACTGGTCCACGCACACTGATACACTCTCTGTCACTGTCACCATGACCCAATCACACTGAGTCCGTTCCACCACAAATTTCTCCTTACACTCACTCCATCTCTGTAACATGAGCCACTCACACTCACTACATTTTTGTCACCCTAAACAGCTCACGCTCACTCCATCAGTGTAACCTGAGCCACTCACACTCACTCCATTACTGTCATACTGACACCGTCGTTCTCACTCCATCACTGTCACCCTGACCCCCTTACACTCACTCTGTAGCCATCACCCTGGGTGCCTCACACTCAGTCCATCATGTTCACCCTGAACCCTTCAGTCTCATTCCATCACAGTAACGTTGGCACCCTCAATCTCTCTCCATCACCATCACTCTGACCACCTTACACTCACTCAATCACCATTGCCCTGACGCCATAACACTCACTCCATCACCTTGACGCTGACGCCCTCAGTCACACTCCGTCACTGTCACCCTGAATCCCTCAGTCTCACTGTGTTACCATTACCCTGAACGCCTCTCTCACTCTGTCATCGTCATCTAAACTGATCACACTTACTCAGTCACTTTCACCCTCACTCGCTGACTCTCACTCTGTCTCCATCACCCTGACCCCATCAGACGTACACACATTCTGTAACTGCCAACCTGACCGACTCACAAGTGCTCTATCACTTTCATCCTGAGCTCCTTACACTCAGTCTGTCATACTCTCCCTGTCGCCATCAGACTCCCTCCATCACCCTGACCCCTAACACTCACTCCATTCCACTTATCCTGACCACTTCACACACCATCCCTCACTGTCACCCGACTACTTCGCATTCACTCCATCACTGTATCCTTGACCACCTCACACTCACTTCGTCACCATCACCCTGACATCACACATTCACTCTGTCACACAAACCCATTCACACCCAGTCCGCCCCGCCATCCTGGCTGCCTCCCAGTCAAACCCTCAAAGTCATCCTGCCAACTCAGACTCACATTGTCACCCTGGCCATCTCACACTCGCTCCGTCACTGTCACCATGAACCCCTCAAACTCACTCAGTTATAAGAACCCTGATCCAACCGCCTTCTCGCCCCTGCACCATCACGATCATTTCCTCACTCAATGCCCCACTATTACGCTCACTACTGTGCTCCCTTACCAGTACCCCAAATGATCTCCGAACGTCACCCTCAATCTCACGGTTCATCAACCAATGTGCCGCTCACTCCCGTGCATATACCCCCACTGTAAAGCTCACTCACCCGCATACTTCCACAACCTCACGCTCGCTCTCCCGCACACTTGCTTAGCACCAAAGTCATCCCCTTACACGCTCTCTTACATTCTTACTCATTCCCCTGCACACTGCTCCACCATAACACTCACTCTCCTGTACATGAACACAGAGTCATAGTCACTCACCTGTACAATTCCTCACCATCAAGTTCACTTCTCTGTTTGCGCCCCAGCCTTTTCTCTCATTCATGCAAGTGGTCTCCCGCCATCATACTCTCTTTCTGGCACAACCCCCAACTATCACGATTACTTCCCTGTACACTCCCCCATCGTCATGCTCACTTCCCTGCACACACCTCCAGCGTTATGCTCATATTTTTGCACATTCGTCGACCATCACTCTCACTTCACCGCACACTCCTCAACACAATGCTCACTCCATTTCACAGTCTGTCTCCATCACCATCGCTGTGCTGCACACTCCCAGAGCAACTGCCTCATTCGCCCCCACATCAACCTAACTTCCCCACAATCTCATCCACGTCACGCTCACTGCACTGCACACTCACCCACTATTAACCTCACTCACCCGCACTCCCCACACTGTCACGCTTACTACCCTGCACACTGACCCACGGTCATGCTGATTCCCTCACACTCTCACAACCCCACCGTAGCGCTCTCTTGCCCACACGCCCCTACCATTGCACCCCCACACACACGCCCCTAACATTATGCTCACCCCCCACACACACCCACACCAACGTGCTCATTCTCGCACAAAGTCCCCACTTTCACACTCACTCCCCTGCAGTCTCACGCAATGTCATTTTCATTTGCCCCCACACTCCTGAACAGTCACACTCAGTCCACCGCACACTCACACACCCTCACGCTCTCTCTCCCACACACTCCCACACAATGAGGTTCACTCTCCCACACATTGGCCCAATGTCACACTCCGTTAACACCACACTCACCCACCGTCACAGTCACTCACCTCTCCACCTTTGCGCCATTACACAAACTCCCCCACGTACTCTCCTACCATCACACTCCCTCCCCACATGCACCACTTCCTTTGCATCCATGCCCTGTCATACTCCTCCACCGTTGCACTCACACCACTACAAACTCACCCATCATCCCACTGACTCCTGCACACACTGATCCACCCTCATACATTCTTGCCTGCACACTCCCCCACCATCATGCACACTTCACCGCACGCTCACCCAACATCACACTCAGTCACCAGCAGAGTCCACTTCCGTTCAGCTCACTCCCACACTTCATGTCCAACCATCCTGCTCACTTCACCACACACTCCCCCACAGTCCCTCTCACTCCCCCACATACACCACAATGTCATGCTCACACCCTTGCACGCTCTCTCACTGTTATTTTCATATTCGCCGCACACTGCCCCAGTGTTGCTCTCATTCCACCACGCACTTGCCACCATCACGCTCACGTCTCCGTGCACACTTCCGCTATCATGCTCACTCCCCATCAGACATTACTCAGTCACACTCACCTCCCTGCACACACCACTACCATCACACCTACTCCTCTGCATGCCCCCCACCGTCACACACAATCCAATACACACGCACACCCACTATCATAATCAGTGTTCCAGATCCTTCCCCAAACTCATGCTCACTCCCCAATCAGACACACTCCCCTGCACACTGCCCCACCGTTACGCTCACTCCCCTCCCACACACACGACTACAGAACGTTCATTGTCATGTACACTTCTCCACCATCACACTCCCTGCCCTGCACACTTCTCTGCTTTACGATCATTCCCCGAACACTCCACCACCATCACATTCACTTTCCTGCGCTCTCCCCCACCGTCACACTCACTCACCTGCACACTTTAGCATCATCACACATACGCCCCCACACACTTCTCCAACGTCACTCTCCCTCCACAGGAATACTCCCACCATTAGACTCCCGCCGTTGCACACTCTCCCACTTTCACTACCCTAAACATTCACTCACCTTAATGTTCACTCCTCACACACTTCGCACCCTGACGCTGACTCTCTGACTCTCTACCGTCATGCCTACTTGCTGCACACTCGCTCACCATCACGCTCACTACTCCTCTCACACTAAACACTGTCAGAATTAATCCATCACACAATCTCCCACGATCATACTCAGTCCCTCTTCCTTCCCGACTGTTATGCCTACTCCCCCGCGCACTCCCCCACCATCACTCTCACCCATATATTCCCCCTCCATCAAACTCCGCCAACATTGCACTCATTCCCCAATGCATATTGCCACCGTCACACTCACTTCTCAAACACTGTTCCATCATCATGCTCACTCTCCATGCACACCCACACTGTCACACTTACTCACGAGCATATGCTCCCACCGCCACACTACTCCCCCGCACACTCCTCCACTGTCATGCTTACTCCCCGACACACTCCCCCATGGTTCCGCTCACTGCCTCACACTCCCACAATGTCGCACTCACTCAGCAGGAGTCTCCATCAACATCACACTCATTCCCCTGCTTACTCCATCATCATCATGTTTACTCCCTGCACTCTGTCCCATGGTCACACACACTCCCGCAATCACTCCAAAATTACACTCACTCCCAAATATTACTGCACACTCTCATTCACCACCCCACATATTTGCCCACTGTCACGCTCACAATCACCCACAATCAGCTTCAATGCCTTGCACACGTCCCTACTTTCACACTCACTCCGACACACTCCCGCACTGTATACTCACTCTCACGTACTCTCCCCCACCATCACTGTCTCTTCACTGCACATTCCCAAAATCATCACGTTCATTTCTCTTTCCTCTCCCTCACTGTAATGTTCTCCTCCCACACACTTCTCCACCTTCACTTTCACCCCTCTGCACACGCACCCACGATCATACACACTCACCCGCACACTCCCTGACCATCACACTCACTCTCTCACATATTGCACCAAAATTCCGCTCAGTCCCTCGTAGTCTCTGCCAATGTCATGCATGCACGCATGCACTCCCCCACTATCAAACTTACTCTGCTACACTCTCCCCCATGGACAGGCTCGCTCATATGCACAAATATGCCAACGTCACTTTCACTCCACCTGCACACCCACATCGTCATGCTTACTCTCCTGAAACCTACCACACTGTTAAACTCACACCCTCACACAGTCCACTACCATTGCAATTATTCCCCACATGTTTGCCCACCATCTAACTCACAGCCCCAAATCCCTCCACCATCATTTTCACACCCCCATACACTCCCCCGTTGTCATGCTCGCTCCACAACACACTGCCCCATCGACAAGCCTCCTCCCCACACATATGCCCACCATCACCTTCACTCACTCACACACTCTCCACCATCATGCGCACTCCCCTGAATGCTCCCCACAGTCACATTCACTCCCCCACACAATTCGTTTTGGTCACATTTACTCCCCTGCACACGCTCCCAAAATCACACTCACGACCAAGCATACGCCCCCATCGAATGCTCACTTCCCTACACACCGCCACAACGTAATGTTCAATACCCCGCACACTGTCCTACCATCACACACATTCCCCTGCACTCCTTCTCACCGTCCCGCTCACTCTTCAACGCACAACCCCGCTGACATACTCATTCCTCAGCTCTCTCTCCCACTGTCAAACCATCTCTCCAGCAAACTTGCTTCCATCACACTCATTCCCCAGACACTCCATCATCGTCACACTCACTCCCCTGCATACTACTGCACCATCATCGACACTTCACTGCACACTCCCTCACCATCATACTCACTCCCTCTACACTCTTCTTCACTGTCACCCTCTCTTCCCGCACACGCCCAAACCTTCATGTTCACACTCCTGCACACTTCCCCACTGTCAAGCAGACTCCCCCACAAGCTCTGTCACCATCACGCTCGCCCCCCGCACTCACCGACCAACGTACTGCCTCGTCCACTCTCACCTTTCAACGTTACGCTCTCTCTCCTCCCACATGCCCACATTACCATGCTCACTCCCCCGCGCAGTTCCCCAACATATGCTCAATTCTCGTACACTTCATTACCATAACGCCAACCCTGCTGCACACTCCCCACCATCGCACTCACTCCCCCACACACTCCCTCAACATCACATTTACTTCCCCTACACTCTACTCCACTGTGACACGCTCTACCCTTCCCACGTCAACACCATAGCCCTCATGCTTATGCACATTTCCCCACCATCATGCACCATCATCGTCAAACTCACTTCCCCACACACTCTCCCGTCATCACTCTCCCTCGCCACGCACACATACCGCATCACGCTCTCTCCCTCGCAAATGTCCACACTCTCATGTTCACTCTCCAGAATACTTCACCACCATTGCATTCAGTCTCCCGCACACTACACCACGGTCCCACTCAATCACCCCGCACAGTTCACTCCTTGTACACTCCAGCACCCTCACACCTACTCTATTGCACAGTCCACACCGTCACGCTCATCCGCCTGGATTCTCCCTCACCATTACGCTCACTCACCCGCACTACTCCCTACTCTAAGCATTGGTCATGTACCCGTCTCTCGAACTGGCCTTTGATCACATTTCCACTCAGATCAGTGAGCATCAACAATGGGTTTCACACAGTCTCTTCCTGTGAAGCAGCCTGTTCTCCAATACCCACCCTTTAGCCCCTGCCACAGCCGATGGTGCCTCCCCCATTATTACCTTCTTCTTACGACTAATGCTCTCACATTCGCCAAGCAAAGACGTTTGTCCCAAGCTCCAGGTATTAAGTGAGCAACAGCCTGTCACGCCTCATTCATCTTTCCTCCCCCAGCATCGGCCTGAATATCCACACTTCTCTTCCTTTCCCCCCAGCAACGGAATGTAAAGAGAGGATTCGAGGAAAAGAGAATTGGAGAGAGGGAGTTTGGGAGGTAACGAGTGCAGAACGCAGAGAGCTCAGGAGAGTGGGGAATGGAGGGAAAGTGAAATAGATTGCAAATGAAAGACGGAGTGAGAGACACAGCGGAACAGTGTGAGCATGGGAGGGAGATATGGATGGAGAGGGAAAAAGGCAGAGAGATTAATAGTGCAGAAGTCCAGGTCAGAGTGGGGGAACGCAGAGGTGAAAGCAAGGACAGAGTGACTTCAACGCACCTGCTGAGTTCAGACCCTTTCCCTCCCCTTCCTGTGGACCAGAACTTGGGGCTGAGCCTGTCTCTCTCCAGCCCAGCTTCTTCAAAGCAAAAGCAAACAACAATACCATTCACTCTGCTGCTTGGCGCTTTTTAATGAACATTATTTGTTGTTTACAAATTGAAGTGATGGAGTACAGTCAGTGGGATGTTGCTGTTGCTCATTTGCCCCTAGGTTGTGAGAAACATTCTCATGTGTCCCTGCAACCCCACTGTGGGGTAACGTTGGACAAACAAGAGCTACCCTCAGTCTGTTAACAGAGAGACAGACTGCTTCATCTCTGAAACTCTGAACTGATATGAGGAAATCCTGGATGGACTGATTAACGACTGAATTGGATTGAGTGATGAATTTAGGTAAATGGATATTTCAGTGCATTCTTCAGAAGCTGTCTGAACTTATTCTGTGTCACTGCATAAATTGCGCTGTTTATGCAGCAACTGAGGAGCTGCAGCATGAAGCCCAATTCCCGCAGATAAGGATGGAGATATTCTGAAACCGGTATTCCCAATGTCCTGAAACCGGGCCCACATAGAATACAGCATAAATATTGACCACAGCAGGATGAAATTAGCTGAGATCAAAAACAGTAAAACGATGGATTTAATTTGATTTCTCATTTCTGTGTCGGACTGAGCGTCCACATTGGTGGCAGCTAGGAGTCTCCTGCGGGCTCTGCTGGTCACGATAGGGTGCTGAGACCATTGAGCAGCAGAATCAGGAGAAATGGGAGAGCCGGAGTTACAGTGTAGTGGATGGACTGGATTGTGACCCAGACATGGGAGGATTGAACACCATCTTTTGCATAACAAATCCAGTGGCGGTTTATCATCACATACTGAGTTGTGAGCATAAAATACCAGGAAATGTTCTTTAAACAGCTCAGCACAGTCACTGCTCCCAGAACCACTACCGCTGTTTTCTCACTGCAATATTTACTTTTCAGCTTCTAGCAACAAATGGCCACAAACTGATCAAATGTGAAAGTGACGGTGAACCAGACAGAACAGTCAATGGATGCATAAACCAGGACAGCGTGGATATTACACACGGGGATGGACGTGTAAAAATAGAACAACTCTGCATATACAACAGGAATCCTTCTCAGTATCAGTTCGAAGGTAATGACCAGTAGATCTGCCGCTGCCATGGCCACCAGGTAACCTCTCACACATGGAGACAATCCACAATCTTTCTCACGCAGGACGTATATTGTCAGTGCATTAACTGTGAGGAAGGAAAACAAGCAGATTAGCCAACAGCCTGGACGCAAATTTCCTAGTCTGACTGAGGACCCAGTGAGATGATCGAATGTGTCACTGTACACAGGGAATTATTACTGAAATAATTGGAGCTGCAATAACAAATGGGAAATTCTGAATTACTGACAAAAATGTCACAAGCCACAAGAGACCATCCCTCCCCAAACACACAGAGACACGTCCACAAGAACAGATGGCTCCTGAAACATTCCCACACACTTGATCACACGAGAGCATGCACAGGTCACTTCTTTCCAGATCCTAATACGGAGGGTGAAAAAGTTGCTGTTCTGAAGGATTCATTCCCGGTTCCTTGAAGAGAAACAGAGTTTCGAAATTTCTGGTTTTTTGTCTAAGTTGTTGTGGATCCTGTGTCGTAAAGAAATGTAAACGCAGGGAAAACGTACTCATCACTTTCACTGCCTGAGGGACTTCGGAGCCGTCTCTTTCTCCCTGGAACGGGATCCTTTCCCTCGGCATCTGACCATTTGTGCAATTTATTGACGTCCGACCGTTCACAAATAATGTCTGAGATAGAATGTTCGGGGAAAATCCGTTATAAAATATTGGGTACAGAATATTCCGGGAAATCTTCCACAGCTACTTTGGCAATATTTCCCATATTTTACTCCACGACATTGGTGACTGTATTGGAGTTATCTCGTGCTCACACGAGGAGATTGAACAGCTCATCACCTTCACAAATATATTCTAGCCAACCTCAATTTCACCTGGACCATTTTGGGCACCTAATCCCTTCAGAGACCTCGTCATCTCCATTTCTGGCGACCAATTAACAAAGGACATTTCCTACAAGCGCAGTGACCTACGTAGATACTACACCTCCTTCTACCCTGCCTCTTGTATAAACGGGATTCCTTATTCACAATTGCTCTATCTCCGTCCCACCTACTCCTTGGAGGACCAATTACACCGCAGACAAAACCCAGTTAGCCTCCTTCTTCACAGATTACAATTTACCTTCACACATGTTTGATGATGCCGTCCACTGCATCTCGTCCAATTCCTGCACCAGTGGCATCCAACCCCAGTGCTCCCAATGCAACAAGGACAGAAACCCTTCACTTTCCACCCCACCAACTTCTGCATACATCGCATCATCCTTTGCCATTTATGCCACCTACAAACAGACCCCACAACTTGGAATATAGTTCCCTCCTTACCCTGATCAGAGGCCATTCCCTTCGCAAATTCCTCGTCAGATTGACGCCCTCCACCCGCCCTCACCCACTCCCGACACTTTCCCCGGCCATCGCAAGACCTGCAAAATATGCGCCCACACCTCCTACCTCATTTCCATCTACAGTCACAAAGGATCCTTTTACATCCGACAGAAATTTATCTGTACCTACGCCAATGTCACCTACAGTATCCTTTGCACACAATTTGGTCTCCTCTACATCCGGGATACTGAACGCCATCTTGCAGATCATTTCAGACGACACTTCTGGGGCACGCGCAGCAATCACCACCACCGCCCCATGTTGAATACTTCAACTCCACCTCCCAGTACGTCAACGACATGCAGGACCTGACTTCTTCATCTAGAAACAATAACCAGCCGAAACCTTGAGGAAGACGCCTCAAATTCCGCCGTGGGACATTGCAACTGAACAGGGTCAATGTAGATTTCATTATTTTCCGCATTTCCTCTCCCCCTACGTTATCACAATCCGAAGCCTCCAACTCGGCACCGCATCCTTGAACTTTCCTTCATATTTCACTTTTTCTGGTCCGCTCTCCTCTCTGACCTATCATCTTCTACCTCAGCTTCACCTGTCTATCACATTCTCAGCTACCTTGCCCTCAGCCGCAACCTCTTTCTATTTGTTTCTCAGCCACCCAGCCGAGAAGGCTCATTCCTGATTAAGGGCTAATGTTCGAAAAGTTGATTCCCCTTCTCCTCGGATGCTTCCTGACCTGTTGTGCTTTTCGAGCATTACATTCCCAGTTAGAAAACAGTCTGACACCTTCCTACTCAAAGATTCAGGCCTGATGATTAATGTTTCATGAAGCACTGTCACCATCCCTGGGTATATCTTGACCCATCGGCAGGACAGACCCAAAAGTAATGTCGGTTCCCTGGGGTACAGTTAAGGAAGAGGTTACCCTGAAATTCACCAACATTGATTTCAGGACCCGGGAAATATCATGCTAACAGGTCAAAGGTGGTCAAGGAAAACGCCTGAGGATGGATATATCTTGCCCCCCTCCACCCCACCTCTCAGTGGTAACTCCGTTCCCCTTGACTTTGAAAACAAATCAAAGGAAGCACTGCGGGTGAGAAGGACATAGAAAATACTCTGGGTCTGGTACTTCATGTCCATCACCAATTGTGTCTTTTCTGGTCCAACACTGACTGAGCATGGAAAGACATCAGATACACAAAAACCAGACAGGGGCAAGTGATGGGGGAACAAAAATGAAGGAAAAATTCTAGCCAAACTCCTTTTTCCAGATGGATCAGTCCTTAACAGTATCTGTTGGAGCAGCCAGCACACAGTTCTGGAGGAGAGAATGCCTCATCTGCCTCATATTGAAGATCCTGCCCATTCTGTTATATGCCATTCCCTCCTGTGAAGTAGGACACACTTCGAAATGACCATGCAAATGGAAACTGGTCCTCCATGAGGCATCATGGGCTATCAGCAGCTGCAACATCAATGGCGTTCACTCCATCATAAAATCAGAAGTGGAATGCTCAGCCATGGTTCCAAAATGTTCAGTAACACCGATACTGAAGCAGGCTATTCAGCCAATTAAGTGTTTTAAACAGGAATAGAATGAGGCTATTCAGCTATTCGAGCCTGTTGTTCAGCTATTGAAGCTGATCTTTTCATTTCTCATTCCTGGTCCATTGGAAATTGCAGGGAACATTCATCCTTTCAAAACAGCCACACAGGAATATGGGAGGACTGGTTATTGAGCCGGGAGAAGGGATAAGTTAGGGATAAATGTGTCTTTATCAATTCAACACAAATTAACGACAGCAGTGACACAGTGACCAGTACTGGGATCTCAACGATTTGCAAGGTTTTAAAGAAATGCAACAGATGTATTCTAACTTAGATAGTCAGAAAATTAATTTATCAAGAGGAGGTAGAGAATCTCTAATTGGATAAGCAATGGACAGTGGCTTGGCAACTGAAATGTAACGTGGGTATATGAAAACTATGATATTTATCAGCAAGAATAACAGGTTGTATGTTAAATAAATGTAGGGGGCTAACAGGACTTAGAGACACAGTGTGTCCTGTTGCGTTCAGTCTGACCTTTTCAGACATGGGAAATGTTGCTCCATCTCCCTGATGGTCTGCTCCCTAATGTTCCCAGTGGCCCCACAGCTCTCGTTACACACGGGATATTTTGTGGTGGTTGGTTGGGGTTGTGGAGTGGTGAGGCGTAATGTGTTTTGAGCCGTTTTCCAAGGGGATGCCCTTTATTCTGAAGGCTATCTTTTCTGGCTACGTAGATACCTGAAGACGATGGGAATAGCTGACTGCTTCTGAATGAAGAAGCTATGGTTGCTGCCAGGACAGTGGGTATTCACCAAAATGATGTACTGTACATAGTCACGCTGCAACATTAATGGAGTGAGAGGCGGAGGCTCCAATCACAAAATAAGAATGAAAGGCATTACAGATCAGCTGAAATTGATAGGTACAATACATTTTCAATCCATAACAGAGAAGCATTAAATCAGAGGAGATACCTCTCCAGCACACAACACTGTGTCGATCAAGATCTGCTCAGTCCAACACTGCAATCTGCCGAGTGCAGAAAACTGCAGACCACAGCAGTGCATTGCTCTATAAACCTAAACTAGACATCTGTCCAGCACAGGGAGTTGAGCAGACCACAGCATTGCCTTGATCTTTAAACTCGGACTAGATGTATGCTCATCACTGGGAGCTATGAAAAACACAGCATTGCATTGATCTTTAAACGCAGACTAAATATCAGTCCAGTACACCGAGCTATGCAGAGCACAAATCTACAAATCCTGATTAGATGTCTTGCCAGCACCGGGAGCTATGCAGACCGCAGTAGTGCATTGATCTACGAACCCGAAATGGAAATCAGTCCAGCACGCGGACCTATGCAGAACACAGCAGTGCATTGACCTATAAACCCAGACTAGATATCCACAGTGTGCAACTGGGAACGCACATCAGGCCAGGCAACATGCAAAGAGCAAGAGAATCAGAGTTTCAGGCACAAGGCTTGATCAGATTCCTGATGAAGGGATTATGCCAGAAACGTTGATTCTCCTTCTCCTTGGATACTGAATTGCCTGCTGTACATTCCCAGAAGCACACTCTGTTTTCCAGCATCTGAGTCCTCACTTTCTGATTGTTCTCTGTTCAGCACTGGGAGCTAGGGAGACCGCAACACTGCAGTGATCTATAAACCTAAAAAAGATATCTGTCCAGCATGGGGAGCTTCGCAGACCACCGCAGTGCATTGATCTGTAGACCTGAACAATTTATCTGTCCAGCACCAGAATCTATGCAGACCACAGCTGTTAAATTGCATCGAGGTCATCCTGAGTGAAGTAATTTAGGAGAGCTTGAGTTTAATTTTAGTTCGCTTTCTCCAACTTTGAATGTTTTTTTGGAAATACTCTTCAAAAGTATAGTGAGAATAGATTGTAGAGTCATGAAACAACCCCAATGGCAGCATATGGGCCAGCAAAGGGCATGTCTGTCTCTTTCTGTTCCTATCTCAAGGACAACGTTGCAAGGAATCGTAGAAAACTGCTCTGAGTCTTCAAAGGTATTCTTTGAAGAAGGAAACAGCTTCAGGACAGTGGAATGTCGTAAAGCTGGTGGCAGGTCAGAATGTTCCAGTTTGAACACCTATGCTCCACCGATTCTTCCTTATTTATTCTATTTTATGGAGAGTATATTGTCGAAAAACTATTATATTTTTAACGTGACTCGTTTGGGAAAGGAGGAAGTGAGTCCCAGATCAGAGGATCGCGAGGGGAATCAAGGCTTCAAGGTTTAAAGAACAGTTCTTCCTGGAGACATGTCCAAGTGCGGTTTGGATACTGGGCCCCGTGCAATCTGGAGACTGGGCCAAGTGTGGTCTGGCGACTTGGACCGGTGTCGCACAGACAATGGGCCCGATGCAGTTTGGAGACTGGTCCCGGAATGTTCTGCATTCTGGCCAAGTGTGTCCCAGACACTGGGTCTGCTGCGGCCTGGACACTTGGCCTGGTGTGCTTTGGACACTGGCCCTGGTATAGTCTGGAGGCTGGGCCTCATACGGCCTTGAGACTGGGCACGGTGCGTTCTGGAGACTGAGCCTGGTGTGGTCTGCTGACTGAACCTGGTGTGATCTACAGTCTCGAGACAAGATATTGCATAATGTCTCTAGTGATATTTGGTCCAATGGAAGATAGTAGTGGGAAGTGTTAGTTGAATCTGAGGACATGGGGAAGCACTTCGTTATTACTTTTCCTCAGTATTCTCATTGGAAAATGGCAATATCATTCAGAATACGGAGATACAGGCTACAAGATTATATGGGAATGATGTTGACAAAGGGGTGGTTTTCGCAATTTTAGAAGATCTGAATATAACTATTAACCCTGGGCCAGCGGGATTTATTCTCGGGTTCTCTGGAAACCCAGGGAGGCGTTAGAGAGTCTTTGACTTCAAAATATATGTCATCATTGTCGACAGAAATAGTGCCAGAAGACTGGAGGATAGCAAAAGTTGTTCTCTTGCTTAAGAAGGGTTATCGGGACAACCCTGGTAACTAAAGGGCAGTACGCCTTATATCAGTTGAGATTAAGATGTGGGAAAATTTTGTGAGAGATAAGATTCGTAATCATCTGGAAAGGAATAATTTGATTAGAAGTAGTCAACATAGTTTTGTGAAGCATAGGTCGTGCCTCACCAATCTTATTGGGTTCTTCGATAAGGTGAGAAAACAGGTGGGTGAAGGTAAAGTGGTTGATGTGGTGTACAAGGACTTCAGTAAAACATTTGGTAAGATTACACACGATAGGGTCTTGCAGAAAATACGGAGTTTTAGGATTCAAGATGATTCAGCGGTTTAGATCAGATATTGGCTATCTGAAAGAAGACAGAAGGTGGTGGTACGTGGAAAATACTCATCCGGGAGGTGAATTACCAGTGATGTGCTACAAGGACCTGTTTTGGGACCACTGCGGCTTGTCATTTTTATAAATGATCTGGATGTGGGCGAAGATGGATGGGTTAGTAAATTTGCGGGCGACACGAGGGGAGGCAAAGTTGTGGATCGTTCTGATGATTACATAAGATGCAGCACTAGACTGAGAAGTGGCAATTGGAGTTTAATGCAGGAAAGTCTGAGGTAGTTCAATTCGGAAGAAATGACAATAATGCAGGTTATTGAGCTAATGGGAAAAGTCCTGGCATTTTAGAAGAACAGAGAGATCTCGTTGTCCAGGTGCATACATACCTGAAAGTTGCCACTCAGGTTTATAGGGTCGTTAAGGAGGCATATTGTGTGTTGGCGTTTATTTGGAGGGGGTGGGGGGGAACTGAGTTTCGGAGCCAACAGGGCAAGGGTCAACTGAGCAAGACACTGGTAAGGCCGCACCTGGATTATTGCCTGTAGTTCTGGTCAGTGCATTATATGAATGATGTGAAAGCTTTGGGCAGGTTCCAGATGAGATTTTCGAGAGTGTTGCCTGTCATGGAAGGAAGGTCTTACGAGGAAAGGGTGAATGAGGACTTACACTGTATCCGTTGGAGAGAAGAAGGTTTAGAGGTGACTTCACCGAGACGTACAAGATAATCAGAAAATTGGATAGAATGGACAGTGAGAGCCTTTTATCCTCAGATGGTGAAGGCAAACACGAGGAGGCATAGCTGTAAATTGAGGGGTGATAGACATAGGAATGATATTAGGTGTAGTTTCTTCAATCAGAGTGCAATACCGGCCAGGTATGACCTGCCTGAAACAGTAGTTTCAGTAAGCGCATTTAAATGGGCCACGGATAGACATATGGATAATGGAACTGTGTAGGTTAAATGTGAATCAGATTATTTTCACTGTTTGGTGGCATTGAGTGCCGAAGGGACTTGACTCCGCTGTAACTTTCTATGTTCTATCAGTGTCGGCCCGGTGCAGCCTGGAGACTAGACATGTTGCAGTCTGGAGACTGGGACTGGTGCAGTCTGGAAACTCGGCCTGGAGCGGACTGGAGACTGGGGCCAGTGCTGTCTGGATCCTTGTTGCTGGCACACACAGGGTTGTAATTCGAGTCAGTTCTTTATTTCATTTTTATTCTTCTGCTGGACTTTCCTTTATTATTCTTTCAAGTTTGTACCCAATACTTAAGAATCTACACCTAGATTTCTTGGACCTATGATGGCGCGTAAGTGAAGTCATTGCAAACGTTCTGCTGCAATCATTAAACTGCACGTGACAATGAAGCCAATTCAATTCAAATGTGAGAGAGTCACTGTCTTTAATGCTCCTTCCAAACAAACCTGCTGCCTGTGCAGTGACATGGAGCGTCCGGAGAGAATGTTATTACTTTACTTTAAACACAAGAGGGAGAGACAGACAGTGAGAGAGTGAGGGGGAACATTTTGATTCCCATTTCACGGGATTTACTCCCAAAGAACAGAGACCCAAATGCTCAGAGATGCTGAAGCACGCGCGCGCACACACACACCATATTCACGCAGACATATGGAGATATTCAGCCCTTCATAGAACATAGAACATAGAAGAATACAGCGGAGTACAGGCCCTTCGGCTCTCGATGTTGCGCCGATCCAAGCCCACCTAACCTATACTAACCCACTATCCTCCATATACCTATCCAATGCCCGCTTAAATGCCCATAAAGAGGGAGAGTCCACCACTGCTACTGGCAGGGTATTCCATGAACTCACGACTCGCTGAGTAAAGAACTTACCCCTAACATCTGTCCTATACCTAACACCCCTTAAGTTAAAGCTATGCCCCCTTGTAATAGCTGACTCCATACGTGGAAAAAAATTCTCACTGTTGACACTACCTAAACCCCTAATCATCTGTACACCTCTATCAAGTCACCCCTAAACCTTCTTTACTCCAATGAAAACAACCCCAAGTGCCTCAGCCTTTCCTCATACGATCTTCCTACCATACCAGGCAACATCCTGGTAAACCTCCTCTGCACCCGTTCCTGTGCCTCCACATCCTTCCTATCGTATGGCGACCAAAACTACACACAATACTCCAGATTTGGCGCACCAGAGTCTTATACAACTGATACATGACCTCAGGACTCCGGAACTCAATTCCTCTACCAATAAAAGCCAGTACGCCATATGCCTTCTTCACCGCACTATTTACCTGGGTGGCAACTTTCAAAGATCTGTGTACATGGACACCAAGATCCCTCTGCTCATGCACACTACCAAGCATCCGACCATTAGCCCAGTACCCCTTCTTGTTGTTACTCTTACCAAAGTGAATCACCTCACACTTAGCTACATTGAACTCCATTTGCCACCTTTCTGCCCAGTGCTGCAGCTTAACTATATCCCGTTGTAACCTGCCACATTCTTCCTTACTGTCTACAACTCCTCCGACTTTCGTACCATCCACAAACGTGCTCACCCAACCTTCTAATCCCTCCTCCAGGTCATTTATAAAAATGACAAACAGCAATGGTCCCAAAACAGATCCTTCTGGAACACCGCTAGTGACGGCACTCCGAGATGAACCTTTGCCATCAACTACTACCCTCTGTCTTCTTCCAGCCAGCCAACTCCTAATCCAAACCTCCAACTCACCCTCAATGCCATACCTCCGTATTTTTTGCAGTAGTCCACCATGAGAAACCTTATCAAACGCCTTAATAGAATCCATATACACCACATCTACCGCTTTCCCCTCGTCCACCTCCTTAGTCACCTTCTCAAAGAATTCAATAAGGTTCGTGAGGCACGACCTACCCTTCACAAAACTATGCTGACTATCCTTGATCACATTATTCCTATCCAGATGTTCATAAATCCTATTCCTTACAATTCTCTCTAAGATGTTGCTCACAACAGTAGTGAGACTCACTGGCCTATAGTTGCTAGGGTTATCCCTACTCCCCTTCTTGAACAAGGGAACCACATTTGCTAGCCACCAATCGTCAGGCACTACTCCTGTAGAAAACGAGGACATAAAAATCAAGGCCAATGGCTCTGCAATCTCCTCGCTTGCTTCCCTGAGAATCCTAGGATAAATGCCATCAGGCCCAGGGAACTTATCTATTTTCACCCTTTCCAGAATTTCCAACACCTCTTCTCTACATACCTCAAAGCCATCCATTCTACTTAATTGTGACTCAATATTCACATCGAAAACAATGCCCTGTTCCTGAGTGAATACTGACGAAAAATATTCATTCAGTGTCTTCCCAATCTCTTCAGCCTCCACACGCAACTTCGCACTACTATCCTTGACTGGACCTATTCCTACTCTCGTCATTCTATTATTCTTCATGCATGCCTTGACATTCCGTGGCTGATCTGAACATGGCCTCACCTTTATTTCCACCTGGGAAATAACGAAGGGCAAGGGACTTTCATGTGAGAATGAGGGCATGTTGGACCGGTGAACAAAATTATATTAGTTTGATAAAAGTCCTGAAAAAGGATATACCCACTCCACAAGTTTATGTTACAATGTGTGCAAGAGTAGTTGTGAAGGAACTGGACAAAAACTTTCAAAAGATGATTGGGGGAAGCTGTTGAAGGTGAAAGGATTTTAGGGAAGTGGGAGTCATTCAAAAGTGAGAAAGTGAGACTTCAGGAAGTACATGTTCCCGTCAGTGTGAAGGGAAATGCGAACAGGAGTAGGGCACAGGATATGTCAGGGGATATTGAGGCTTTGGACAAGGAAAATAGAAGGCATACGTCAGGAACAGGCAAGTGCTATCAAAGGAATCCCCTGCGCATACGGAGTGTAGGAGAACACCTACCAAGGAAACCAGGAGGGCAAAACAGGTGCATGAGGTAGCTTTGGCTGATGAGGTTCAGGAGATTTGAAAGAGATTCGACAAAAGAGAAACTGGAGAGACATTAGTGCCCCATAAAAATCAATCAGCCATCTAATGTTTAGCTCCACGGGAGATGAATAAGAATTAATAGGTGTATTGTAATATGTACTCACGTGAAGACAGTAAAAAGTTTACAAGTCGCCACATGTGACACTATCTTAGATACAAAGCTACCCGTCCCTCCCACCTCCCTCCCAACACCCCCCCCCCCCCCACACACACACACACCTCCAAGATACACTATCTTGGTAGAAATCAGAAGAATAAAGAATATAAAATTAAGTGTAAAACATTACGGCATTTCCTGCAGTAGTCGAAAAACACAGAAAATCAGTTCATTGTTCAACAACAGAGTCCATCAGCGTCTGGCCATGCTGGGTTCACACTCTACATCAGGACTCGACCTCCCCCACTCCGCTGCCTTATAGCCTGTTTCTGCTCGAAGTGTGAGGTCCCACACAAAAACTTCACGTCGGTATTTACTCTAGAGGAAAATGCGGAAGAGAGGAAAGTCAGAGAAATAAAAATAAGTGATCTTTGAAACGAGACCACATCACAGTAGCAGAAGAACTGACAGTCTTAAAATGCATAACCACAGGTTAAAAACCCGGGGCATGTTCAAATGTATCCCGGAATCACTGCAGGAAGCTGGGGAAGAAACTGTGCTAGCACGGGCTGAGATGTTTGTATCATTCCTTAGAGTTCTGGTGAAGGGTTACTGGATTGTTAATTCCGACTTCTCTGCACAGATGTTGCCAGACCGTTTGAACTTTCCCATAAACTTCTGTCTTTCTTACTGATTTACAGAATGTGCAGTCCTTTCAAAATTTTTTTATTTGTATAATTGACAGCCACGGGTGAGTATTTGAAGGCATCTAATGTGGCAACATTATTTTTAAAAAGGCTGCCAGGAACTGCAGACCAGTGATTCTGACGTCAGATGTGGCTAAATGTGTATAGGAGCTTCTGAGAGACAGGATTTACATGCATTGGGAAAAACAAGACTGGTTAGAGATAGTCAGCATGGCTTTTTGTATGGGAGAACTGGTCTCAAAAATAATTGACATAGGTGACCAAGAAGATAGATGAAAGGCAATCAGCACACATTGTCTAAGTGGAGCTTGGCAAGCCCCAACATTTGGGAGAGCTAGCCAATTTGATACAGCAATGTCTTAACAGTTGGAGGCAGAAGGTTCTGGGAGAGATTTGTTGTTTCTACTGGTCGCGTGTGACAAGCGGTGTGCCACAAGGAGCAGGATGCTTCTTTTCATTGTTTTTGTAAATGATTTGGATGGGAATGTAGGAACCTTGGAACGTAAGTTTGCCGATGAAACCCCCAAAATTATTTGTTATAGTGGGTCGTGAAAAAGCTTCCAGAAAAGAACAGTGGCTCAGTGGTTCGTATTGTTGCCTCAATGCACCAGGATCGCAGTTTCGATGCCAGTCTCGGGCAACGTTCTGTGTGGAGTTCGCACATTCTCCCCGTGTCTGCCTGGCTTTCCTCCGGGTTCTCTGGTTTCCTCCCACAATCCAAAGATGTGCAGGTCAGATGAATTGGCCATGCCAAATTGCCCATAAGTTAGGAGTATTAATCAGAGGAAATGGGTTGGGTTGGGTTAACTTCGGAGGGTCGGTGTGGAATTGTTGGGCAGAAATGCCTGTTTCCACACTATAGGTAATCTAATCTTCATCTACTGGGCCAGTGGCCTGAGGAAGGGAAGATGGAGCTTCTTTCTGTTAAATGTGAAATGTTGCATTTTCAAAGTTTGTGAGAAGATTTGTAGCTCGGATGCTCGTTGTTGTGGTTCTGTTCGCCGAGCTGGTAATTTGTGTTGCAGATGTTTCGTCCTCTGTCTAGGTGACATCCTCAGTGCTTGGGCGCCTCCTGTGAAGCGCTTCTGTGATGTTTCCTCGGCACTTAAAGTGATTTGTCCCTGTCGCTTCCGGTTGTCAGTTCTAGCTGTCCGCTGCAGTGGCAGGTATATTGGATCCAGATCGATGTGTTCGTTGATGGAATCTGTGGATGAGTGCCATGCCTCTAGGAATTCCCTGGCTGTTCTCTGTTTGGCTTGTCCTATAAAAGTAGTCCTATAAAACAGCCAGGGACTTCGCAGAGGCATGGCACTCATCCACAGATTCAATCAATAAGCACATTGTCCTGGACCTAATATACTGGCGACTGCAGCGGACAGCTAGAACTGACAACCAGAAGCGGCAGGGAGAAATTACTATACGCGCCGAGGAAACAACACAGAAGCGCTTCACAGGAGGTGCTCAAGCACTGAGGAAGCCCCCCTTCAGGGGACGAAATGTCTGCAACACAAATTCCCAGCTCGGGTGAACAGAACCACAACAATGTTGCATTTTGTTCGACAAACCAAAGCAGGATTTACACAGTTAACGGTTGGGCCCTGGGCAATGTTTTCCAACAGAGAAACCCAGGTTGCAGGCACATAGTTCTTTGAAAGTGGAGTCGCAGGTCGACAGGGTAGGGAAGAGGGTATTTTCCATGCTTACCTTCAACTGACACACCATTAAGTATAGGAATTGGGACATCATGTTGTGACTATGCAAGAGACGAGTAAGGACACATTTGTTGTACTGAGTACAATTCTTGTCGCCCTTCTATAGGAAGGATGTTATAAACTGGAAAGGAGACAAAATATTTTAAATGATGTGGCAGAGATGGGAGGTTTTGAGATATATGGCAAGTCTGTGATTTTGTTCCCTTTGCGTAGGAGGATGTGAGGTTACCCTACAGAGGTCTATAAAATCATGAGGAACACAGATAAGATGCACGGCCAAGGGCTTTTTCCCACAGTAAGTGTGTCTGACACCAGAGAGGATAGGTTTAAGGTGAGAGGGAAGATATTTAAAAGGGATCTAAGGGGCAGTTGTTTCTCACAGAGGGTTGTATGTATATGTAGCCAGCTATCAGAGGAACTGGTATTGCTGAGTAAATTACAAATCGGCTCCATTCAATGTGTTAACCCATCGGATGAGCGGAAGCATCACCAACAGTACTAACAGGAATTAGCAGCTCCACAGAGAGGGCGGCTGAGCACAATCTGAGAACGTTAGACTAGGATGTTCCAACAATTGAACAGAATCTGAGAATATAAGACGGAAACTTCCAACAATGGACAGAAGTTTATACTGGGATATTTGGCTTCCTTCCACATATCATGATCGAAGGTCATTATCATGTTGGATCGAATATGCACGTTACATTATTCAATATTTTGATTATGCAGTCCGAGCTTTCTTTGGTGTGTCTGGTAAGTCTCACAGTTTAGTCATTGATTCTATAAATCATGTTTGACTCTAACACTGTTCTTTTCATTGACACTACCATCCTTGCCGCTCTTATTGTTCCTGCTGAGACTCTGAATTCAGATATTCTCTTTGCATACCAGTGCTAACTGCATCCGTGAACTTGATAATTCACTATCTCCTTCATTGCTTCGGGCAGTGTTACTTTGGGTCTCTATGTTGAACTATTCAATTTCAACTGTGAAACATGTTTCATTGCATCACTTCCCTTGATATTTAAATATTGGGAGCATAGAGCACTGTTTTCTATTCTGATTACAAACTCAATTTCCTTCCTTTGACTCCATCCCATCCCTGACCAATATCTGAGGCTGAAACAGATAAATGACAACTGTAGTGATCCCTTTGGCCCTGATTTGATTCCTGAAACCATAAACTGCCCACTCCTAATTCTAATTACTGACACATGTAGAATATACTTCACTGGCTCATCCCATCTGCTATTTGAACTTTACGCTATGATAGACAGTCTTAATAAAGTCAATAATCAGCTGCTAATACTTCCAGCTTCAAACCTGCAGATGTAAATCTGTGTCGATTCCATGCGGCTCTTACCTGAACTCTCAAAAAACTTCCCCTCGTTCTGTCATTCCTTTGCGCACTGATGTATGTTGTTATTGGGTCTGGCAATGCCTTTACTTTAATACTCTCAAGCATATCCTCACATCTGTCCATGAACTGTTTCTCACTCCCTCTCTGTCCATCATCCCAATCCCTGCAGTTATTTATATTTAAACTGATATTCTCCATATGTGTTCTATCTTAGACAATGATTTTCACATCTGTTATCGCCTCAGTCGTACACACACAGAAACATAAATTTTTGCGAGCCCCATTAAACCGTCATTTACAGTATGGACTACAAACCTTCCCATGCGTAACAGATATCTATTACACATATAGCAGGAATATATTGTCCAAGGTTTTCAATATTCCCCATGCTGGGCAGAGAGTCTAGCTTACTAAGAATTGCACGAGCATAGTGTGCACTGCTCTCCATGCTAAGCTGTCAACCTATCTCAGTTAAGACCGTCTGTGTTTGTTCTGTGAGGCATGGCCTTTATTCAATGTTCTCATTCTTGTGATTGGATCTATCAAGGTCTCACTCTTCCAATTAGACGTACTCCCCTATGTCTTCCTCCATATTTCAACATGTTCTGTTTCTATCTTAATTGTCTCTTTCTATCTTTAACGCGAATCTTTCTGTTCCTCTGTATCGTTCCCTGACCTTGGGTGTTTGGCTTCTGAATGTATCGAGTGCTGGCATCGTGAGGCTCAGAAACAATGACATGAGATTTGTCAGGCTGTTGTTCACTTCCCGGTGTTGGTCGTGTGGTGCTCCATGTTGGACAGGGTGCGCAGCAGCTTCACTCACGTCTTTGAAGGTTGGTCAGTAGCTGTCCACCGCAAGCCCCTGTTTGTCTTCTCAGCTGACAATGTGGTCAGTAACATGAGGAAGCCCCTGGCGTAGTATTTTAAAGAAACAGGCAATTACGTTGTGACTGGTGGGCTTCAGCCTGATTCCTGTTATTGAAAAGTTAGTAGTTGTGTTGGGGATGATTTGCTGGAGGTTGTGCTGTAAGCTGTCTCAGACATTCAGGGAGACCTGAGGACTTGGTGATCAAATTCTGGATTAAGCATGAAGACTGTAATTACAGCATCTGGATGTGTAACTTGAACAACAAAGGGAGCAGAGGCTGCAGAGAATGGAAGCTCTGAAATTACAGAGTGAGTATGGGGAAAGGTATCTGCTATATCTGTCTGTGTTTTAATGTAGACATACATAATCTGACTTTCCCCTTACACACACTCACAGTCTCTCTCTCCCTCTCTCTCTCTCACACACACACTCACACACACACACATATCCCTCCAACCCCTCCCACTGACACACTCCACCCCCGCTACACTCTCACGCACATACATGTAAATCTGCAGTGTGGATTTGGATTTGCAGGTTTGCTTTTGCAGCTGCATTCTAATTTGTTCAAAAAGCACGCAATTTGTCAGCAGTCAATGTCGACTTTATAAACTCCTATGTAGGAATTAAAGCCAGTCTGATGCCAAGTTAAGACACAGACAGACTGTAAACAAGACCTCACGCTTAAAATACATTGTCAGACCGGAGGTGTCACGCCCTTTGGATTGATAATACTTGAAGTTATCTCCAGGCATTGACTTGAAGAAAATTGTTGGATTCTCATCATCAAAGAAAAATCTGTCCCTCCATTCTAAATGTTGAAATGTTTAAGAGCTAAATCAGATGTGTTCATGTCATGTGCATGAATTGTATGAGGTCTTGGTGTTTTCCTTATCAATTCTGTGTTAAGGCCCTCCTCTCTTACTAACACCTGATGAAGGAGCAGGACTCTGAAAGCTAGCATTTTCAAATAAACCCGTTCAGTTTTATACTGGTGTCATGTGATTTTTGACCTTGTCCAAACTAGTCCAATAACAGCACCTCCACATCATGGTTTTTTTTTATTGGTCAGCCAATCCTCACTCCAAGAAATAAAATTTTCTTAACCCTCTGTGCTCTTACCTTGCATTTGAATCTTTTATGATGCACGTTATGCAATGCATTCTGGAAGGGCATATATAATACATCTATCGGATCCCTTTTATCCACCATGCTTGTCACATTAAAAGAAACTCAGCTAAATAATTCAAGAACAATTTATCCATTATAAAATCATTTTGTTTAGGATGGATTAAGGGCTGACTTTGATAATCACCTTACTAACAGAATCTACCAATTTGACTTCAATTCCAATAATTTGCTCACTACTTTTCATTCCCTTCTGAAATTGGTTATTCAAAGTTATTCCCTTTCTATAATCTCCACATTCCCTTTCAATTCCTGTGTAACAGGCACAAGCCGGCAAAAAGTACAGCTCCAATTGCCGTGAAAGTGGCATGAGTGGTTGATTGGACTCATTCTGTTCCTACTTTACACACTCGAGTGTTGAATGGGTTTCTTGGTGTTCCTACATTATAGTCTTGACACGCTGAATGTCGTCCTGCTGTTCCTATATCATGGTCCCAAAGTGCTGTATTTCCTTCTCCTGTTCCTCACCAAGCTACTCAAGACATGAATGCTTTCTGCGTTTTCTTCATGAGAGGACTGGGGACATATGGAAACTTGCTGCAGCAGTGCACCGTTTCAAGAGGCTGAAGTGTCTCCTCATGTTTCTTCATAACAGGCTCATAACTGAACAGTCTCCTCCTATATCCCTGAAATCGCAACAACCGTGTGATTGGACTTCTCCGGTTCCCATAGAACATAAATGTGGATGAATTGTCCCCTCCTCTTCACATAAAAAAAACTCAAACGGTTTCATGCCAGTCGGCTATTCTTGTGCAATTGACTCAATCGGCCGAATAGCCTTAACCTAGTGTGAAAATTTCCAATAACTTTGTGGCCTCATCCAGTTCTTGTGTTGCAGCATTTAGAAGGTTGAATAGCCTCATCCTGTTGTTGTGTAACACAATTTAGGTCCTGCATGGTCTATTATGGGTCCTGTGTTGGAGTGCGAAGGTACTGATTGGCCTCTTCCTGAAACTCTCTATCAGGATCCAGACACGAAACATCCTCCTTCTACATCTAGTGTAACAGTTTCGAATAATCTCCTTCTGCTGTTCCAGGTTCGAGAAGTGAAACGGATTCCTGAATTTGATGTATAATTGTTTTGCATTGCTGAGTCCTAAAACAACACAGGAAATTAGACGTTGGCTACTTTGATACACTCCAGCCATTGCTGGCTACACTGCCCAACGGTGGACTGCTGAACGAATTACAGAGAGCCTGGCGAGAAATGCGAGCTTTGTGCTTCCGTGGCGGTGACTACCCTGCCCCTGATAAGGGGAGAAATTATGGCAAACCTCGCGCCACCCCCCGAACTCAAGGCCAACTGCAGTCCCAAGGCTGACACGCTTCCGACCACAGCCTTCCATATGGTGAAAGGCAGTGGAGAAACGTTAATTTGCACAAATGGCTACCCTCCCTTTGGGGAGGATTGGGGATATTGGATCCTACACATTCTACTACTTGTAGGACTGGCGATACTCATAATGCTTTGTATAGGACCCTGTTTGAATTGTCATTCTTGCAAACATTAAGAGGTATTGGATCAACCTGCTCAACCCTCCCTCCTAGGTTAACGTGACGCTGTGGCTTAGTTTATTGAAGTTCCTCCTTAATAAACAGGTAGATCTGAGGTTAAGAACCTAGCAGCGTCTGCACCTCACATGTGCTATTCCTTGTTAAACCTCTCTCAAATACCATGTTGCTGTTCCATCAGGTTGTTCATCCAACTTCATAGTGCAGAAGGTGACGGTTACTTGTTGAACGTGTGTCGTGGAAATTAAATCGACATTGCTCAAATGCTAGCAAGAGGAATGCAAAAGCTTTACTGTAACCTCTGCAGGAGGCCCAATACACTTTGCAAGATGCTGCATGTAAGGGGCTGAACAACTTGCACATATTATTTTTATACTACATTTCACTTATCCTTATCACACGCTCAAGGACAAAAACTGGGAACATTCGGATTTTGGTATGATTGCGTAGGTTTCCCTGACTCCTGTTGAATCTGACTGCTTTCCAAGACTTGCAAGGTGAAGTTGTCTGCTTGCAGAATCGAGCAATGTCAGGCTGTCTACTTAACATTTTAGCATGTTAGTTTTATCGAAATATTAGATTTAGCAAAGTATTATCTTTCAGATTTCACAGCAAATGTTAATTTGGCTAATTTTCCATTACATCTCCCCCCCTTTTGGTATTTTACAGCAATGACAAAAGCAACAACAACAGAAAACTAAACAAAGCTAGATAACTATACATCAAAATTGCTTAGGTAGCACCAAGCTTTTCCTCAGGCACCATCTAACTTTTACACAGCTATGTGTTAGTATCATCACTTGCCCTTGTGTGCTCTGTACAGAGCCCATTTTCACACGTCATTCTCGTCAACGTCACGGTATGGTGTGGTCCTCGCAATCGGATCCTCGGTTGCGGGGCCACTGAATGTTTTACTATTTGGAATCCCACTGCACTCATAAGCAAACGGCATAGCCAGGTACACAAACAGGGTCCTATACAAAGCATTATGAGTATCGCCAGTCCTACAAGTAGTAGAATGTGTAGGATCCAATATCCCCAATCCTCCCCAAAGGGAGGGTAGCCATTTGTGCAAATACACGTTTCTCCACTGCCTTTCACCATATGGAAGGCTGTGGTCGGAAGCGTGTCAGCCTTGGGACTGCAGTTGGCCTTGAGTTCGGGGGGTGGCGCGAGGTTTGCCATAATTTCTCCCCTTATCAGGGGCAGGGTAGTCACCGCCACGGAAGCACAAAGCTCGCATTTCTCGCCAGGCTCTCTGTAATTCGTTCAGCAGTCCACCGTTGGGCAGTGTAGCCAGCAATGGCTGGAGTGTATCAAAGTAGCCAACGTCTAATTTCCTGTGTTGTATTAGGGCCAAAGCATATGCTCTGTTCCCTTCACATCTAGCAATGTTCCTTCGCATCTCCGAACCTATTGGCGTCGCATTTACGCCATCAACCTCCTGCAGGGCCAATTCCACTACCGAGTTAGCGGACGACTCCCTCCGGTTAGGGCGTAACATTAATGCCCTCTGCCCTGCTTGGGGTTAGGTCCATGATTTGGTTTGTGTAGTTGCCATGCCCCGGTGCTACTATCTTCTGGAGGACCTTCTGCACTGCATCTCGGGGCGGGGATGTGGGGAGTGACTAAGCCACTATATTCATCTGCCTATCGATGTCAGAGAAGGTTCTATCCATTTCACCAGACTCCCTCATTGCTCTTCTGAAAATTGAATATTATCACCCGTGCCCAGGCACCTCCTACCAAGTTCTCGGTCAGATGTCCCTGTAGCCGTGGTAGCTACTTCTAATTGCCAGTCACTGGCGCCACCAGAATCCCTGCATAAATATTTATTATCCACAATATTGTCATACTGGTTTGTAAACGGCCATGGGTCGCATGTGAAAGTTCTTCTTGCACCATCAGTAAGGATTACCATCTGCGTCTGTGTCCCTGACGCTAGTCGTACAAGGGCGATTGCAAAGAGTGCGAGCTGGGGCATTCCCATAAGCGTACGACGTTTCTAATTACTATTTGCATGTAATTGGTTCCTGTGCTGTCCGATGTCTCCTCAGGCCCAGTTGCACGTTTGCAATGGCTGGCGTGTATCCACGTCGCTCTTTCGGCCATCTTAACAGCTGTCTGTGTCGTGAGGAACACTTGAAACGGTCCCAGCCACCCCGTCACTTTCAGTTTTTCTTCCTGAAGCCTTTCTCCAGGTTCTAGATCATGCAGCTTCCCTTCTGCTGGTTGAGCTAGTGCTGCTTTCACTTCATTCCGCATTTGAAACAAAAGTGTAGAGAGTTTCATACAGGAACAGAACATTTCACCCTCACAGTGGTCTGTTAACTGTCTTACCGTGGGTCTTGTTCTAATTCCTGTATTGGTAGCCTACCAAACAAAATCTCAAACGGGCTAAAATTAGCTCTCCCTCTTCTCCTAGCTCTCAAATACATTAACATAATTGGAAGTGCCTTTGTCCTTTTAACCCATAGTTCCTGACAGCATTTTGTCAAATTATTTTTTAGGGTAGCATTTTCTCTTTCCACTGCCCCACCGCTCGCTGGGTGATAGGCACAGTGTTGCTTCATCTTTATTCCCAAATAATCAATGATTTGCTGTCGGGCATTATTGACAAATGGAGTCCCATTCTCACTACTAAGCCTTTCAGGATTGCCCCATCTCGGAATTATTAAAGTTAGCAAAACATTGGCTACTGCACTGGCATAATGTTTAGAAGTGGGGAACGCTTCCACCCATGTGGAAAACATATCAACATATACCAGATAATACCCTTTCCCTTCGCGGAGTGTTAGTTCAATAAAATCCATCTGTAAATGTTCGAAGAGTCTTTGGGGTTGGGGGTGTGCTGCCTGACTCATCTGCACTCCCCTCTACACATTATTAGTAGCACAGATAACACATCGTTCACAATATTTCTGGGAGTAATGATTAAACCCCTTCGTGTACCATTGTGCCGAAATACTGACATGCATCCCCCTTTGACACATGGTCCTTACCGTGTGTTAGTTTGGCATAGAATGGAAGTAATGATCGTGGTAGGCAAGGTTTACCATTGGGGCCACACCATCCCTCTTCCCTCACGATGGCCTCTGCTTTTGTCCACTCTCGCTTTTCTTCCAGCGAGGCCCGTGACTGTAAATCCCGTACGTCTGCTGTTGGGGTACAATTTTTTTCATAAACATATCAAACTGTTCACTGCTGCGTTGCCGTCCTCACAGCTGAACCTGCACTTGCATTGCATTGAGAAGTAAAATCGTTATTTTTTCGTGTGGGCTTCATATGTACACACATCGATTGATTTAGGCAATACATCCGCTTCCACGAGGTCAGAAATCAGGTCACGTTGTGTGACGGTCTTTCTGGTGGAGCTCAAGAAGCCCCTGTGTTTGCACGGGATTGCAAAATTATGTACCTCCCGGAATGCGTATCTGCAATCGGTGTACACATTCACGGTCTTCCTTTAGACAAGTTACATGCCTCAGTCAAGATAATCAGCACTGCCAGAGCTGACAGATGAGAAGTGAGTAATCCCGCTTTGACTTCCTCGTCGGTAGTCACTACAGCATTCCGATTACAATTCTGGCTTGTCTCCTTACTCCTGAATGCTGACTAATCCACAAAAACCTCCATATGCGGATTCTGAAGTGGTGAATCCTGCAAATGTGGTCTAGGGCGGAAAGTTTATTAGTCACAGCGACACAAGCATGTGGGTCTCCGCCTCCTGATGTGGGGAGAAGGCTAGCAGGGCTAAGGGCGTTACATCTCTTTCTTATAATGTTAGGCATCTCCAATAACGCAGTATTGTATCCGAGCCAATGTGCTTCCGATATGTGTGCTGTCTCTAGCTCGGAAAGCAGTCAGGATACTGCATGTGGGATCAGTAGGGGTAATTCACCAGAACCGACTATGTCCCTGGATGCTACAACAGCCTTTTCAGCTGCAGTCATGGCTCGCAGGCATTTCGGCAATCCTGCTGCTACGGGGTCCAGCTGAGCCGAAACATAAGCTACCAGCCTCAATTTTCCCCCATGATCGTGCAACAGCACAGATGTCATGCAGCCACGCTTCTCATCTGCAGTTTTTACATAAGCCTTGTTTGGATTCGGAATCCCCAGTGGAGGTGTAGTTTGGAGCGCCTTTTTAATTCAACAAATGTACTTTCGGTTTCTGGGGTCCATTGCAACGGACTCAGGCTCTGAAAACTTTTCTCATCGGCTATGTCGCTTAGGGGCGTCTCAGGGGGTGCGGATTGTGGAATAAACATTCTACAGTAGGAGCACATGCCCAAAAAGGATAGCACTTGTTTCTTCGTGTGAGACTTCGGAATTTGCTGGATTGCTTGAACTCTGTCTTGATCAATGGCCTTCCCTTGTTCAGATATTAAGTGACCTAAGAGCTTCATCTGTTTTGCACAAATTGTAGCTTTGTGAGACGAGCTTTCTGCCCTTACCTCGCTAGATGGCAGAACAATACAAATGCATCCTTTTCACATTGTTCTTCTGTCAGTGCTGCTATTATACTGCAGAAGCGCTGACCCCAGGCTTGAAACTAGAGTCGCCAGACTCCTGCGTAAAACTTCATTACATATGGTGTGGGACTCATAGTAACCTTGACAAAGTCACGTGAAGCTATATGATTTCTCTTTGAATGAAAAAGCGAATCAGAATTGACTATCTGCGTGTACCGGTACATGAAAAAGGCATTGCTAAATCCACAACAGAGAGCCACTTACTGTCCAGTGTAACTTCAGTTACTATTGTACAGGGATTGGGAACAGTTGGGGCGTGCGGGACAACAGCGTTATTGACAGCCTGCAAGTCTTGACCAAACCTCCATTCCTCCGGTTCAACTGGAATGTTTGCCTTTTTGACCGGAAAAATGGGGGTCCTCAACGGTGAGTTTTCACAGTGGATTATGACTCCAGCCTTTGGGAGAGATTTAAAGACTGGAGTAATTCTTTCTATGGCCTCGGGTTTTAACGGTTATTCTGCCCTGCAAGCACGATAGTCGGACTTCAGGGTTATTCATAGGGGTTCACAGCCTCGTATGTTTGCCTTTTGCCCACAACACAGTAGAAGCCGTTTTTAATCTTGGGTCCGAAACTTCTACCTTAGGGAAACGCTAGTCTACCCTCCAACGCTCTTCAGGACTAATGGGGGTTATTTGGACTGTGCGATCTGCCTGAGTGAGCCAATTTATTTTCTTCCTATATGTCTGCATATCTGCATTGAACCAGATACCCACATCGTCCCTGAAGACCCAAACTTTGTGCCTTTAGCACCCATGGTCCTAATTCCTGCCACCTGTCGCTGGAAGTCTTCATCAATAACACGTGAGGAAAAAGAGCCTTCCACATCAAAAAGGAATTGTGTGCTTGCCGTGACAGATACTTTAGGTAAGTTCATACTGACTGCACATCTGTGATCATTCCAATAAATTTCGCACAATAACAAATGATCTGGTTTAACGAATCTCCTGAACCAATCCTTTCCATATGATTCGTCAGGACCATCGTGATGTATATGTGCTGTGCAGTGCAGCATGTCCCCAGCAAGAATATCGGTGTTAATAGGATTAACATGGTCACTTATTTCCAGGGCGAGTGAATCACTCACTGACCTTATCTCTCTTTGGCTTAATCGCTACTCATAGATATATATCAAGGGTCGTGGGTCGTATTTTACAGCCTGCACGGGTAGGTATTCCCTTTGAATTACGTGCAAACACTTGGGGTCCTGAGGAAATCCAAGCCAGACTCACTATGAGATCCCGAGCCATCAAATGTAAAAGGACAGAATTCAGATAACAAAAATGAGCGTTGGAATGCTTACCCAGTACTCGGTTCACAAATTTGGGGAGACGAAAATTTCTCTCATATCACGATTTCTGATGCACCCATTGTGTTCAGCGGCCTTCCACTCATCTTTATTTCCGTCGTTTCTCTGAATTGGCTTAATTTAAGGACTGAATATGTTGCCCCTGTATCTACCAAAAAGGTAACTGGTGTGCCTTCCACATATAACACGGAGGTAGGCATCGACATATACGCATCATAGTTATAGTGAACAAAGAGTCCGCACTTCGCAGTCTCAGTGCTCAATTTGGCCTTCGGATTTGTTTCAGTGCCTGTACGTTTAGCAGTAGAGATTAGCATAAGGGAGCCTTCGTTGCCAAGCATAAGGGAAAGAAGCTTACCTGTACCTTGTGGGCTGCCCACCTTCACCTCAGCATTCCCCTGTCAATTACCCTGCTGTCCAGCCTCCAGAGCCAATTGGGATTGTCTGGGCGGACACTGTCTCGCCCAGTGGTCTATTGCTCCGCAAACAATGTACCCGCCAGAGCCACCTCTGCCAGCGTCTCTTCCATGACCCCTTCGTCTTCCTCTTCCGCGACCTACACATCTGTCTCTCTCCCTGCAGCTCCTCCCTCCAACGGTTGACCATTCGCATCATAGTAAGCTAAGGTTTATGTGCTTGTTGTTCCATCTTTAGTTTCTGCTTATCCTTCGCTTGGACCAGCATGTTTTTCAGCATTAGATTAGATTAGATTAGATTACATTACATTACATTGTGGAAACAGGCCCTTCGGCCAACAAGTCCACACCGACCCGCCGAAGCGAAACCCACCCATACCCCTACATTTACCCCTTACCTAACACTACGGGCAATTTAGTATGGCCAATTCACCTGGCCTTGCACATCTTTGTGACTGTGGGAGGAAACCGGAGCACCCGGAGGAAACCCACACAGACACGGGGAGAACGTGCAAACTCCACACAGTCAGTCGCCTGAGGCGGGAATTGAACCCGGGTCTCTGGCGCTGTGAGGCAGCAGTGCTAACCACTGTGCCATCGTGCCGCCCATATATCAAATGTTGTTCTATCAAATTCAGCTTTCTAGTGTCCCAGGTGTCTTTTACATTTTTGACTGTTTTGTCTTTGATTCCATTGATGACGATGTTCCTCAGGTGTGCTTCATACGGTGTACTTTCTGCTGTCATCATGTCCTCGGGTGGTCTCTGTCAACCATGGGCGTTATGGACTTCATTGAGGCGCGTAGGGCACTGGGAGACTGTCTCACCTTCTTGTTGTTTACACATTGCAACTTTGGTCACGTCCATTCGCACTGGGAATGTCTCCCAACAGGCGGCTGTCGGCGTGGAGCAAGAGCATTTAAGTCTCTGTTCTCTTACGCTTGCAGGTTGGTTGATTTGGCATGGACGTTTAAGGCTGACCATTTATACTTGATTTTGGTGACATCGGCACCAATGTTTTTCCCAGGAGATGTCTCATTGCATGCGACCTGGGACGGAACTCGACACCGAACTTTGTTACTTTTTCAGTGAACCTATTACCTCCAACATCAAGGGTCAGGCAACTGCCTATAGGCAGTTTCCAAATACTTTATGGTCCATGACCGGTGGACCAGCACTGGGCGCCCTCCTGGACCTGCAACCTCAACCATTGGTGGTTGCAGAACGACCTGCTCAAATGATCATATGTCGGTACACTCGCCGTCTGACTTATCATCCGTCGTGGACTGATCGTGAGCAGGCCCTGGATGTCTTTCAGTCTTGGAGTGCCGACCCTCATTTTAGGCTTCTTACTTCAGTTGGTTGAAGATACAATAGGCTATTGGTGATGCAGCACACCCTAAGACGGCGGCCACTGGCTTGGAACCTTCAGCAGGTGGATCTCATAGGGGGACTGTAGGACTGGGAGGGCAGTCATCAGGGTCAGGATCTGGAACAGACTTAAGATACTGTACAGCTTCATCAGGTTGTTTTCCGTCTGTTCCAGATCCTGACCATGATGACTGCCCTCCCAGTGCGAGTGTGTATAGGTGCATCTGATCTATCTTTTACTTGGTATTTACTTTCCCTGATATCAGCCTCAGCCTTCCACATTTTATAAGTACTCCAATTCATAGGTTTTATTCTTCCCTTCCGTTTCTCCTTCTCTCTCACCTCCAACTGTGACTTCAATATTTCCAACTGCCTTCAACTAAAACTGCCACACTCCGAAAAACCACACTCCTTAATCCACAATTCTAACTCTTTTACAGATTCTGGGCCATAATTATTTCACATGTACTGTACTTTTGGTTGACGATTCCAAGTCCTCTCTTTTCGTTTGCTCTTGCTGGAGCCCATTTAAACGTTACTGAAAAAGTGTCAGCTGTCTCTCTCTCTCTTTCTTTGTGCTGTTATCTTTTCCTTTTTGACTTGCTTTTACCTCTGGAGGTGCCTTTTCACATTAGGCGCGTCCGCCTCAATGCCTTGGATTTGGCAAACCAAGGAACCACATGTCCGGTACGTCTTTGGCGAGTCTAACTCGGGTAGTGGTGTTTCCAAGTCTCAAACTACCCTTCACATTGCTGTCTCTAAAGCACTGTAGAGACAGCAATCCCTTACGTTGAGTTTTACTCGAATACCGTGCGAAAGTGCACTGGAACCTCTTCCTGCTTTATTTATTCTCTTATAATAATTCTCTATATTGGATTGCTTAAGCTACGACTCTTACCCCGGCCCTATTCGATTGAAACCCCGGCGATGGAACGACCCACAGATTCCCAGTCCTCTCACGCAAAAGGGCCAATTCAGCGCTCGAGAAGAAGTGAAAGTCCAACAACGCGCTGGCCCCTACAGCTGCTGGGAATACTCGGATTCTTACCCTGTCGTGGGGTACCGGACGAGCCCCCAAGTTTACAGTCATGGAAATTAAATCGACTTGAATCAAATTCTAGCAAGAGCAAAGAGAAAGCTTTGTTGTAACTTCTGCAGGGGGCTCAATACACTTGTCAATTGCCGTATGTGAGGGGTTGCACAACTTTCACATATTCTTTTTGTACTACATTTCGTTTATCCTTCTCGAGGACAAGAACTGGGAACATTCGGCTGTTGATATGAAGTTTATGTTTTCCCTGACTATTGTTGATTCTCGCAGTTTTGCAAGACTTGTAAGGGCAAGTTGTCTACCTGCAGAATCCAGCGAAATTTGGCTATCTACTTAAAATTTTAGTGAAGTGTTAGATTTAGCAAAGTTATCTCTTTCGGTTTACACAGCAAATGTTAATTTTGTTAATTATCTATTATGCGTGCTTCCTGTGTTTGAAATTAACAGCGCTCCCACTCCCATAAGCTGGGCTTGTCCCCCCATCAGAAAATGTTGTGTTCAGTTGAGGTGATTGTGCACTTCCCTATGCAGCCAGAAATGTAGTAATGTCCTCAGGATCTCGATTCAAATCCTGTTCATGCGTTCAGTTTTGCGTGGTGGTGAGGCCGAGCAACGTAAGGTGCTGTTTATAACCTTCACTGCGAAAGTCGCTCTGAGGGCTTGAATCCCATCACTGCCACTTGTACTAATTGTGTGTTATGCTGAATCTTCGTGTGAGTGAGCTATGTTTAAATTGAACATGACAAAAATGTAATATGTTTCTTGCAAAGTGATCTATGATGAGGGACAAAGCAGAGCCTTCAGGAAGTCAACGGCCACACTGATTCTGTAAAGTGGTAGTTGTTACATTCACTTCACGTGGGAAAAGTCCCTAGAAAGAAACAAGTGTGTGCTGCTCCTTCATTATGTCGGCAAGTTCTCAGACCGACAGAATGTAGCTCAGACGTTCGCACTGCTGCCTCTCAGCGCTAGAAACCCGCGTTCAATTCCGGCCTCAGTTTACTCTCTGTGCAGTGTTTGCACATTCTCCCTGTGTCTGTCAAGGTTTCCATTGATATTCCAGTCCCAAAATTTGAAGAATAAGTAGATTTGCTATGCTAAATTAACCAGGATGTCCAGGAATGTGCAGGAGAGATGCACTAATCATGCGAAGTGCAGGGTTACAGGGAATAGAACATAGAACATAGAAGAATACAGCGCAGTACAGGCCCTTTGGCCCTCGATGTTGCGCCGATCCAAGCCCACCTAACCTATACTAACCCACTATCCTCCATATACCTATCCAATGCCCGCTTAAATGCCCATAAAGAGGGAGAGTCCACCACTGCTACTGGCAGGGCATTCCATGAACTTACGACTCGCTGAGTGAAGAACCTACCCCTAACTTCAGTCCTATATCTACCCCCCCCCCCCTTAATTTAAAGCTATGCCCTCTTGTAATACCCGACTCCATACGCGGGAAAAGGTTCACACTGTCAACCCTATCTAACCCCCTAATCATCTTGTACACCTCAATCAAGTCACCCCTAAACCTTCTTTTCTCTAATGAAAACAGCCCCAAGTGTCTCAGTCTTTCCTCATACGATCTTCCTTCCATACCAGGCAACATCCTGGTAAACCTCCTCTGCACCCGTTCCAGTGCCTCCACATCCTTCCTATAGTATGGCGACCAAAACTACACACAATATTCCAGATGCGGCCGCACCAGAGTCTTATACAACTGCATCATGACCTCAGGACTCCGGAACTCAATTCCTCTACCAATAAAAGCCAGTACGCCATATGCCTTCCTCACCGCACTATGTACCTGGGTGGCAACTTTCAGAGATCTGTGTACATGGACACCAAGATCCCTCTGCTCATCCACACTACCAAGTATCCGACCATTAGCCCAGTACCCCATCTTTTTGTTATTCTTCCCAAAGTGAATCACCTCACACTTAGCTACATTGAATTCCATTTGCCACCTTTCTGCCCAGCTCTGCAGCTTTTCTATATCCTGCTGTAACCTGCCACATCCTTCCTCACTGTCAACAACTCCTCCGACTTTCGTATCATCCGCAAACTTGCTCACCCAACCTTCTAACCCCTCTTCCAGGTCATTTATAAAAATGACAAACAGCAATGGTCCCAAAACAGATCCTTGCGGAACACCGTAGTGACGGCACTCCATGAAGAAACTTTGCCATCAACTACTACCCTCTGTCTTCTTCCATCCAGCCAATTCCTAATCCAAACCTCCAACTCACCCTCAATGCCATATCTCCGTATTTTCTGCAGTAGCCTACCATGGGGAACCTTATCAAACGCCTTACTAAAATCTATATATACCACATCTACCGCTTTCCCCTCATCAACCTCCTTCGTCACCTTTTCAAAGAATTCAATAAGGTTTGTGAGGCACGACCTGCCCTTCACAAAACCATGCTGACTATCCTTGATCACGTTATTCCTATCCAGATGTGCATAAATCCTATCCCTTACAATTCTCTCTAAGACTTTGCCCACAACAGAAGTGAGACTCACCGGCCTATAGTTACTCGGGTTATCCCTACTCCCCTTTTTGAACAAGGGAACCACATTTGCTATCCTCCAGTCTTCTGGCACTACTCCTGTAGACAAAGAGGACATAAAAATCAAGGCCAATGGCTCTGCAATCTCCTCCCTTGCTTCCCAGAGAATCCTAGGATAAATGCCATCAGGCCCAGGGGACTTATCTATTTTCACCTTTTCCAGGATTTCCAACACCTCTTCTCTACATACCTCAAAGCCATCCATTCTACTTATTTGTGACTCAGTATTCACATCGACGACAATGCCCTGTTCCTGAGTAAATGCTGAAGAAAAGTATTCATTCAGTGTCTCCCCAATCTCTACCGCCTCCACACGCAACTTCCCACTACTATCCTTGACTGGACCTATTCCTACCCTAGTCATTCTTTTATTCCTAACATACCTATAGAAAGCCTTAGGGTTTTCCCTAATCCTAACGACTAAGGACTTTTCATGTCCCCTCCTTGCTGCTCTTAGCTCTCTCTTCAGGTCCTTCCTGGCTACCCTATAACTCTCAATCGCCCCAATTGAACCTTCACGTCTCATCTTGAGATAGGCCGCCCTCTTCCATTTAACAAGGGATTCCAATTCCTTATTAAACCACGGCTCCCTCGCACGACCCTTTCCTCCCTGCCTGACAGGTACATAATTATCAAGGACACTCAATAGTTGCTCCTTGAACAAGCTCCACATATCATTTACACTCTTGCCTTGGAGTCTCCTTTTCCAAGCCACACATCCTAAGTCATGCCTCACCGCATCATAATTTCCCTGACCCCAGCTATAACTCTTGCCCTGTAGTACACACTTATCCCTCTCCATCACGAGAGTAAAAATCACCGAATTATGGTCACTATCCCCAAAGTATGGTCACTATCCCCAAAGTGCTCACCTACCTCTAATTCTAACACCTGACCTGGTTCGTTACCCAGAACCAAATCCAGTATGGCCTCACCTCTTGTTGGCCTGTCTACATATTGTGTCCGGAAACTCTCCTGCACACATTGAACAAACACTGACCCATCTAACGAACTTGAGCTATAGCAGTTCTGAGGGCATCGGTGAGGAGAAAAAAATTGTTACATTTCAAGCAGTGTTTCAGATTGGGATGTGATGGTCTCCTGAGGCTCAATGTGGGATCGAAGGGTCAAATGACCAGCTTCCACACTATAGAGAATCTATGATCAAAATCTTCACCGTGGAAATAAGTTAAGGGAACAATCTCTTGGTTAATTCAAATATCCTTTCTTGAGTGTGGAGATGAAATCTGTACACGCTACTCCAGGTGTGATTCCACTAAGATACTGTACAGCAGCAGCATCATTTTACCTGCCTGCTGTAAGGTTCCCACCCAGGTTAGAGCGGTCTCAGTTGTTTGGGGGAATGCACAGCATTGTTCAAATATTTTGCTCTTCTCTACTTCACGAGCATACCGGGAGAATTGGCGAAAATGTCAGAATGACACTTGTGAAGAACATGTCGGTTGCGGCGAGATAATATCAATGTTCAAACATGCCTTGACCAAATATTTCGCCTGAATAGGCTATTAATTTTCCTCGATCCCACGTCGCTCAGATTCCAGTGGAGCTTAGAAACAGCAATGATAATCATATATTGATGCGAGGTATTTATCAATGTCAATGCTGTTACAGAAATGCTGCGTATGTGACAAAATAGGAAAATAGAAATGCATGATTTTGGGCACTGCAGTAATTATGGAGACATTAGAATCGCATCTAAACAATATGAACCAAAGTTAATGTTAATGCTGGGAAAATGGGTTTCATGAGTGTGTATGAGCTGCTTTCCTTGAACAATATGTTGAACAGTGAACTCGAGATCAGGCTGTTAAGAAGTTGCTGTGTGATCAGAAGAGCTATTTGAAAACCATGCGGAAAAGGAGCCTTTGGAAATAATCATCTTAATATATTGAATTTTACATGACGTTTGAATACAAAATCTTTTTTTAAATTAATATGCGTGTATCTGACTGGAATCATGCATGCATGAGCAACAGGTGGCAATTTTAAAAGTGCATCATAAAGATACACTGGAAGACAGGCCCTTTCTGTTGATTAGAATCCCTACAGTGTGGAAACAGGCTCTTCGGACCAACAAGTCTACACCAACCCACCCAGACCCATTCCTCTACACCTAACACTATGGACAATTTAGAATGACCAATTCACCTAACCTTCACACATTTAGACTGTGGGAGGAAACCGGAGCACCCGGAGGAAACGCACGCAGACACGGGGTGAATGTGCAAACTCCACACAGACAGTTGCCCGAGGCGGGAATTGTACCTGGGTCCCTGGTGCTATGAGGCAGCAGTGATAACCACTGAGCTACCGTGCCGACCTTCATTTATCAAAACACGATAAGTTGCACAGTATACATATATCCTCAAGGCGCATGTGGCAAAAGGGTAAGGTGACTCAACCATGATTAACAGACAAAGTTAAAAATTGTATTATATCAAGGAAAGTCGATCAGAAAAAATGGAAGACAATATGGATTCATTGGAACGAAGGCGGACTAAGAAATTGAAAAGGGCATTAAAAAGACATCAAGAATGCAAAATAAAAAAGAAACATAAGGACTGATGAAAAGCTTCTGACAATATTTGAAAGGAAATTTTAAATCCACTTGAAATGTTAAGCAGTGGGGAACAAATATGGATAGGATAATTTATTGCTGATAAAAGAGAAATTGCAGGGAAACTAACTCGTTACATTATGTCTGTCTTCGTGGAGGAATTTCTAATATCTCCCAGAAATACAAAGTTACCATGAGACTTGTGTGACTATAAACTAAAATCGTTCATATTAGTAACGAGGCGTGTTTGCCTGTCCTCGGATGCTGCCTGAATTGCTGTGCTCTTCCAGCACTACTGATCCAAAATCTGGTTTCCAGCATCTGCAGTCATTGTTTTTACCGTGTTTGAAAACATAGCCGGGTTAGTGATTGATAAGTCTGACAGAACAAATGTACGTCATAATGAAATTTCAGAGATAGAGGCAATACACAGATTGGTTGCATTGGGTAACACAGTACTTCTCCTGTGCAATTTGGAAGATTATAAATGCATTCCACGATCCAAAAAGGGAAGAAGAGGACAGTGGGGAAGTATAGACCAAGTAACTTGTCATGCACAGGAGGGAATCTGTTTAAATCTGTTATAACAAATGTGGTATTGGTCATTTAGAAAGTAATAGCAAACTTCAAAAGAATGCATATATGAAAGGGAAGTTGCAATTTTCAGGCGTTTTTTCTTGAAGATATCGTTTGTAGATATAAACAATGGAGACCAACAGATATGATATAATTGTACATTCGGGAGGATTTTTTTAAAGAAATGCCACAGCACGCTATTAGAAAGAAACTGAAGAAATATGTATTGGAGAAACATGTGGAAACATGAAGATAGATTTTCGGTTTACCTTTATTTAATGGGAATCAGAATGTAGATAATGTACAGTCATCCAGACTGGAATCATTAGTTTGCTCTCTCTCCGTTGGTGCTCTCAGCATTTTTTTGTTTTCAGTACTGATTCCAGCATCTACAGTAATTTACTTTTATTAAAGGTAAATGTGTCTTCCCTCGCTTACGCCGAGTGTTGCTGAGACTGTGCCTTTCATACTGTGTAAAGTTTCGGTGTCCTGATCTAGGGAAAAATATACTGGCAACATATACTGAAAGGACATTCTCCAGATTAATCCCACAGATGGCAAGATTTTCTGGTGAGGGAATTCGGCCTGTGTTACCTCGAGTTTCAACGATTGAAAAGCAATCTTAATGAAAACGAGAAAGTTCACACAGAAAGGGCTGAATAAAACAGGGAGTTGGAGAATTGGGAGCAGGCAAGATTGAGGAGAGTCTTAAGATTTTCCACAAGGACACAAGTGAACAGTTAGAACGCATTAGAAACCATCTGCGTGTGAAGGAGGAGGCATGGACAGAATTTGAGAAGATGGAGTGGGAAGCTATTTAGCAAATTCATATAAGATGTGAACTTCGATTGATGGTTTTAGCTGGTCTAAAAATTGGATAAAAATGATCCGGATGTGTTTTATCCCAGGCTGCTGTTGGAGATAAGGAAGAAAAGACCTGACCAATTTTTTAATATATATATAGAATCAGGTGACAGAAGAGAGAAGCTCGAGGATGGATGCAGTTATACTGTACTGGAAGGGTGGTGCAGAAAGACCAGGGCAATGTAGATCAGTGAGTACCAGTTCACTTTCAGGGAAGCTATTGGAGAATAAAAAGAAGGATAAAATGGATCTCTATTTGAGAGGCAATGTTTCATCAAGGACAGTCACTATTGCTTTATCGGAGGGAAGTCATGCCTAATGATTTTTATTGGAATTTTTCAAGGAGTTCTTTTAATGGTTTTCTCACCAAATCCATTGACAAAGCCCCGCCTGGGAAACTGATAAATTCATTATAATCTTATGGTATCAAGGTTAAATTAGCAAGTTAGATCCAAAACTATGTCAAAGGAACGAGAAGGAGGGTGGTGGCAGAAGGCTGTTTGTGTGACTGGGAACGTGTAACACAAGGATCAGTGCTGTGTCACTTCCTATTTGGGGTACTCTAAAATATTGGAGATGTGGATGTTGAGTGTGGTATGGGAATGTGGTTAATAAGTGTTTGTTTGATGGTGAGGAGGAAGGTCTTATGTAACAGGAACATGTAGATGGAATGGCCAGATCAATGACAGATGCAATGTAACACTGATAAATATGAGGCGATGCACCTCAGAAGTAAAAACGCAGACAGGGGAGTACTCAATGAACATCAGCAAACCAGGAAGTCCAGAGGGGGCTTCTGCACTGATCCCAGAGTGTGAGAAGTGTGAGAACATGCTGTATGACAGGAATTGGGACTTGGGCCTCAGGTATTCCCAATATACCTCAAACGTAGGGTTGTTGGACCTAAGTGCAATATTTCCAAGCCTGCTTACAGCACTAAACGGTGTCTAACTGCGAGTGGGTAAGAAGGATATCAGAATGCTTCAAGGTGACTGAGACAAGTGGGGTGAATGGACAAGTACATGGCAGATGAAGACCAATATGTGTAAATGTGATGTTGTGTACTTTGGTGGGATCAATAGGACAGTAGCCTGCCATTTGAAAACAGGAGTAAGGGTGTCTTACTGCAGCTGCAATTTGGTGAGAACCCTTGTCTAACATTGTGCAACATTATGTGCAGGTTTGATTTCTGTCCCTAATAAAGGACAAAACTGACCTTCAGTGAGTGCGGTGGAGGATCTCTGGGATATCGGATATGTTGTGGGAACATACTTTGTGTGAACTGAGCCTGTATTCCAAGGGTTTTAGGAAAATGAGTGGAGATCTGAGTAAATAATATGGACCTGTGACGGTGAGGCAGATTCGAAACAAGGATGATAATTCCCCTGGCTGGGACGTCTGAAACATGAGGCCACATTATGAGGTACAGCCAGGACACTCTGCATTGAGACGAGAATAAATATCTGCACCCAGAGCCTGTTGAACTTGGGGAATTCTGTCTCACTCAAGCCTGTGAGATCAAACGCACTGAATATGCATAGACACTAAATGGGAAGAGATAGCGAAGGACCATGGTTTGAAGATAAAGGATCAGACATCATTACATTGAATGGGGCTACAAAACGACGGATCGAAGGGACTGCTGAAGTTAATGTTTAATATTTTTCCATTGGTTGATAACACTGAGGGATGCATGCATATTGGGGGAGAAGTGCATGAGGGAGATATTCAAGAACTGTAATGGGGGATGCGTAACGTATTGAATGGCTTACTCATTTCCCGATGATTCTGTGCAGTCTAAGGGAAAGCTCTGTAAAGGTTGTCACAAGCTGTCAGGTGTTAGGAAGGAGGCCTCGACAGGGTCGTTAGGACCGTACTTCCCGTTCCTTTTTCCGATAGGGAGGCTAAAGATCGGTGCTGTTTCCGGGGTTAAAAGCAAAAACCCGAAAAGTACAAAACTCGATGACGGAGCAGCGCTCCGACAGCAAGTGCTTCCAATTAAAATTATTGGCCTATAAGCTGGTGTTGTGTGATTTTTAACTTTGTACACCCCAGTCCAATACCGGCATCTCCAAATCATGAATTCCATCTGGTTCTATCCTTTCGACCTCGGAGTAATTTGATACAATTGATCGCCTTGCTTGGCCGTTTCTGTGCAGCTCGACAGCTGTCAAGAAGAACTTCCACTAATTTCACTGTCGTGATGAGTCTGTGGGTGTGGTACATGTTCTTATTGAAATTATTACCCTCTTGGAGAATAGGACATAGTTGAGTAATTTTCCACATTCCCAGGGAGAAAACAGAGTTGGAGCTGAAATGAAACAACTTCCCCAGTTATGCAGCACAACTCTTCAGTCCTATTGCAGGAATGATGTCAGGGCCCATTGACTTTGTCAAGTTACTGTGTTCTGTCGTTTCTTCACGTCACGTGCAGAAAATCGAATTGATTTAAGACTGGCATTTGTGATGCTGTGGGCATCATGCGGGGGTTATGTAGATCAATGATTAAACGCTTCTGGCTGGGGATGTTGCAGATACTACATCCTTTTCTTTTACACTGAGCTACAGAGCTGTTCCATTATTTTGGATGGGGATATTTGTGAGCCATCTCCTCCAGTGAGTTGTTTAACCGTCCATCACCACTTATGACTGAATGTGGCTGGACTGTTGGTCTGTTGGTCTTGGGATTATTGTGCCCGCTCTGTCAGATGTTAGTCCAACTGTTTGGAATGTAAGCAGTAAGTGCGTAGCTTAAAGGTTTAGGTACACATGGTTCTGTCTGGAATGTTCACCCACACTTATCACTGAACCATAGATCGCCTCGGTAGTAATGGCAGACTGAGGAAGAAAAAGATGCAGATCGTGGTTGAATATAAGTATGCTTCTGCTGCTGCTGAGGTCTGTAGCACCACATCAGCATCAGGAATTCGCTCTACCATGTTTCTTGAACGGAACTAGTTCCATTTTTTCTGCTTTTGGCACATACTCGGCCAAATCTTTCCTGTACATGTACCCATCCAATTGTCTTTTAAAAGATGGAAACCCTTCACTGGAATGCTTAGATGATTTGGAGATTGACATTGATCACAGTCACCAAAGGAATAGATGAAATTAACCCCTTCCTTATATCACTTTATGTATCACAACAAAAGGAACATTTCCTCGATCTGGATGGAATGGACGAGGTTGGCTGACCATAAATTTTCAATATTTTAAATCTTTCCTCCCTGTATGTAGGACCACTGTCAGAACACTGCAGGATTGTATCTGACAGAGATAAAATAACAGACCACCTGCACAAAATGCCTGGTGGGCATTTTCTCGAGACCATAAAATAGGGTAACAAGATTTATTGCCCATTGCCTTTTGTAATTTCATTCCTATTGTTAAGTGCCCTTTTACCAATCATTTCAAAACCTCGAGGAATCATCCAAAGCATTTAAATTGCTGCTTAGGAACAGGAGGAAGCAATTCTGTCCCCATGTGCCATTTGCAGAAGGATAGGAGAAGGCCATCAGCCTCTCTTGCCTGTTACACCAGGGTAATTCAGCTTCTCTAGTCTGTTACAGAGGGATAGAAAGAGGCCATTCAGCCCTTTGACTCTGTCACAGAGGAACAGGAGGAAGCCATTCTACCTCTTTAGTCTGTTATGCAGTAAATATAAGTTTTAAAATACTTATGGAGAAATTAGTCCTGACATAAATGTTAAAGCTTGAGTAAGGACAACTTTGTACGTTTTAGGCTGGCACTTTGAAAAGATGCTTGAGAGAAGCTATTGGCATGAAAATGGGAGGCCTTCACAAATGAGATTAAAGAGTCTAGCGACAGTATATTTCTTTTCATGAGGAGGGTAAGGCTGGTAGGTGTAGAGAATGCTGGATGGCTAAAAGGATGGGCGTTCTGGTCAACAAAAAGAAAGAAGCATATGATAGGTGAAGGTAGCAAAGCTCCACTGAATCCATCGAGCAGTACAAGGGCAGTAGGATAATACTCAAGAGGGAAATCAGGAAGGAAACATGGCGACATAATATGACTTTGGAAAATATGGGAAGCAATGATCCAAAGAGTTTCTGCGAACATATTAAGGTCAAACGAGTAACTGGGAGAGACTAGGCCCTCTGAAGGTTCAGCAAGGCGACCAACATGTGGAGCCGCAGGATTTGCGGAGACACTAAATAAATATTTCTCGTTCGTATGTACTGTGGAGAAGGATATGTGATGCAGATAACTTGAGGAAATGAACAATGATATCTTGACAAGTGTTCCTATGACAGAGGATGAGGAGCTGTCCATCTTAAAATGCATTAAGGTGAATGACTCCTTGTCTTTTTTCCCTTTTTTGCAGGAGTATACTCCCGTGTCGTAACAGAATGAAGTTTTGGGAATGTGCTTTATTCTTGATGCTACTGAAATAACTCCACGGAGGCCGGTATCCCATCACCAGAGAGAGTACTTGACACTGATCCAGCTCTCTCACAGGCAGCTCTCAGGGTGACAGAACCACAACACCCCTGTTTATTTTTTTGACACTCCTGTTCTTTTTTTGTGCGTGTGCAGGTGTGAGACAGTGAAAGACACAAGGTGTACAAATCTTTATTCCATGTCCACGACTAGGAAGAAAAGAAACACCCAAGTGGCCAGTGACCAGCAGTGCCCTTCACAGCAAAGGGCAATGCTGCGTGATCAAACCGTGAAGGGGAGGGCAGGGATTAAATCAAAATAAAATTGGAACTCCCTGTCTTTAAAGCCACTCCTGGATATCCACGCGGAACTTAGTACAATGAAAGGCACGCAGGTTAGTTTGGTTTTAGAGAAGCATGAAAGACCTGCACAATATCGAGGGCTAAATGGCCTGTACTGTTCGATGTTCTCTGACCTAATCAGGTGTTTCACAGAACCCATTGGGAAGCTCGGAAAGTAATTGTTCAGCCTCTCACTGAGATACTTGTATCATGGACAGTCACAGGTAAGCTGCCAGCAGACGGCAGGGTGGCTTATATTGTGCGAGTTTTAAAGAACAACTGGGAAAGAAAAGCCAGGACCTGTAGACCGGTCTGCCAGATGTCATTGGTAGGTAATTTGCTCCAGGGGATTCTGAGAAACTTGTTTTTGAAAAGGCAAGGACTGAGCAAGATAGTCAATATGGCTTTTTTGTGTGGGAAATCATATTTCACTAATTTGATTTAGAGTTATGAAGATGTGACGAAGTACATTGTTGAAGGGGCGGAAGTATGGGTTGTATATGGTCTTCGGTAAGGTGTTGAAAAAGATTCCTCGTGGTAAACTGGGTAGCACTTATTAGATCACATGAAATACAGGGAGAGTCGGAGGTAATTGACCCGAAGGTAAGAGATGAAGGAAATGTTTGTGGAGAGTTTTTGTTTTGCACTGGATGCCTGTTTTCTGCTGAGTACCATAACGATCTAATGGATTTTGAAATGAACATAAATGATTTGGATGTGAATAAGGTAGGAATGCGTCGTGGGTTTGCAGGTAATACCAACATTGGTGATTTAGTGAACAGTGAAATGGTTAACTCAGAGTACAACGGGACCCTGATTAGATGAGCCAAAATGTCGAGGACTTGCTAATGCAATTTATATTCGACAAACTTAAGGTGTAACGGTTTGATGAGGCAACTGGGAGCAGAAGTTATAGGTAGGATCTTGGGATATATTGCCAGCCACATACACCAAAATATAAATCAAGGAAGCTCTGTAGTGTATAAACAGGCCATTTGGCACATTGTGTGCACACTGACCCGCTGAACAGCATCTCGACTAATACACCCATGTATTACCCCACTAACCTGACATTTCCCACAGCCAATCCACCACAACCCAGGATACTGTTTAGCAAGGTCACTGCACAGGTTGGACTGTGGGACGAAAGCCAAAAGTAGTGTTGAAACCCACACAGACCCAGGGAGAATGTGCAAACACCACACATGCAGTCACCCAAGGTCGGAATCAAAGTTAGGCCCTTGGTGCCGTGAGCCAGCAGTGCTAACCAGTGAGCCACATTCCACCCCCGTGACCAGCGTAGAGGGATTGCATTCTCCTACTTTCTCTGGAACCTTCACATCTGTTCAGATGATCGCGAGTTCCAGTGGAGTACTTTCAGCATGCTCGCCTTTTCTCTCGCACGAGGATTTATATTACCCCTCCAAAACTTTGATGGACAGGGCCTTCAGCTGAACCTGACCCATGTCTTGCACTTCTGCCCTCACTCCCTCCCCCCTTCCTAGATTAAGTCAACCATTACTACTGTGGTATGCACAATAATTGACGATTGAAAAATAAAACAGGGTGCATATGCTGGAGATCTGAAACAAAAGTTCTTCTAATGCAGCGTCCTCAGATTTGAAATGTTCACTCTGCTTTCTTCCTTCAGATGTTACGAGTCCTGCTGAGTTTTGCCAGTAATTTCTTGCATATCTAATGCCCTGCTTACAATATGCACAAATTTGCAGATTTCACTTTGAGCGATAGCTCCCACCAGTATTTGTTTCTTCTTGCTATTTCCAAACTCCAGACAAAATGTTTCTTTATATTCTGAGCGCCGTGGGTTGTGGTGAGATTAATTATAGATTCAGTGAGATGTTCCCTGAGGCCTTCCTTGATGTTAAGATAAGTTCGCTGCATCGTGTTTGTCATTCCCAAGGGGAATGGTGAGATTCTTCTCGAGGCTCCCCCTGTGCTGGCTGAGTGGAGAATCACAATGATCTATCTACAATTATGTACGTTGCTCCCGATACCTGCTTAATCTTGGGAGCAAATTCAGAGTAGGCAGGCATGGTCTGCTGTCATGGCCCTCACTGCTGGACCTAGGGGAAGGAGAGGTCCTGCCTGTGACCCTTCTCACCCGAGAGGAGCTCATACCCATGCCCAAAGGTTTGGGGAGGGCAGAAATGTCACGTACAGACTCAATATCAGGGGCTATGCAGGTTATCTCCACATGACTGTGCTTGTCACAGTGCACTATGGGGTTTCAAAGAATGCGCAGGTTCCTTGGGATGCTGGGTAATTCCAGGCTCTCCCGTGGTGGGAATGGTGTGCAATAAGAAGTGGGGGAAGGCCGATGTGATTCTCATAGTGAGGACTCAAACACCAATTAATTTGTGAGTTTGGTGAGATCCCCTCAGCCTCATGTTAGAAATCTCTCCCAAACCCAAATCAACTGGCACTTTGCATAAAAACATTAATTGATAAGATGAATCCATAAGATCATAAGGAACTGGAGCGGGAGTCGGCCATCTAGCCCCTCAAGCCTGAACTGCAATAACGTCAGGGCGGATCTTTTCATGGACTCAGCTCCACTTACCCGCCCTCTCACCATTACCCTTGATTCCTTTACTGTTCCAAAATCAAGCTTTGCTCTAAAAGCATTCAGAAAACTAGCCTCAAGTACTTCACTCAACACGGTATTCTACAGATTCAAGTGAAGATGTTCCTCTACAACTCTGTTCAAAATCTGCTCCCATTCATTTTCAGGAATCCCCCTAGGTGCTAGTATCACCCAACAGTGAGAACATCCTCCCTACTATTACCGTGTCTACTCCCTTCACAATGTTATGTTAGCATAAATCCACAATCATTCTTCTAAGAACCCATGAGGATAGTCCCAATCTACTTAATCTCTCATTATTATTCAACGCTCTCAATTCATCCACGAAATACCCTGATCAATACATTTAAGATTCTCCTTTTCAATCAAACAGATGTCATTCTTTGTTAGGAAATCTACCCTACCTCATCTTTAATTTTGTATAACATCCCTTAATCTAAAATCAGGTGGATGTTCAGTTCTCAGTGTTGGTCGCCCAATCACCATGTTTCTCCAATGGCATTAAGTCATATATATTTCTTAATCCTTTTTGAGAATATAAAATATTTTACAATAAAGTACCTTTCATCAACTTTTTAAAATCATTTTTCCCTTTTTTACTTCCGCCTTTATTTCTCATACTGACGCCGTCAGGAAACAGTATGACACCATCATACTCACAGAATCAGGCTTGATGGGTAATGTTTCAAGAAGCCTCATCACCAACACGAGGGATATCTGTCCATCCGACATGACAGACACACCAGTGGTGGCGACACGGTGGGATAGAGTCGGGAAAGGAGATACCTTGGAATTCCCCAACATTGATTCCAGAACCCGGGAAATCTCATGGTAACAGGTCGGAAATGGTCAAGGAAAGCTACTGATGATAGACACCTACTACCCTCCACAGTATTCCTCAGTGATAACACAGTTCCCCTCAATGTCGAAACCAAATCAGAGAAAGCACTGAGGGTGCCAAGGACACAATGATTAGTCTAGGTGTGGGACTTCAAAGTCTATCACCAAGTGTGTCGCCATAGGCCACCACTGACTGAGCAGGGAGAGGCCTCAAATACATAGCAGCCAGACTGTGAGAAAGTGATGGGGGAACCAACAAGAGGAAAACATTTTAACCAAAACAATTGTCACAGATGGATCTGTCCCAACATTATCTGTAGGAGCAGCCAGCACACGGTCCTGATGAAGGGAAAATCTCAGCTCATATTGAAGATACCGCCCCACTGTATTATGTGGCACTCCCTCCTGTGCAGTAGGACATACTTCTATTGGACAGAGCAAATGGAAACTGCACCTCCATGAGGCACTGTGGGCTAGCTATAGCTGCAGTATTAATGGACTTCCCTCCATCATAAAATCAGAAGTGAGCTGCTCACTGATGGTTCCAAAATTATCAGCACCATTCACAACTACACCGATACTAAAAGAAGCCATTCAGACCATGAGAAAATTTGAACAGGAACAGAATGAGGCCATTCGGCCGTTCGAGTCTTTTACTCAGCAATTGAACCAGACCTTTAATCTCTAATGTCTGTTACATGGGACATGGAAGGGAATATTCAGCCTTGCAAAGCTGCTACATAGGAATACTGGAAGAACTGGTTACTGAGATGGGAGCTGGGCTAAATTAGGGATAAATCAGTCTCTATCAGTTTGACATAAATTAACGACTGCAGTGACGCAGTGACCTGTGCTTGGGCGTCAGTTATTTGCCACTAATATCAACCTTTTCGAAAGATTTAACAAAAGTATTCTAACTAAGATAGGCAGGAAATTAAGATGGCAGGAGGCGGTGCAGTATCTCTAATTGGATAAACAATGGATGACAATTTGGCACCAGAAATATAACGTGAGTAACTGTGAACCTGTTACTTTTGCAGGAAGAATAACAAGCTATATATCTATAAATGTGGATAGATTACAGGACTTCGTGATCCGTGTGTACTTGAGGATTCACGCTGTCGTTCACAAATGGGAAGTGTTGCTCAATCTCCTTGAAAGTCTGCTCCCTGATGTTCTCAGTGGCCCAGTTGCTCTCAGTACACACTGGACATTTTTATTGGCTTGGATGGCGGTGGGGAGTGCTGGGAATGTATGTTTTGTGCTGTGTATCAAGGGGACGGCCTTTATCCCGTTGGCCATCCTTTCTTTTGACGTGGAGACTCGAGGACAATGCGAATGGCTTACTGCTTCTGAATGAAGAGGCCAGCACAGTGGGCTTTCACGATCATGATGTAATGTGCATGGTCACAGTGCAACATTAATCGAGGGAGGGACGGAGGATCCAATCACAAGAATGAGAACTAAATGCATTGCCAGATCAGCTGAAATAGTTAGTGAGAACTTTTTCTCAATCCAACACAGAGAACCATTAACTCAGAGGAGATATCTGTTCAGCACAGTGTGAAGTTCGAGCTCTGCTCAGTCTAACAGGTCAGGCAGCATCTAGGGAACAGAAGATTCGACGTTTCGGGCACATGCCCTTCTTCAGGAATTCCTGAAGAAGGGCATGTGCCCGAAACGTCGAATCTTCTGTTCCCTAGATGCTGCCTGACCTGCTGTGCTGTTCCAGCAATAAAGTTTCAGCTTTGATCTCCAGCGTCTGCAGACCTCACTTTCTCCTCTGCTCAGTCTAACCCAGCAGTCTGCCGAGTGCGGAAAAATGTGCAGACCACGCCAGTGCATTAATCTATAAACTCGGACTAGATATGCATGTATCGTTGGGAGCTATCCCCAGCACAGCAGTGCATTCATCCAGACACACCAGATATCTGTCCAACACTGGCAGCTATGCAGACCACAGCAGTGCATTGCTCTATAAACCTGGGCGAGATATCTGTCGTGCGTCACGAGCTATACAGACCACAGCTGTACAAGTGTATTCAGGCGACTCTCAGTGAAGCACAGTGGAAAAGGTTGAGATGGATTCTCAACCACTTTCTCTAACTTTCAATATTTTTTGATATCCTTTCCAATTTCTAGTGAGAATGTATTGTAAAGTCCTAAAATAAACCCAATGTCAGCATATGGGCCAGCAATAGACATGCCCATAACCTTTTACTAAGAGACAGCATTGCAAGGAATTGGAAAAAAACTGGGTTGAGTCTCCAAAGTCATTCTTCGGAAAAGGAAACAAACATCCTAAAGATGGTGGTAGAGTCAGAATGTTCCATCCGGAGCTTCTCTGCTCTGCCCACTCTTTATATCTACCTTTATTGTTCTGTTTTCTGGAGAGACTTCTTCTTCACAAACTTATAAAATTTTAAAATTCCTCCGATGGGAATGGAGGAAGTGAGTCGCAGACAGGGGGCTGTCGCGGGGATGGGAGGCCTCGAGAAAGCACAGTGTGGCCTTGATACTGGGCCGACTACAAACTAGATATTGAACTTGGTGCAGCCTGGAGAATGGGCCCGATGCAGTCTGGAGACTGGGGCTGGTGCTGTCTGGAGACTGAGCCTGGTATAGTGTGGAGACTGTGCCAGGGGCCGCCTGGAGACTGGGCCTAGTGTTGTGTGTCTAGTGGGCCTGGGGAACTATGGAGACTAGGGCGGTGTAGTCCGTTCACTAGTTCTGGTACAGTCTGGATACTCGGACCGGTGCAGCCTGGGAACTGGTCCCATTGCGGCCTGGAGACTGAGCACGGTTTGGCCAGGAGACTGTGGTCGATGCAGTCTGGACACTTGCCCCGGTGTGGTCTGGAGACTGGGCCCGGCACTGTCTGGCTACTGAGCCCGGTGATACCTGGAGACAGGACTCGGTAGTGTCTGGATACTGAGCCCAGTCAGGACTGGATACTGGGCCAGGTTCGTTCGGGAAACTAAGCCTGGTGTGGTATGGAGACTGGAACGGTGCCGCCGGGAGACTGGTCCCATTGCTGTCTAGCGACTCGGCCTGTGGAATTCTGGAGACTGGGTCCCATATTTACAAAATACTAGGTCTATAACAGTCTGGAAACTGGGCTCGATGCACTCCGGATACTGGCGCCAGTGCAGTCTGGAAACGGGGCCCGTCCCAGTGTGGAGGATGGGCCCGGTGCAGTCTGGAGACTCTTTGCTGGCACAGACTGGTGTGTCAGGGACTGCAATTCGTGTTTGTTCAATTTTTTCCCTTTTACTCTTCCTCTGGACTTTCAGTTCTCATTCTTTCTATTTTGGACAAAATACGTAAGAATCTATACGTAGATTTCTTGTACCTAAGATGGCGCCATAAGTGAAGCCATTGCAATGTTGCCACTGCATTCATTAAAGTGTACGTGACATTGAAGCCAATTCAATTCAAATGTGAGGGATTCATTATATTTGATGGCTTTTCCAAACAAAGCTGCTGTTTGTGCAGTGGCACGGGGCGTACAGCAGAGGCGAGCATGACATCACTTAGAACACAAAATGGAGAGCCAAAGAAAGAGAGTGAGAGAATGAGGAGACGCATTTTGATCCTCATTTCAATGGATTCACTCGCAAAACAACAGAAACCCAATTGCTCAGAGACGCAGATGCAGAGATAGACACATCAACACACTAAAGCACGCACACGAAGACACAGGAAAAAACAAACACACACACACACACACACACAAACACACACACACAAACACACACACACACACACAAACACACACACGCACACACACACACACACACACACACACACACAAACACACAAACATATGCAGACATTCAGTCCCTAGTCGCTGCCTTGCCATTCAGTAAGTTCATGGCTGATCTGATCTTGACATCACCTTTATCTCCTCTTGGGAATTAAGGCAGAGCATGCGGTTCAGCTGTTAAAATGGGTGACTGTAATTCCATTAGTTTGACAATAGTGCTGGAAAAGGATGAGCCTAGTCCACAAGTTAACATCTTAAATGAGGGCAAAGCCAATTGTGATAATATTTGGCAGAAAGGTTCAAAAGCTGATTGGAGAAGCTGTTCGCGGTTAAAAGGACATCTGGCAAGTTGGAGTCTTTCAAAGCGAGATAGTGAGAGTTCAGGGATAGCATGGTGCTGTTCGTGTGAACAGCAATGTTAGCAGGAATAGGGATCAGGGCATGGCGGTTATTGAGTGTCTGGTCAAGGGGAAACAAGCAAGTATATGTCACGTATTGGCAGCAGGGATCAATGGAATCCCTTGAGCGTAATGTGTGTTGGAATATACTTACAGGGAAATCAGGAGGGTAAAACGGGGCATGAGACAGCTGTTAAGGTTAAGGAGAATTCAAAGAGATTATATTATTGTATTGAGGGCAAAGAAAATCTAGAGAGAGAATAGGGCTCCTAAAAACTTACACAGCCATCTTTGTGTGGACCCATATGAGATGGATTAAGTTTATGAGGTTTATTGTCACATGTACTCACATGAGGACAGGGAAAACTGTACAAGTCGCCATATATGACGCAAGCTTAGGCACAAAATTCTCCTCACCCCTCAAAAAAATACAGAATCTTGATATAAAGCAGAAAAGTAAAGAAGAAACAGTTAAAATCTAAGGCATTATTGACAATCTGGTAAAAGTGGGAGCACAGAAACGCAGTTAACGGTTCAACAACACAGGATATCTGTCTCTGACTATTCTGGGTTCTCACTACTCACAAAGAATCGACCTCAGCCCACTCCGATGCCTTAGAGCCACTCCCTGCTCAATGGGCGAGATACCCCATGAAAATATCGCGTCAGCATTTACTCTGGAGGAAGACATGGAAGCTGGGGAAATTAGGGAAATAAATCGATGCAGTGATGTTTTGGAATTCGGCTACATTACAGAAAAGGAAGTGCCAGAATTTAGAAAATGCACAATGTTAGATAAACACCCAGGACCTGTTCAAGCATAGGTTTTTCTACGTGAACCTTCGTGAGACCCAACAAGATGCCACATGGTAGCCTGGTTAATAAGGTTAGATCACAGGGGATCAGGAACTGTTTCTAAATTAAAGTAGGAGACAGATGGTGCAGGGAGAGATTTGTTGTGACTAGCGGTGTGCCACAGGACCAGTGCTGGGGCCACTGTTGTTTGTTATTTTGAGAAATGATTTGGATGAGAATATACAAATGATGGATGGTAACATTGTAGATGACACCAAATTGCTGGTAAAATGGCAGTGAAGAAGGTCATTTAAAAGGAAAATGAGATCATGATTAACTGCGCCGGTAGGACGAGGATGGGCAGGTGGACCATCCTGCCGTTAAATATGAGGTGTTGCTTTTTTTTAGAATAATCAGAGCTGGACTTATACATGTGGACAGGGTGGTGTGGAAGGCAGTAGGTACGATTACCTTCATCAGTCAGAGCAGTGAATATAGTAATTGGGACATGATGCTGTGCCTGTACAAGAGGACAGTAAGGACAAATTTGTAGTCCTGTGTACAATTCGTGTTGCCCTGATATACGAAGAATGTTATAAACCAGAAAGGGGGCAAAATATTTGCAATGATGAGAAAGTGACTGGAGGTCTTGAGGTGTAAGAGTAGCCTGGATAGAACAAAGAGAACAAAGAAAATTTACAGCCCTGGACGCCTTTGCGCTCCAAGCCTGAGCCGATCCAAATCCACCGTGTAAACCTGTCGCCCAATTCCTTAGCATCTGTATCCCTCTGCTCCCCATGTACTCATTTATCTGTTGAGACGCATCTGAAATGAATCTAACGTGCCTGCCTCTACTAACTCTGCTGGCAACGAGTTCCAGACACCTACCACCCTCTGTGTAAGATATTTGCCGCGAGTAGCCCCCTTAAACTTTTCACCTCTCATCTTGAAAGCGTGACCTCTCATTACTGAATCCTTCACTCTAGGAAAACGCTTATCTCGATCTACCCTGTCTATACCTTTTTTGATTTTGTAGACCTTATAAGGTCTCGCCTCAATCTCTTTTTTTCAAATGAAAACAATCCTAACCTACTCAACCGCTCTTCATAGCTAGCACCTTCCCTACTAGACAAAATCCTCATAAGCCTTGCCTGCACCCTCTCCAAAGCCTCCACATCTTTTTTGTAAGGTTTAGTCCAGAAATGTACACAGTATTCCAAATGCGGCCGAACCAATATCTTGTACAATTTTAACAGACCTGGCAGTTCTTATACTCAATACCCCGTCCGATGAAGGAAAGCATACTATATGCCTTCTTGACCAATCCATCCACCTGTGAGCGACGTTCAGGGTACAATGGACTTGCACTCCCCGATCTCTCTGCTCATCAACTTCTAACAATGCTATTCCGTTTAATTTATAATTCGCTCTAAAATTACACTTCCCAAAATGCATCATCTCACATTTGCCTGGATTAAACTCCATCCACCACTTCTCATCCAACCCACCAGTCTATCTATATTCGCCTGTATTCTTTAACAGTGTCCTATATTTTTTGCTCCTCCACCAATCTTCGTGTCATCTGCAAACTTGCTGATTATACCAACAGTGCCCTTTTCCAGATCATTTATGTACATCACAAACAGCACTGGCGACAGTACTGATCCCTGTGGAACACCACTCGTCACGTTTCTCCATTTTGAGAAACTCCTTTCAACTACTACTCTCGGTCTCTGGTTTTTCAACCAGTTCTTTATCCACATACCGAGAGCACTCTGCACACTATGTGACTTCACTTTCTCCGTTGGTTTACCATGGAAACCTTACCAATCGCCTTGTCAAAGTCTATGTAAATGACATCTACAGCCCTTCCTTCGTATATCAAGGCGTTGACTTACTCGAAGAATTCGAGTAAGTTGGTAAGGCACGACCACCCCGTACAAAACCATTTTGCCTATCACTGCTAAGTCCATTCTGTTTCAAATATAAATAGATTTTACCCCTAAGAACCTTCTGCAGCAACTTTCCTACCACTGACGTCAGGCTCACTGGTCTGTAGTTAACCGAAATGTTCCTACACCCCCTTTTGTACAGGAGGCAACACGAGCAAATTCTCCAATCCTCCAGCACTTCACCTGAGTTTAAGGATGTTACAAAGATAGCTGTCAGCGCCTAGGTATTTTCTCTCTTGCCTCCCTCAGCAACCTGGGATAGATCCCACCCGGTCCTGTGGATTTGTCGACCTTAATTAACTCTATCCCACCAAACATAAGTATCTTAACTACTTATGTGAACGTGATCCAGAGTAATCAAACTTCTATCTCTAATTTAGAAATTCATCATGTCCCTCTCCTCAGTGAACACTGATGCCAAGTAATTATTCAGAGTTTCACACATCTTCTCAGGTTCAAAATGCAGCCTTCCTTCCTTATCCTTTAGTGGACCAATCGTTTCTCCAGTTACCCGCTTGCTTCTTGTATCTTAACAAAAGGCTTTGGGATTCTCATTAATTGCGCTCACTAAAGTTATTTCATTACCACTTTTAATGGGACATTGAAAATAGAAAAGTAGGCCTTTTGGTCCAGGACGTGGTACCGAGCATTAATCCCAGTGTAAAATCAAATAACTTAAGCTACACACCCCTCAGCTGTCTGCTATCCATGTGCATGTCCAGCAGTCGCTTAAATGTCCCTAATTACTCTGCTTCCACCATCACCATTGACAACGCATTCCATGCATTCACAACTCTCTGCGTCAGGAACCTTCCTCTGACATCCCCTCTTTCCCTTTCTCCTAATATCTTAACAACTACGAGCCCTCGTACCAGCCAATCCTGCACTGGGGAAAGGTCTCAGGCTTTTGACTCTATCTATTTCTTCTATTACCTTGCATACCTCGATCAGGTCACGTCTCTTCCTCCTCTCCAGAGGAAAATGTCCGAGCTTGGTCAACCTCTCTACACAAGGCAAACCCTCACAAGGCAGCATCCTGGTAAACCTCTTTTGCACCGTCTCCAAAGCCTCTGTACCTTTCCTTCAATAGGGCGACCAGAACTGGACACAATATTGCATGTGTGGTCTCACCAGTGACTTGTAGAGCTGTAACAAAACCTCGTAGTATTAACCTCGATCTCCCTGTTAATGAAAGCCAAAACACCATATGCTCTTTAACACTCCTATCCACTTGGGTAGCAACTATGAGGGATCTATCTAATTGAACACCAAGATCTCTCTGTTCCTCAACACTGCGAAAAATCCTGTCTGTAATCCTATATTCAGCTTTCGCGTTCGATCTTCCTAAATGTATCACTTCATATTGTTCTGGTTGAACTCCATTTGTCATTTTCACCCAAGCACTACATTTTGCCTATGTCACGCTGTAGCTGCAGTTTCCCTTGATACTATAAACGGAACTCCAACCTTTGTGTCTTCTGCAAAATTTACTCACCAACCCCTCAACCTCCTCATCCAACTCATTTATAAAAAGTACAAAGAGCAGAGGCCCAAGAACAGAGCTCTGGGGGATCCACTCAACACTGACCTCCAGGCAGAATTCTTTCCACCAACATGCACTCTCTGCCTTCTGTCATCCATTCAATTCTGAATCCAGATAGCCAAGTCTCCCTGTTTCCATAATTCCTGACTTTATGAGTGAGGCTATCATGGGGAACCTTATCAAATGCTACATTTACTGCTCGACCTTTGTCAATCTGCCTTACACTTCCCCAAAGAACACAATAAAATCTGTGAGGCATGACCTGCCCCTCAAACGGTCATGCTGACTGCCTTTAGTCACGCTATGCTTTTCCAAATAGTCATAAATCCTATCCCTCAGAATGCTTTCCAAAACTTTGCTGACCATTGCCATAAGGCTAACTAGTCTGTATTTGCCAGGGATTTCTCTATTACCTTTCTTGAAAAGTGGAACAACCTCATTTCTCTCTTCCCAGAGTAGCTTCGGATAAATTTGGCCTTGCCCTGGAGACTCACCAATCTTAATGTTTGCCAAAGCTTCCAGCACTTCAGCATCATAGATTTTGATCGAATCAAGCTTGTCTACGAGTTCTTCAAAGCTCCCATTCGAAACAAGCTCCATTTCCTTCGTCATGATCGAAACAAAAGACTCACTTAGGGCTTCCCCTGTCTGTTCAGACTCCACGCACAAGTTCCCTACGCTGTCCCTGATCGGCCCTACTTTATCCCTGATCATTCTCTTATTCCTCACGTATGAGTTAAATGCCTTTTTCATACCCACTCCTGACTCTCGTCAGTCCATTTCTGAGCTCGTTTCTAGTAAGCCTGTGATCCTCTACGTAATCTGCCTTCTTCCTATGGATGGGAAGTTCATCTGGTCTCGTCATCCAAGGTTCCTTAATCTTACCCCTTCTTACACATCTCAGAGGAACAAATTTTTGCATCACTCGCAACAACGTCTCCTTAAACAGTCTTCACATGTCTGCTGTGCCACTTCGGTGGAACAATAGCTCCCATGTTGTACTTCCCAAGTCCTGTCTGATAGCGTCATTGTTTCCTTTTCCCCAATTAAATATCTTCCCTACATGTAACTGCTGCTTTCCCTCTCCAAGGCTTTGATAAATGTGAGGCAATTATGATGACTGTCACCAAAGTGTTTTCTCACCGCGAGAACTGACACCGGTCCTGGCTCATTTCCGAGCACCGAATCCAAAATAGCCTCTCCCTTCGTTGGCCTGTCTACATACTGAATAAGGAAATCCTCCTGAACAAACTTGACAAAAACGGCTCCATCCAAACAATCTTATCTAAGGAGATTCCAGTTGATTTTGGGGAAGTTGAAATCACCCATGACAACAACTTTGCTACATCTGAATTTTTCCAAAGCCTGCACGCCAATGAATTCTTCAATCTTATTAGTCCGCTTAATTCCTTGTTTAAGAATGGTCCTACTCTCCCGATATTCCATCAAGGCCCGTTCTGTTATTAGCTACCTGAACGTTATGTACGCTTCCCTTTTCCTCTTGGCTACTCGTACCACTTCTCCTGTCATCCACGGTTCACGAATATTGCCTTTCCTATCCTTTGCTTTCAACAGGGCATGCCTCTCCATAACTATCTTTACACTACCTTTGAATGCCTCCCACATATGAAATGTGGACTTCCCTTCAAATAGCTGGTCCCAATCCGCATTTCCCAGCTCCTGCCTAATTTTGATACAATTGGCCTTGGCCCAGTTTACTACTCTTCCCTTAGGACCACTCTAATCTTTGTCTTTGAGTATACTAAAACCTCCATAATTGTGGTCACTGTTCCCAAAAAATTCGCCAACGCAACTTCTACCCCTTCGCCTGGATCATTCCCCAACACCAGGTCCAATATGGCCTCTTCCCTCGTTGGACTATTGACAAACTGCTCCAGAAAACTCTCCTAGCCCCTTCTTATAAATTCTATTCTATCCAGACCTCAGACACTAATTGTCTGCCAGTCAATGTTGGGAAAATTAAAATATCTTATCACCACGACACTGTTGGCTCGACATCTTTCCATAATCTGTTCACGTATTTGTCCTTCTACCGCACACTCACTGTTGGGAGGCCTGTAATACAGCCCCAACAATGTAACTGCAACATTTTTATTTCTCAGTTTCACCCATAATGCTTCACTCCTAAAGCCCACCATAATTCCCACCTTTTGCAGAGCCGTGATATCATCCCTGACCAGCAATGCAACTCCTCTCCACCCTTTTTACGTCTCTCCGTGCCCTGTCTGAAGCGTTTATATTCTGGAACATTTACTTGCGAATCAGGCTCTCCTTTCAACCAAGTCTCTGTGACTGTAATAACGACATAATTCCAGGCGCCAACAAACCCTACATTCATTTGCCTTCCCCACTATACTCCTCGCATGAAAGGATATGCACTTGAGGCCACCAGTTATTTGCGTTCATCTGCTCTCTGCCTACTCTTTCCCTGACTAAAGTTAACTTCATGATTCTTATAGTCTCCAGTTTCCACCTTGTTGTCTTCTTCTCTGCAATTCCAGTTTCCAGCCCCCTGTCACATTAGTTTAAATCCTCACCAACAGCAGTAGCAGAACTTCCCGAAGGACGTTAGTTCCAGTCTGGTTCAGGTGTAGTCCATCCAATTTTTAATAGTCCCACTTTCCCCAGAACCGGTCCAAATGTCCAACAAACCTGAACCTCCTACACCATCCCCAAGCCACGTGTTCATCCTGTCTATTCTTTCATTTGTATGCTGGCTAGCATGTGGTACCGGTAGTAATCCCGAGATCAGTTCCTTTCATAGTCTGGGAATTTTTTCCCTTTTGCATAGCAGGCTGAGTGGTTAACTTGCAAAGTGTTATAATAATGATGGACATGGATAGGGTGAATAGCCAAGGTGTTTTCCCCAGGGAAGGGGTGTCCAAAATCAAAGGTACACGTTTAGGGTAAGAGGGGGGAAATGTGAAACTGATCGAAGAATTAGTTGTTTCGCACAGACTGCTATGTATATGTAATAAGCTGCCAGAAAAGGCAGTACAGGGAAATACAATTACAACATTTAAAATACAATTCAATGGATACATGAGTAGGAAAGATTTGGAAGGCTATATGCCAGATGCAGACAAATAGGATTAGTTCACGTTAAGAAACCTGGTGAGCATGGACACGTTGGGCAGAAGGGTCTCTTTGCATATTGTGTGAATCTAAGACCCTATGACATTATAAATCTCTTTCATCACCAATGCTTTGCTGCTCTCAGCTCATTTCTAGGACAATATCCACTTCAAAGATCGTGCTCCTCTTACGTTGAAAATAACATTTTTAACATTGATGTAGTAACCAAGCCACAGCAGCAGCAGCAGCAAAATGGTATTGAACCACGACCTCAAGCCTTTTGCCCGGTATACTCCCTCAGTCTACCATTACCAACGAGCCGATCTATGATTCAGCGATGAGTGTGTTACACATGCTGGTTAGAAACGTGTGGACTGAAACCTGATCACAATCTGTTAATGTTATTGGACTGGACTGGTTGCATTCCAAACAGCAGAACTAACATCTGAAAGAGAAGGTGAAATCCTTTCAAGACCAACAGATCAGATCGAAACTCTTCAGTCCTGCCCCATACATTCGTAAATGGTGATGGAAATATAAACAGCTTACTGGAGGAGATGCCTCCACAAATATCCCATTTTTAGGAATGGAATAGCCCTGCGCATCAGGATAAAAGCAAAGCATGCAGTATTTGCACTATCATCAGCCAGAAGTGTTCAGTCGATGATCCACCTCACCCTCGCCTTGATACCTATAGAATCAAAGATTCGCGTTTTCAACCAATTTGATTCACTGCATCTAACGTGAAGAAACAGCGGAACATAATAGGTATAACAAAGACAATGGGACAAAGACACCATTCCTGGAATAGGACTGAAAACTTCTGTTGCATGTTGTCTCTGGGAAAACTGTTTCATTCCAGCTTCAACTCTCACAACTCCCTAACAACGTGGAAAGTTATTTAGCTGTGTCCCATCCACTAAGAGGAGAATAATTACAATTTGACCAATACCACCGCTTCAGTCCCATCAAGACAATAATATTGGTGGGAGTTCTTTTTGACAGAGCTGTCAAACTGCTCTGAAATAACCTGCTCAGTGTGTTTTCTGATAGGTTCCCAGGTTGAGATGGTGCTGTTGTGGAAATGTTATTGGATTACTAATCCAGGCCAGGCTAATGCTCTGACAGCTGATGGAAGTTAAAAACAATTAATAAAATACCGAGATCTAAAGTCTAGTGTCAGTAACAGTGACCCTGAATTCAGCGTCGACTGGAATCACCACTTTATTCCCCAATGTACTTTCAGGAAGCAAATCTCGCGTGCTTTCCTGGTCTGGCCTAAATATGACGTCAGACACACAGACATATGCTGAACTCTTCAATAGTCTCTGAAAGGACCAAGCAAGACCATCAATTGTACCACATTGCTCTGGGGTCTTCAAAGATAGACAGGATAGCACACCCATCACCAGGCTCAGAATTGGAAACAAGCATCCGAATACACAGTCCTGTAGATCTTCAGAGCCCTCCCTGCGAACACATGGCTGCTTGTGACAACATTTTCCGAGCTTTTCCACAGACTGAACAGAAGCATCGGGAAAGGAGTAGGCCATTCAACACATTGAGCCTCTACCCATTCTAGTTCATTTGAGAATATCTCATCAATACACTTTGCCCACACAATGTGCATATTCCTTAATATGATTAACTATTATAAAACTATAAAAATCGACATTTGATTGATCCCTTTGGTTCATTGAGTTTTCTACCATAATCCAAAAATAATGGCTGATGCTCTATCTCCACAACATACACCTGTTCTCTCCCTCTCGTGTATAGAAATCCTCATTTATATTGAGTGCCTTGACTTCCACAGACATATGTGCGAGAGAGACCCCAGGTTTACCAGTCTCTGAGCACAGACATTTATTGTCATCTCAATGCAGAGTGACCTGTCTGTACCTAATCCTGTGGGCACTTGTTTTAGACGTCCTAGCCAGGGGAATTATCATCCTAGATTCCAATCGGTCTCACCCTGTCAAAGAATTATAAATGTCACTGAGATCTCCACTCATTTTCCTAAACCCCAAGGAATACAGGCTCATTCGCCCCATATTCTACTCCCACACAATCCTGTCATCCCAGAAATCAGCCTGGCTGTACTTCGCTGCTCGCCCTCAATGTCTGGTTTGTCGTTTGTTAGTTACGTAGTCCAAAACTTCACACAATCCTCCACAATGTTCGAAAGGAGGTATCACCAAGCCCCTGTACAGTTGCAGTGAGATACCCCCCACGGCTGGACTCAAATCGCCTGGAAATGAAGTGCAACACAACATTTCTCTTCTTAACTGCTTTCTGTTCCTGCAATATTGCTTTCGCTGACTGTAGTGAAAAGAGATCCAGATCCTTTTCTGTGCTACAGCTACCCATGTGGGTCTATATACACTGGTCAGCGTGCCAATGCCATTCCCAGTATTGACTTCTGGCTTCAAAACTCACTATCCTGCATGGTCCTCGGAGGGGTTTGCAGCAGGAAACAGGAAAATGATCATAATTCATCTTATTCTAACAACATTCTTTCACCAATGACTTTTCAAATGGTATTTTGCCATTCTATTTTTGCCACCAAAGAGCACAACATCAGATCTACACACAATGCTCTTCATCTGCCACGTATTTACCCAGTCACTCCACTTGTCTCAATCCCCTTGGAGCTTTATTACATCCTCCTCACCCACTATCATCCTACATCGGTTAGTGTCATCAGCAGACTTGAAAATATTGCATTTGATCCTCTCAAACAAATGTTTGAGATGTACTGGCAATAGCTGTGGCCGAAGTACCATTGTCTGTGGTATCCCATGATGCTTCTGATACAAAAAAGGATACATTCAAACCGATGCACTGCTTCCTGTCAGCTCGCCCATTCTAAAATCATGTTCATGTATTAGCCCCATTACCACACGTTTTGATTTTGCACTCTTGGCTTGGGACTTTATGAAAAATAATCCTAAAATCTCAAATGCACTGTATTCATTGTTTCTCGAAACTGCATCGGACAGTCATGTTAACTTTGTCTATAACTATTACTTTCAACACAAAAAGTTTCTCGCAAACTATTTATTCACAAACATCATTGTGTTGTCGAGAATGTGTTGCTGGAAATGCACAGCAGGTCAGGCAGCAACCGAAAAGCAGGAGAATCAATGATTCAGACATCAGCCCTTCAGCAGGAATGAGGCTTGTGGAACAAAGCTGAGAGATAAATGGGACGGGGTTGGGGTTGGGGGAAAGGTAGCTGAGAAGGCGATATGTGTTTTAAGGTGAAGGAGAAGGTGATAGATCTGAGGGAGGAGGGATGGACAGTTCTGGTGGGCGGTGTCGAGTTGGAGTCTTGGGACTAGGATAATGTAGGGGGAGAGGAAATGAGGAAGCTGTTAAAATCAACATTGATCCCGTGTGTTTGTAGGGTCCCAAGGCGAAATATGAGGCATTCTTCATCCAGGCGTCGAGTAGCAGCGGTTGGCTGGACCTGTATGTCGTTGATGTAGAGGGAGCGGGCGCTGAAGTCTTCAGCAACAGGGCGGTGGGGTTGGTGGGTGCGGGTGACCGAGAGATGTTCCGTGAAACGATCCACAAGAAGGGAAGACAGAGCGTCTTGACTCTCCTTATAGATTCTGCTTGTCTCCCTGAGTACCTGAGGCTGCTCACAGTACAACCTCCAACATAACATCCCCAGCACCTGCACTAACTTTTCAATAACAGGAAACAGCCAGAAGTCCCTAATCTGCAAGATAGATGCTTGGCGCTTTAGAATAATACTCGAGGGACTTCTTCGTGTTACTGTCAGCACAATCAGCTGAGAGGGATAAACAGGCGGTCCGTGGACAGGCACAGACCAAGATACAAAGACATAAATCAAAGCTGCTGAATGCCCTATGTCCAACATGGAGCACCATATGGGACACACTGGGAAGTGAACAACGACCCGACACACACCATTTCATTTTTTTCTGATGTTCAACATGCCAACATGGGCGGCACGGTGGCACAGTGGTTAGCACTGCTGCCTCACAGCGCCAGAGACCCGGGTTCAATTCCTGCCTCAGGCGACTGACTGTGTGGAGTCTGCGTGGGTTTCCTCCGGGTGCTCCGGTTTCCTCCCACAGTCCAAAGATGTGCAGGTCAGGTGAATTGGCCATGCTAAATTGCCCGTAGTGTTAGGTAAGGGGTAAATGTAGGGGTATGGGTGGGTTGCGCTTCGGCGGGTCGGTGTGGACTTGTTGGGCCGAAGGGCCTGTTTCCAAATGTAATGTAATGTAATCTAATCTAATCTAAACACTCGGCACAATGGGGAGTCAAATGCCAATATCAGGGAAAGACACAGAAAGACAAGTGATTAATTAACGGCTAACATGTTGTGAACTTATGGATAAAGAGACAGGAGAGTAGAAATAAGTGGAGAAGTGAGACAATGGTTGGCCCAATCACAAGGATGAGAAAATTCAATAAAGACATTGTCAGATCAGTAGAAATGGTTTGTCACATCAAATTCTGAATTTGCCTCATAGAATCTCCCCAGACACCATTAACGGGGCAAGGTACCAGCCAGAATGGAGAGCTGTGCAGACCGTTCTACTGCAGTACCCCATAAATTGGGCTATCTGCCCAGCATGGGGAACATTGCAAACTATTGCCATATATCACTCATATGCTTGCATTTGAGAAATGCGTTGCGTTGCATGGAGGGATATGCAATCCATCGAGTGACAGTAAATGAACTCCCATAAATGTGTGGTTCTGTATCTCATTTGCACCAGTATAAGGTAATACATTATGTGCATTTGTGTGGGTGTGTTTTTGGTTATCGATATGAAAACCGTTTTTTGAGATAGAATACACACGAAGGAAATCATTTTAAATGTCAACAATAGGCAAAGGTTTGGGTAATCAACATGGAGATACTAAGCACCGTGTTATAAACAGACAATGTTTCTTTTTAAATGTTTTTGCGATTTACATATGAAATAAATAATCAGGATCTTTTTCAATAAATATTTCTAATTACATCACACTGTAAACGTTTGCTATAAATTCTGATGGACTATAACTTGGTGATTTTTAACTTTGTACACCCCAGTCCAACACCAGCGTCTTCAAATCATGACTGAACAAATGGGTTCAGTTAACCCCTTCTTTACAGAATTTTTACATCATCATAAAAGGGAACATTTACTCGGTCTGGATGGAATGGCCTTATCCTATTCGTCTGTAACAGGCTCAATCGGCTGAATGGTCTTCTCCTAATCGTGTGTAGCAGGCCGGAGGCATTACATGACGCAGCAATCCATGAATGATGAACAGCCAGTAAACAGTATTTGCTGGAGCTCTCATCCTTCTCAGTTACAGAAAAACAAACAACACTATTTACTCCAGGTGTCATTTCATTAACACCTCGTACAGCTGCAGCACCACTTCTCTACCTTTTGAACCATTCCTTTTGTCAAATGTGCCAAATTTTAGCTTTCCACCTCTTTAAGTGGTATGAGGCCTGTGTGGGCTGAATCACCTCCTCTGTTACAGGCACATGGTGTCAGATTGGTTTCTCCGAGTTCCTGTGAAGCAGTCTCGGTGCTCTGAAAGATGTCTCAATGTTCTAAAAGGTCTTAATAACTGGGGATTAAAACTTGGAGCAGCATTGCACAAAGTCAGTGAACAAGAAACATTTTACGTTGATTTGTGGCCTCGAGACATGGCCCCATCAGACATTTTATACAGCTGGTCTGTTGTTGTATCTCTGTCTTGTTTTATAAACAGGTTGGGACATATACAACCCTGCACTGATCTGGCACTATTCACAAATACAAGGATTAAAATGATTGAAAGATTTATGGTCTCTCCCTCACCAACTGTCATCCATTCCGTTGTTGCAACACGGCGGTAAAAGCTTCTGCTAATTAAACCACGCATACAGCAAAGCTCATCTTGCCTCGTAATCTGTTAAAGCGTGGGTGACAGAGTACGAATCAAAATATGACTGTTTAACGAAAAAACTTAAAATGCTATTCTTTAACTCCAAAAGTGATCATTAAATAAGAAAATATTCCAACTCCGAGCCTCCTTTGTATTAAATATTTAGCTAACTTCTACTCTGTAACAATATACTGATCCAATATAGCCCCTATTAAATTTACAGCCTATAATTTTCAAAACCAGGTAGCAGTGTTGATCCTCCTCTGCAGGCCCCGGGTCGTCTTCGGCCTTCTGCTACAGATTTTTTTTTATATATGGGTAAAAAGGTTCCTTCTAGAGAGAGTTGCAGTCGTTCAATGGCAGAAGGTGCTCTTTTTATTGCTAACTGTCGGTAATGTTGGCGTTTATACCCCAAAACACTGGATCGTCTCATTGGTTTAATACTGTCAAAACAATAAAATTCAAATTCGATTGCCTTTTAGAGTATTGGGACATTATTGGGGCATAATTTAAACAGGTTGGTTGAATTCGAAATGCTATGAAAACAACAAGGCAACAAGGTTTCTTACACAACAGCCAAAATGTTTCATTTTCAAATTGTTCAGGACACTTTGTGCCTGCAGTCAGCCACATGACAGCTTTTCAACTTTCTCTTAAAAGTATTCTTTCAACTTCATGCTTTCAACCTCAACACTTTATAACTTCTCCAGAGTGGGTCACCAAATGATCTAAGCTTCTTGAATGTACACAGCAGCTTAAAACACAACTTCCAAGGAAACAATCCCCAGCATTTCTAGTAAATTTTCAATAACCGAATTAAATTAGATGTCACTGAATGACAAGTTAGAATCCTACTCTGAATCAAACACAGTTGAAGCGATTCGTCATGCAACTGAGCAAATGACCAGCAAAGAGTGGTTATCACGGGCTTTCAGTAAATAGGCTCAGCACAAGTTACAAAGACGTGTCTGAAAGCTGCTGAAATCCCACTGTCCAATATGAAGCACTGTGTAAAACAAAGAAACCGCAAGCTATATTTTTAAAAAATAAAATTTTCCTCAGCTTCTTAAAAGTGGAATCACTAGGGTAAGCATCACTAAAGGCCATGGAATGCTACAGGACAGTTATTTATATTAAAACTGAATGTCAGTTTGATGAACAACAACTGTGAGGGGGAGACACTGGGAGAGAGCATTGTCGAAGGATGTGTTCACAGGTTTCAGTATGCTGGAAATAAGACATTTCAACAGAATTTTGCAGTATTTCCAGTAATGATGCATAAACAGAATTTTGGTGTGAGCTCAGACAGAGTCAGAGAGTCATGGAGATGTATAACATTGAAATAAATCCTTCTATCCAACTGATCCCTGCTGAACAGATATCCTAAAACAATCTAGTGACACTTACCAGCATTTTGCCAATATCGCTCTAAACCGTTTGTAGTCATATACCTATCCAAATGCCTTTTAATTGTTGTAATTTTACCCGCCTCCACCACGTCCTGTGGCAGTTCATTCCAACCACACACCACCCACTGCATGAAAAAGTTGCTCCTTAGGTCCCTTTTAATTGTTTTGCCCTCTCACCTTAGATTGTAATCCTCTAGTTTTGGGGAAAAGACCTTTAATATTCACCCTGTCCATGCCCCTTACGGTCCAAGCAACGTAGCCCCAAACTAATCAACCTCTCTCTAAAGCTCAAGTCCCAGCAACATTCTTGTAAATATTTTCTAACCTCTTCAAGTTTCACAGTTCTTTCCCACAGGAGAGCTAGAATTGAATGCAGTATTTGAAAAGTGATGGAACTACTGTCCTGTACATGACGTCCCGATTCCTATAGTCAAAGCCCTGACCAATAACGACAAACATACCAAAGCCTTTCACAATCCTGTCTAACTGTGACTGTATTTTCAAGGAGCTATGAACCTGCAATCCCATGTCTCTTTGTTTATCGACGCAGGATCTGCTCATTGAGTGTCTAAGTCTTGCAATGATTTGCCTCTCCAAATATAGCACTTCACATTTGTGTATAGTAAACACCATCTGCCACTCCTCAGCCTATTGGCCCATGTAATCAAGATTCTGTTGTATTCTGAGGTAACCTTCTTCCCTGTCCACTACACCATAAATTTTGGTGATATCTTCAACTTTACCAACTGTTCCTCCTATGATCACATCCAATACATTTATATAAGCAATGCAAACTAGTGGAACCAGCACCAATCCTTGTGGCACACCTCTGCTCACGGCCTAGCAGTCCAAAAACAACTCTACACTACAACCTTCAACTCCTACCTTCAAATCAATTTTCTAATTAAATAGCTAGTTCTCCCTGTATTCCATACTAATCTTGTTAACTGGTCTACCATGTGGAAAGTTGTCAAATCTCTTACTGAGGTCCATTTCAACAATGTAAATTTCTCTGCCTCAATGAAGCATCTTAGTCACTTGTTCAGAAATCTCAGTCAAGTTAGCGAGACAGGATTTCCCATGTTTAAATCTGCGTTGACTATTCCTAATCGGTCCATGCCTTTCAAAATCGATGCAAATCCTGTGCCTCATAATCGTCTCCCAACAACTTGTCCACCACTGGCGTCAGGCTCACCGCTTTTACTTATCACCCTTCTTATATTCTTTTAGTAATGACACCACTTTAGCCAACCTCCAGTCTTCAAACACCTGACCTGTGGCTATCCATGATTTATATATGTCAGCATCGGGCCCAGCATTCAGTTCCCTATCTTTCCACGACTTCAAGGGTACATCTGATCAGGTCCTGGAGATTTTTCCAACTTTATACGTTTTAGGAACTCCTTTGTAATCCAGACACTTTCCAAGATGTCATTGATTATTTCGGAAATCTCTAGCGTCAATATCCTCCTGCACAGTCAATATGATACAAAGTGCTTTTTTAATACCTCCTTCATTTCTTGCAGTTCTGCACATCGGCAACGTTGTTGATCTCCCGAGTTGCTATTTTCTCTTTAACGCATTTCTGGAATGCCTTTGGATTCTCCTTAACTTTACTTGCAATAGGTACTTCATGTACCCTGTTTGCCCTCCTGATTTCCTTCCGATGTGCATTCCTACTGCCTTTAGACTCCTCTGGCGATTCACTTTAAATCTAGAATTAAGAGTCTAATGACGATGATTAATCTATTTTCAATTGTTTGGAAAATCCATCAGATACACAAATGTCCTTTAAGGAAGCAAACTGCAATACTTACCTTGTCTGGTCTACATGTGACTCCAGACACACGGCAATTTGTTAAACTCTGAACTGCCCTATGTGAAATTAGAGATGGCCAATAAATTCTGCCTACCCAATGACACCTTCATCCCATGACTGAACATTGAAAAAAAATGGATTCCTGCTGTCTATATCTGACATTTGATTCCCACTTATCCAGGAACAGAGCCTCAACTTCTCGAGTCATCCGGCATTTCTCACACCTCCCACCTTTACCCTTCACACTAACAGGAGCATACTGACTCGGAACTCTTGACATCTCGTTTTTGTAGGCGTCCCCCTTCCCAGCTGGCCACTTACCTGTCACTATAAGGTCCAATCGTATTTTCAAAGTTCGTGCCGATTATCATCAAATTTGACCTTCCTCCAATTTCGAACTTTACCTTTCAGATCCAGTTCGCCCGTTTCCACCTCTATTTTAAAACTCATAGATTTATGATGACTTGCCACAAATAGTGCCCCCCCCCCCCCCCCCACCACCCCCAAAGTTAAGTCACGTTTAGCTCCTTCTCTGTGACAGCGAGTAATGGACAAGCAGCTGCAGCTTTGAAACGGGGGGTGGGCTCAGAAAAGTCTAAGTTTCTTTGGGCTGAATCTAACAATACTTTATCTCAGTCATATTTTCATTGAGTGTGACAGGGAATCGTCTGCAGGAGGCCTCGCTAGTTTCCTTTTGAACTCACTTCAGTAACTACATACACACTCCATGGTGTCCTTCTCATTCAATGACAGTTCACATCTCCTACCCATAATGGCTGATGATTCTCACCATCTCCCGGATGCTCCTGAATATCCCGCAATCCCTGGCTCTAGCGCTATCCTTAAAAGGACAATGGAGGTTTCTCAGTTGGGAGCTATCCTGCACAGTTTACCGTGAGCATTCCAGATAAGCGGCAATTACACAAAGTTTTGTCGACGGGGGCACAGAAATCATGGTGGATGGGCTAGCATAGAAGAAGACCATTCTCTTCCCATAGGGGGCCACACCACCAGACCCACCAAGCATGGTCTGAGCTTTCCACCCAGCCTAGTGCAGTATCTGCAGTCGAAAGAAACACCCAGCAATACAAGACAATCATCAACAACCTCCAACGTATTCGCTCTGCTCCCTCATGCTCACTGTATATCTGGTATAGCACCTGTCCCGTGAACATCTCATTCTCCAGCACTCTGCATTGCATACAGCATATTTCCTATCTTTCTCTCTTTTTCTCTCTTTCTCTTCAATCCCCCAACAACCTTCTGCTATCCTCCCACATTAATAATACTGCATGGATTCAACACTGCGGACTGACTACGTACCGACACTATGCCAATTCATATGCCAACACAAATAGCACGGCCACCCACTCCCACCCTCACTCCCTCCTTTCCTATCTCCCATTCCAGGAGAAAAAGCATGGAATAAGACGGAAAGTGCCAAGCCAAGTGTAGGACTGCCCGATATCTGTGTCCTCACCCCCTTCCTGCCACCATGTGGAGGGGACCCTGGTACAATTTGGAGAGGACTAGGATGCCTCGCGTGGAGATTCGGAGATATCCACGCCCTACAATTGAGTCAGAAGCAATGTTCATTGAGGGATAATTCTCACTTTAAACCCACTGGCAGTTCCGTTTACCCACAGAATACCTCAGAAGGTGTGGCCCTCATGCCATCTACCTTGTGTGTCGAGTTGGTACAAATGGAATACTTCCTGTCTCAGTGGGCACGAGGGTGTGCTCATAACATATTGTCTCCAACAACTCCCAGGAAGGAAGCACGTTGTAACTCTCTTGCGCATCCTACTGTAAACAGCTCAGAAACTGAGACGTATCTGTGGTATTTACTGCTCTCCCTAACTGTCCTGGAATCTCCAATAATCTGTGCTCATATAAACCCAGGACCCTGTGCTCTTGGACCTAGTCGAAAAAGATACAGTTTGTTTTATGTTGTCTTTCAAAGTCATTCCTACCAAAGTGCACCAACTTCCACTGCTCTGCTTTGATCCTCATCTGTCACATATCTGCAAGCATGGAAATTGTACTATATCGTGCTCCACGCAAAAGAACAGACAGACTGACAAACTCAAACATCTGAGTAAGAGTAATGCTGAGAAACCACGGCACAGCGATTGAAATAGTGAGAAAATAACCGAAGATCAAAAGATATACTTACAGATTCCCTACGTCGGTATAAATGTTAAGGCATTATTGTGTATGCCTGTGTTTCTGTATGACTGTTTGTGCATCTGTTTCAACGTGTTTAAGTGTAGGTACATTTATATGTGTATTCGTCTCTGCGTGAGTCTGTGTGTGGGTGCAGGTCTGGTAGACTCGGTGATGCTAAAAGAGATTCAACGTCGCACACAGAGACAAGGGCAGAGGGTGATAAGCCTCAATGATTCAGTCTGGGATGCAGAGAGGGAGGATTGCAGGTCACAGCACCATCCAATTTGACAGCGCATGCGCGTGCACAAACACACGCACATACGGAAGAATTGCAAATAGACTTGGATCTGTCAGAATAGAACTGTGCACCTCCGACTGAACCATGTTTTCAGGGGATGAGATAATTTATTGCACACTCAGTAAATTGTAATGTTTCTAATGCTTAAACATTGTACTAGAAAGTATCGAAAAGTCTAAAAAAAGGCTCAATAGTGGTCAGAATATCGCAGGAACAACATCGCTTACTATCGGCAAAACTGCTCTGTGCTTCCAAATATACTATTTGGAAAACCAAACACCTGTTCAATGTTCGAGATTCACATCATTTGGTGTCTTCTCGAAGAAAAGCTTCCACTCATGCAATCGTGTGGGGTCGCCAGCAGAGTGTACTGTCGTACGAATATATTAAAAAACGGACAGACAGAGAGACAGGTGGAATTACTCGGAAAACAAGACTGCAGAGATGCAGACAGAAGTACACACAAGCAGAGACACTGACACAAATACACAGAGCACATGCACAAAGAGATACACACAAATATGGGCGCAGACACACAAACACATGAACCCCCCCCCCCCTCACCCCATTGCGCACCCACAAACACACAGGGTATATGTATGTATATATAAATATAGATAGAAATATGTTTCTCTCTCTCTCTCTCTCTCTCTCTCTCTCTCTCTCTCTCTATATATATATATATATATATATCAATAGGCAGAGAATTAATTTAGTTCAGTTGGTTGAATTGTTATTTTAAGAGCAGAATGACGCCAACACTATGGGATCAATTCCCATTACCGGTTTGAGTTCCACATGAAGGACCCTCCTTCGCCTCCATTTCCCTCACCTGCGGTCTGGTGGCCCTCAGGTGAAATCACCATCAGTCGTTACTCGCTAATAAAAGAGCAGACCCGATGATCTGGTAAGACTAAGAGTACACAACAATTAATAGGCAATCAATGGTCAGTCGGAGAAGGCAGGTGAATAACTTGGAGAAACATTTCGGCAATGATGAGTCTAATAGCCTAATTCTGCTCCAGTTTATCATTCGCATACGAACTTATGGTGTACAGAATTGTCTTTCTGTGAATTAAGTGGAGGCTAAATTTGGAAATCATTTGAGTGAAGTGCATTAATGTGAGTGTGGTCAGGTTTGAGGAGCTGAATGGTCTATATCTGTTCCTAATTGTTGTGTTTCAAAAGGGCAGTGTATGGTTTGAAGGGAACAATCTTTGAGAATAAGGCATTCCCATTTCAGAAAGGGATGGAGATACAGCTTTCTCTTTAGGATTGCGCAATATGTGGTGTTCTCATTTTCAATATGCTGTGAGGACTGACTGACTGAAAATATTCAAGGTTGGGTTCCAGAGGGCTTTGATGAACAAGAAGACAGGCTCAAAAGGGATGTTCAGCCACATTCACATCAACAAAGAGCATTCTGAATGGTGCAGCAGGCTCGACGGATTGAAGGGATAACTGCTTCTCCTAACCCATGTGCACTTATCATGGCTGTTGAAGCGGTAGGTGAAGGTCCTTTCATCCATTCTGCCCTCGACGGATTTACACAAGAATAGATTGAAATAATTCAGCCCTTCAATTGTATTACAGAGTATAATACAATGGGGTGGGGGTGGGGGGAACCAAAGTTTCTACTCAGTTGCCCTGCAACAGGTGAGCCCTGGTGAATACTAAGGGAGGAAATATTCACTATAAATGTTTATTTTCATGATGTGAAGTGGTGACGTAGTGGAGTGCCTCAGGAATCAGTGTGAGGCTATCAACTATTTATAATCTATACCCATGACGTGGATGAGGGAATTTATTGGATTAGGGCTCAATTAGTTTATTCGCTAAGATAGTCATTTAATTGGATATGGAGACTCTGTAATGGGTAAAAAAAGACAGGGGAGGTTAGTGAGAAAATCTTCGGAAGTAAAGGCATAACAACGATTCGTGCTGTGATGGACGTACCAAATTATATTAAAATGCTTAAACGGCGAAAAAAAAACGTAATATTCTGTGGTACTCAGGGATTTGTATGTTGCAGTACAAGAATCACTTAAACTTAGTCAGGAGGTTTAGGAAGTGATTAAGAAAGTATATGCAATGATGCTGCTTCATACAAAGGGCAATCAGGAATAATCATGGGGATGTTTTATTGCATTTGTTCATGGCAATGCTTAGATTATAAACTAATGCATTGTGTGTAGTTCTGAACCCCTATACTGTTCGAAAAATATGCAATTGATTTAGAAGCTTTTCAAAGATGTTGCACTTTACTCGTTACTAAAATGAAGACCTGATGGATGCATAGAGTCATACAGCTAGTAAATAGTCCATTCGGTCCAGCTCATCTGCACAGACCAGATATTTCAATCTGATGTAATTTAGTTTGCCGCATTAGGCACATTATCGTCTAAACCCTTCGTATTCATATATCCATCCAAATGCCTCATAAAGTTTGTAAAAGTATCCAACGCTACCACTTCCTCTGGCAGCACTTTCCATACGCACACTACCCTCTGCATGAAAATCTTGCTCCTATCACCTTAATTTATGCCCTCGAGTTTATAGCCTCTGAAAATAACTTTAGCTGTTTACCATATCTACATCCCTCGTGGCCTACACAAGTCTAGGACAGTTCAGGTATGAAAGTGGAACATATTCGTATTGAACCATCTAACCTGAAGAGAGTGCATCAGAAGCATCGCCGATGGATGAGAAAATTAAACTAAGGACTCAATTTTAAGAAAACAATACATTAATTTTATGACAGGTACTATGAAAACATGCATTTATTGTGAATAAATTCATGCAGGCACATGTAAACAGGTATTTTCATTTTAAACTATGAATCACTCCTAATTTGAGAAGAGACCAATGATGGAGTCATGCAGTGAGGGGAACTTTCAACGAGACTGTACATGGTTCAGGTTGATTTTCACGTAACAGCTACGTACGAGAGCCGAAATCCAATCAGACATATTTTTCACTTATGTAGGATCCCTGTTGAGGATTCAATGGAATATGTCTACTGCCTGCAGCAAAGGAAATTCAGCTAAATCAAACTATTCCAGGAAGACACCCCAATGCTAGTAGCGTGTGTGAACAGAATAACTTCAGAGGTAGAATAACAACTGAGACAATCGCAATTTTGTTTTTGTCATAAAATTTATTATTATTTGGAGGAAGATCTTCTGAACTAATATTTTGCAGGATTGTGCACATTTCTGTTTCTCAGAAAAATAAATATTGATGCACATATTATTGATGTCCAAACTGTTTCTCATTTATCTTTCCATCGTAGCTCGAAAACTTTGTTTTAGAACTTATTTTTTAAAAAAATTAACAATCTGCATGACTTGCTAGTAACATTGAACCTGACCCAGTCTGAGACCGATATCAACTACCACAAGACACATTTGGTCACATATAGAATTTGTTGGGATCTATGGAGAAGTGGGACTAGAAAAGGAAACAGTGACTCTCCAACTACAGTAGGAAAAGGAATCAGGAGAAATTCTCAAAGGGCCGTTTGATGGGAATTCTCTTCTCCACAAGTCTATGATACCTGTGTATGTCCATTTATTCAAAGCTGTGCGTTAGTTAAATATTTTTCGGAAAAGTGACTCGATGATATAATGAACTTCAGATGGGAAAGTGAAGCCACAATTTGATCAGCCACAATCTTTGTGACAGGTGGAACATAGAACAACTCCTGCTCCTCAGTTCTACGTCACCTCATTTCAGTCAGCTCCTCAAAATTGCTAGACAGGAGCAGTTGAAGACCACTTTCTCCTTGTAACTGATGCACAGAAAAAAAGCGGAGAAAATTCAGCCCCTGCTCATAGTAAAGCATGGTTTGATATGGATTGGAAAACGTTCTTGGGAGAAGAGTAGGTGTTACAGTGAAACATTCCCCTCGTTTCGTTTCTTCTTGCAGAAGTTCCCCTGCCTACATTTATTAGCCACGTTGTACACCCAGATTCACTATGAATACATGCCTGATGCCGCACCCAGACATTGCTCGTAAAATCGTTCGGTCTCTCTGACTGCAAAATTCCTTCACAGGACTTCTGGGAAAATAAAAACAGTGAAACCACTAATAACAGAATGAAAGAACATGAGAAGCAGGTGTAGGTCACTCAGCCTCTAAAGCCTAACTTTACCTTCAATCAGACCATGGCTGATCTGCTTTCGGCCCCAACTCCTGAACTGCCTGACATTCAAACATCTACCAATAGCTGTCTTCCAAAATTCGCAGTGATCGATCTCCCCTAACTCTCTGGAGAGGAGATGTCCCGTCCGTCACTACCCTCTGTAAAAACGAAACACTCACCGCACGTACACCGTGAGCTATTGACATGAATAAAATACATGCACACAAGGAAAGAGTGTCAGGTTCTTATATCAAGCAAGAGTTAACCGAGGTTGGTATAAAGAAACTTGAAGAAAATTGAACTTAATGGCAACCAGGAATAATCTCCCCACTGGTTGGAGTGATTTAGAGCACGAAGGAAATGTTTGTGGTTCGTGGACATCTACCATCTCAGACATGGGACATTTCTGCAGGCGATCCTCAGGATAGATTAATCGACATAAACATCTTCAGCTGCTTCATCAATATGTTCCGCCCATCATAAGATCAGAAGTGCGGATGGCCACTGAAGATTGCACAATGTTCACAACAATGTGCCCCGCTCATCTCCTGAAGTGGTGTATGTTCATGTGCGGCAAGATTGGACAACATTCAGGCTTGTGCTTTTAAAGTGTGAATAAAATACATGTAATAGTACTGCTAGACAGTGCATATTTCCCCAGAAAAATTAAGGAAATCATTAAGCACCTCAAGATTGAAGCTTATCAGCCTCCCAAAATATTAGATAAGAGGGATAGCCCATTTTCTCCCTCCTGCTGTTTAAACAGGAAGAGAAAGAAACTAGTCAAAATG